>NC_077229.1:310685478-311024978 GCF_027887165.1 Monodelphis domestica | reverse complement strand
GCTCTCAATCCACTGAGCTACCCAGCTGCCCCCGATTAAGCTCTCTTTAAAGAGAGGTGGTACTATGTTAGAATTATATCTATTTGCTGCCTTAAATATTGTTAGTCTAGGACAATGTTGGTGAACCTTTTAGAGATCTCATGCCCAAATTGCACTTTCAAGCTACCTGTGAGACCCCTGCATTACCCCAGACAGCAGAGGGATGAAGTACTTGCATTGGGCTGTTGCATGGAGGGTGGGGGCATGTGAAAATTGTCCTCAGGCACAGTGGAGACGGGGAATGGAGCAGTGTCCTCCAGCACACCAGGGCATGTGTGCCATGCCTTCACCAACACCAGTCTAGGAGATAGAACTTTCAGAAAAAGGAGTTCCCCGAGCTTTATATCCAAGGTTTGACTCCCTATGAGCTGCTGTTTCAACAATGAACACACATAGTAGGCAGCATAGAAACACATTTATCTTAGACAAATATCAAAAAATAGAAGTCAGAAAAAGTATAGCTATGTAAATATATACCAGACAATACAAAGTGAAGATGCTCTTCCATTGGAAGCAAAGTCAACTTTGCCAAGAGAGTCCTAGACCTTAACCAAGGTGAAGTTCCCCAAAGTGTCTACTGTAGTAAGTTGGTGATAGGAAAATAATGGAGACCACCAGCTCCTCTCATGTAAGCTTTACAGAGTCTTTTCATTCAGCAACCTGAAATGGAATTGACATCATGCATCCAGGAATCAGAAATAACCCATATTCAAAGAGACTTGAGATCTAAGGAGAATGAACAACTTTAAGAAAAATGAAACTCTACTTTCTTCCACTCTCACCAACTCTGCCCCACCCTTCATGCTAATGCAAAATGTTCTCTACCAATAAGTAGAGAATCCCATCGGCCCTAAAGACACATGTTTGTATATTTACATATACACGTATATATATAAACTATTCTAATGCTATATAAAACTGGCTATGTATGCCTATAGATAAATATACATGTATTTGTCTATATAAATAAATATATAGCTATATGAATATATCTTTGAATATATCTATATATCTTATATACTCATTTAAATTGAATTCCAAGAATTCAATAATAAAGCTCAAGGGTGTTATTTGAATTTGTAATATAACCAATGCCTTTCCTCAAAGTCAGAAAAGATATCAAGAGTCTACCAGATCGCTTCTTAATGTGCCTTCTAGTGGATAGCATTCACTTGGCAAAACAGAGAATAAGGCTATATAGTATACTTTACATAAGACACATGCAGAGAGAAGAATGTGCATTCATATCTATAGTGAAATAAAGGTAAAATTAGATTTAACAGGATCAGCATGACAGGAGATTACTGGTAGAGTATCTCCAAGATCCCAAGATATATCTTTAACAATTACTTGGATAAAGGCATAGCTGGCATGTTCATCAGTTTTTCTAATGACATAATTGGAGCAGAAGGGGGGTGAGAGATAGCTAATACACGGGTTGACACCATCATAATCCAAAAAGATCTTGACAAGCTTGAGCATAGGACTGAATCTAATAAGATGAGGTTCATTAGAGATATATGTAAAGTCTTACACTTAAGATGACACCAACTCTCTCAATACTTTGAATAAGATCTTGATGTGTATGAGAACTTCAGGCTCAATGTGAGTCAATAGCTTGATGTGGCAGCCAAAAAAACCTAATAATTGCTTGGGATACTTTAAAAGTCAAAACTTCATTATGCCCAAAGGGCTTTAAAAGAATGCCTATCCTTTGATCCAGTCATACCACTGCTAGGTTCATACCCCAAAGAGGTAATAGGGGAAAATATGTGTACAAAAGTATTTGTAGCTGCACTCTTTGTGGTGGCAAAAAAAAAAACTGGAAAATTAGGGGCGTCCATCAATTGGGGAATGGCTGAACAAATTGTGGTATCTGTCGGCGATGGAATACTATTGTGCTCAAAGGAATAATGAACTGGAACAAATCCATGTGAACTGGAATGACCTCCAGGAATTGATGCAGAGTGAAAGGAGCAGAACCAAGAGAATATTGTACACAGACACTGACACACTGTGGCATAATTGAACTTGGTAGGCTTCTATAATAGATAATATTGGAGGGGTATATTTGAGGGGTACTTGATAAGAAATCAGGTAGTTATCTTCTTTTGCCTGCCTTCCTCCCTCTATCCCTCCCTTCCTCCCTCTTCCAGATTTTTCTTCAGTCTCCCTCTTCGTTCTCTCCCCACTTCTTCAGCCTCCTTCTAAGTCACTCAGGGTGAGCTATGATGTTTTCAGAGGAAATACTCTTTTCTCTTTTTTATCTCAAGTAGGGGTTTAATGGGGAAAACAAGAAAATATGGAGGATGGAGATAAGAGGGTTGGAGGCTTCCCTATTATCTACAGTGAGCCTCAGTTTGGAGGATATTGAGAGAAATGGCAATTCAGTCACCACCAGGAAACAGAGCAAGTCAGAGAGAGAGATGTGGACTATTGTTCTTCTTCTTCTGTCTTCAAATCAGCCAGGCCACCTCCAGCTTGATTATCCCAAGTCTCAGAGATAAACCCAGATTCTTCCTTCAAAGTCACCAACATCAGCTAAAAAGCCCAGAAATCAGTCAACAGTTGGCTCTTGTCTTCAACTGTTTCCCAGTAATATTCCAAATGGAATCTTCCTTTGATTGACAGCTGATCAAACTCCAGCTTCTGTCCTTCTGCATGCCTTATAATTTCTCTCTTCCACAAATCCTACCTTTTCGTCTTAAAAATTGCAACCTGCATTTTTTAATGATCCTTACCTTTTGGATATATTTTGTTATATTTCTAACTATCTAATTCTTAACCCTGTACTATATTAAATATTCCTTTACCCTCCCAAAATAACAAATCCTAAACTTATCTTAGCTATTCTGTCTATCTAGTTCTATGCTAAGTTTGGGTATAGGAAAAATGGTTTAGGTAATAGGAATTTTGCATGAAATATGGTTTTGACGTATTAACTCATGTAACAATTTTTAAACAATTCCAACAATTTCAACAGAATTTTGAATATTTAACTGTCTTATCTCCTAATGTCTATAATTTACCTAAGTAAAATTTTCTATTACTAACAATTGCTAACCTGTAATTATAATGTAATCTAACTTCTATAATTAAGTAGTTTTTTGTCTGTCCCTACTTCCCTAAGACTTTGAACAAATTTTCTAAACTGTCCCTATTGTTTAGTGTATGATGTATGGGGTGTTCAGGGAGGGGTAAGTATCTCTGGTATGGAGGGCTTGTCGTGCCCTCCTAGGGCATCTCTCCAGCCTCTGACCCCCACCTGACACCCAGCTCTCACTTGTGGCTCCCAGTAGCTGCTAGCATGTGACAGCGGCCACACCCCAGGCAACGGCTTTGACAGGCCAGCTAAACCTTGTGAGGATAGCCATCGGGTCATTGACCCCTGGTGAACCAGGGCTTTGCTCACCCAGCATGTGAAGACTGCTTCAGCGGAACAGGTGGAAGAAACCAATAAGAAGGTTCAACGGCTGAGATGGCGATGCAGCAAGGCACTGTGGAGTGCTTAGGACGTGTTGGAGCACAAAAGACAACATGGCCATCCAATGCAGCGGAGGAAGTCTCCAGGTGTAAAGACTTTTCGTACCAATGGACTCAGGCTTCCAACGCCGAGAGAGTGGGACTGTCTCTGTGCATCGACTCTTCCACTTAAATCTCCTTCATGCACAAGTATCTTTGTGCACACTCATCTACATCACAGATGAAAGCGCACAAAGACAATCGTCATCCTCAGTTACCGAGAGACAACTACTACTATAGAACATTAATAAATTATTCTAATATAGTTAGTTTGTTAGTACATTAGTACTTACATGTGTACATAGGTTGTACCTATACAGATTTACATATGTATATCCATAATACATTGTTCTAGATTTATGTGCAAACTCATGCAGATAGGAAATATCTTTGTCTGAATTTTCCACAGAAATTTATATATCAGTGTGACTTTTGTGTTTTGCAACTATGCATATGTTGTATACTTACTCATTCCATGAGATATCTTCCTACATTATATTTTAGTGTAGCATGTGTATGCATATATGTGATGTTAACATGTATGTCACATTCTTACATAACCTCATGATTACAAGTCCAAACTTTCAAAGTCCTTCCATGTCCTTACATGTTGATGGTAGAAACTCTGTGAATCTTTTGTCATCTGATCAGCATGCCACTCTTGTCTGCTGTCACTCTTGATTGTAGTCCTGTGTTCTTCAATTCAGGAACAAACTGGAACAATCAGGAACATATTAGAACAATCAGGAACATGCATGCATGTAAGGTTTTTACATGTGTGTGTATGTAAGATTGAAATTTTCATTGCGCATGGAAGTAAGCTATGAGTTCTTCATGAATGCTTGTCAGAATTCATCAGTTATTCATCATGTGTGGAAGCAAGCATTACATGTGTTTGTCTTCATGAGTGGAAGTAAGCTTTATATATTTACATCTTCATGGGTAGGTGTAAGCAGTATATAGTGCATAAGTACTTAGAATTCTGTTAAGAATATGAATTTTTAAGTTCTCTTATCTTTTTGATGTTTGAATTTTTCACAAGGAGATTTATTGTATGTTGTCATTAGTTATGTCTTGGAGACAGAATTTGGATTTAATATCATTCATTTGGTTTGGAGTTATGTATACATTTGAAATAATCTTGTTACTTTCTTTGCTGCTACGATTGTAGGCAGAGAGTTTGTATAGAACATGTAGAGGCTTTTCTTTGGAGTTAAATTTAAATGCATATTTTCCTTTTGTCTGTGTAACTAGCTGTATTTATTTTCATAGTTTCTATTCATAGGCTATCATTTTAACATGTACAATGCTCTTTTGTATGTACTATCTGTTGATACATACTCTCATATGTGCTTTCCTTTGTTTTCCATAGGGACTGTTACTGATTTTTTTCTAGGGCTAGTCAACTTTATGGGTGACATGAAATTTTACATGTGAAGCATGGAACCATGGATCTCTTTGATCAACCTTTATAGATGTTGGAGTTGTCATTATGACCAATGATGGTCCAAGCCATCTTGGTTCTATAGAAGATTCTCTATTAAAGTTCTTGACATATACCTTATCTTCTGGTTTTATCTTATGCAATGAAAAATCTAGTGGTATTCTTTGCACAAGCAAGCCCAGTTTCCTTAGTTCATCTAGTTTACATTGTAACTGTTTTAAATATTCATGAAGTACACATTCCCCTTTTAACATGGACAAGTATGGTGGCTTTACCATACTTTTAGCATGGCTAAAGTGGCTGACCATATAGCATTTCAAATGGTGATATATGCAAGTCAGTCCTAGGTCTAATTCTTATGTTGAACAAAGCAAGAGACATAACATCTGTCCATTTTGAGTGTGCTTCTGAACAGAGTTTACCTATATGTATCTTCAATTCTATGTTCATATGCTTGACCTGACCGGAACTTTGGGGCCAATAAAATGAATGATAGTTGCATTTAATCCCCAAGTTCTTGTAGATTTCTTGTGGAATTTGGGAAGTGAAATGGGACCCCTTGTCCGAATCTATGGTATTGGGAATGCCATTTCTAGGTATTCTCTCTTTAAATATAAATCTCACTACTGTTGCTGTAACATTTTTCTTGGACATGCTTCAACCCATCTAGTCAATCTATCCACACTTCTCTACTAGCAGCAATGCAATGATCCAGGACAATTCTGAGGGACTTATGAGAAAGAACACTATTCACATCCAGAGAAAGAACTGTGGGAGTAAAAAAACAGAAGAAAAAACAACTGCTTGATCACATGGGTCGATGGGGATATGATTGGGGATGCTGATTTTAAATGATCACTCTATTGCAAATGTTAATAATATGGAAATAGGTTCTGAACAATAATACATGTAAAAACCAATAGAATTACTCATCAGTTCGGGGGGGGGGGAGGAAAAGAACATAAATCATGTAACCATAGGAAAATATTTTAATTAATTATTTATTTAGGTTTTTAAAATAAAATAAAATAATCTAAAAATTCAAAGGTTCTAGGAAAGAGGAAGTGATAATCCCCCTATACTAACCCTTTGTTTAAATATATCTGGAATAATTTATTCAATTCTGGATGTTATAGTTTGTGAAAGACATTGATACTTGCAAGAAAAAGATTAGAGAGGACTCTTTGGTGGTTCTGAACATAAAACCTAGTGCTATTTGGCAATTTCATTGCCTATACATAGTTCTGGGTCTCAGTTCCAAGGCAGAAAGGAGTACTTATGATTTATCACAAGGGAATAAGAGTCTTGAAAGCAGTTCCAGGGCATGAAGAAGCATTAGTGTTTGTAGCTGCATTGGAACAAGGTCCTGGTCACATTTCCAAGGCAGATAAGGAGTGCTAGCATTGGGACTGAAAGGAAGCAGAGACTCATCATGGGTAAAGACTAGATCATCAACAAAAAAATCAGTAACCATACCTCTCACAAAATCTAGATCACCCCAGAAGAAGCTCTGAAAATAACAACATTAAAAACCCTAAGCATAGGACAATGACTCCCCACTCCTACATTAGCAGAACCAAACTTTAATATGAAGTTAAAACAATGGAAAAGATTGGAAATAAGAAAAAAAGAACCCAAATACAAAGAGTTGCTACGGTGATGGGGAAGATCAAGACATAAGTTCAGTAGAAAGAGAAACTTCATTTAAAATCACTCTAGACAATATAAAATATTTAGGAATCTATCTTCCAAGACAAACACAAGAATTATATGAACACAACTACAAAACACTTTTCACACAATTAAAACTGAATCTAAATAATTGAAAAACATTAATTGTTCATGGATAGGATGAGCAAATATAATAAAAATGATAATCCTACCCAAATCAATCTATTTATTCAGTGCCATATCTATCAAACTACCAAAAATATTTTTCATAGAATTAGAAAAAATTGTAACAAAGTTCATCTGGAAGAACAAAAGATCAAGAATATCAAGGTAAATAATGAAAAAAATGTGAAGGAGATGGGCCTAGCAGTGCCAGATCTTAAATTGTACTATATAGTAGTGGTCATCAAAACATAAACTCAGAAAAAGATAACAGTGTCAAAATGGCTACATGCAAAGCCTCAAAGAAAAATCTAAAATGAAATGCAATACAAAAAAATCCCTGAGGAGTTCATAAAGGGTTTCTAAAATCAAATAAAAGAAATAGTAGAAAAACTGGGAAAAGAAATGAGAGTGATATAAAAGAATCAAGGAAAATGGGTCAACACTCAGTAAGTCCCCAAAAAGGAAAAAGGTGTACAAAGAAGAAAACAATTCCTTAAAAAATAGAATTGGACAAATGCAAAAGGAGACACAAAAATTCACTGAAGAAAGTAATTTTTTTAAAAAGTAAAATTTATCAAATGGAAAAGAAGGTATAAAAGATCAACCAAGAAAATAAATACTTAAAAATTAGAATTGGGCAAGTGGAAGCTAATGATTCTGTGAGACACTAAGAAATGAAATTAAATCAAAAGAACAGTGTCTCTCCTTCTCATATTCCAGATCTGTTAACAAATGCAGTGCAAACTGAAGAGAGGGGCTACATCTAATTGTGGGAGAACAGGGCAAGGAAAAGTCATAGACTTGATGTGTACTAAGCAAGAGCAAGAAGAGAAGTGAGCAGCCACTCTAAGAGTCTGATCCAAGAGTAGGGCCTCATATCCCCACCTTCTCAGCCCATTCATAAGACTGAAGAGGAATAACTGAGAGGAAGCCTATAATTCTATCAGTCTGAACTTATAGACCCATTCAGCTACCTGATGATTATCAAGACCAAAAATAATCGACTAGAGCTCCAGCAAAAGGAAAGTCCAGAGCCCAGACAAAAACCTGGGTCAGGAGCTTGCCAGATTAATACCAAGAATACTACAAATTGACTTTGCCCAGTTTAGGCCCACAGAAAGCTTTCTTTGAAAATTAAAATGGACAAAATAGAAATTATCTCATAGAACTCTGTGAGACAAGAAACAAAATTAAAAATAATCACAGGAATTAAAAATAGAATAAAACATAAGGCATCTCCCATTTATAAAAATTGCTCTTGAAAAACAAATTCAATAGAGTTAATCTAAAAATCATTAGGCTGTCTATAATCCATAACAACTGAAATAAAGAAGAAGCCAGACATCATATTTCAAGAAATCATTTTAGAAAATCACCCAGATCTCTTAGAACTAAAGGGAAAAGTGGAAACAGAAAGAATTCATTACTACCTCTAGAAATCCTGAAGTCAAAACTTGCTAAAACATCAAAGGCAAAATACAGAACTTCCCAGGAAAATAAAAGATGCTTCCAGCAATTAGAATTTTAAAATTTGAGTTTCAAATATTTGAATATTCAGGATCAAACAATATTTAGCAGATACCTCCAAAAAGAAGAAGAGAGCTTAGTGATATTGTAAAAGGCAAAATATATGTTTGCAATCAACATTAACTTACCCAGAAATTCAAAATAATAAAGGTTATAATAAAATATTATTATTATAAAAATAAAATAAAATAGAGGATTTCCAAGCATTCCTGGTGAAAATAGCAGTCTTGAGTAGAAACCTACAGTAGAAAATACAAATACAGAAGTTAAGATGGTTAAGATGATAAGTTAAATGGTTGATTTGAGTGAACAATAGGAATCAACTAAGCAAATATGAAATGTTTATATTTTAATAGAAGAAGATGATACAAGTGTCCTCTCAGGTCTTAATATCATCAAAGGTCATAGAAGGATTAAAAAAGACATGGACCTGCACATGGTTTAGTTATATTTTGATGATCTTCAAAGAATAAAGTGAGGAAAGAGAAAGAATACAGTAGAGAGTAAGGGAACCAAAAGAGGAAGGGCCATGGAAATTATATCACATAATTAACATGTATAAAAAGAAGACTATACAAACAAGGAAGAAGGGATGGGCGAAAGTACATGTGAAATTCATATGAAGTAATCAAAGGAGAGAAGAATATACACATGCATATATACATTGTTGGGTATATAAAGAAATACATTTCACTCAACAGGAAAACAGGAAGGAAAAAGGAGGAGAAAAAAAATAGTTTAGATGACAGACTTATTGAGGAATTACTATAAGGAAAATAAATTCTGACCATGGAGGACAGATTACAAAGAGGGATTAAAGAGGAAATAAAAGATAAGAACTTGCTATTGGGCTCTGCATGAAGGACAGAGAAAAGAGGTAGAGGAACAGAAGCAGATTGCATCAAACATAATCCACTTGTGCTAAACACAATTCTCAATAAACAAACTTTTGACACAATACAGTACCTAATTTCTTTTTTTTAAATATGAGTAAAAAAGAAATAATTCCTTACTATCTATCTAAAAACAAAATCCAATTTTATTTATTAAGAGAGATAAACTGGAGGCCTTTTCAGTAAGATGAAGGGTAAAGCAACAGTGTTTGTTATCACCACTACTATTCAGTATAGTGCTCTCACAACAAAACAAGACAATAAAACTGAGGGAATAAGCATAAACAAAGAGGAAATAAAATCCTTGCTTTTTGTAGATAAAATGAAAGTTTATTTAAAGAATTCTAGATGAACTAAAATTAATTGAAACCATTAATAATTGAAGCAAAACTTTAAGATACCAAATAGATCCATATAAGTCATCAGTGTTCTATATATTTCCAACAAAATAAAGCATTAAAAGATAGAAGGAAAATTCTTTTTAAACAACTACAAAGAGCATCTAAAACATATGGCAGATAGAAGGAAATGATGGAGTCTGAGTGCAGATCAAAGCGTACCATTTTCTATTTTATTTCCTTCATGAATTGTTCCTTGAAGGTACAATATGGACCTTCTTTCACAACAGGAGGAATATGGAAATATGTATTGCATCGTAGCACATGCATAGCATATCATATTACTTCTTGCTTCAGGGAGAGGGGAAAGGATGGAAGGAGAGTATTTGGATCACAAAATATCAGAAATTAAATGTAAAAAAAAACCTGCAGAAAACTGCAAGAAAAAAACATAAGGCAGAAGTCTAACTGCCAAAACACACATAGAAATGATATAAATATAACTACAAAACACTTTTGATATAATAAGGTCTGAATAATTGGAGAAATAGGAATTGTTTGAGTATTGATCCATAGAATGAAAATAACAATGCTACCTACATTTATTGACATTCATTTACATATAAAACTATCTACAGATTACTTTGTGGAGCTGTTGGAAAAAAATAATAATGAAATTCAATAAAAGGAACAAGAGTCAAGAATCTCAAGAAAAATAATGTAAAAATTTGAGGAGGGAAGGTGCCTAGAAATACCAGACCTCATAAATATAGTATAATATGTAGTAACAAAGGAATAATTATCAAAATAATTCAGTATTGGTTAAGAAAAAGCAAGGTCAATCTGTGGAATAGATTAGGTTCATAACATAAAGAAGAAATCAAACACAGTAACCTTCTGTTTGATAAACACAGCCCCAAATTACTACTCACTAATCAACATAAATCCAGGAAAACTAGAAAGTAGTCTAGCAGAACTTAAATTTAGGAAACAACAACAAATACTAAAATAATCTCCAAATGTTTGCATGACATAAAGGGTGACATAAACAAATTAGATGACCAAGTGAAAACTCCCTTTCAGATCTCTGGATGCAAGAAGAGTTCACTGCCAAACAATGGACAGAAATTATCATAGAAAATAAAATGGTTCATTTTGACTACATAAAATTAAAAAGGTTTTATATAAATAAAAACAATGCAGCAAAGAGAATGAAAACAGTTGAGGGAAAAAATAATCTTTGCAACAAATTTCTCTGATAAGAATATCATTTCCAAGATACATAAGTGACTGATGTACATTTTTAAGAATAAAATCCATTCCCTAATTGGTACACAAAGGATATGAACAGCTATTTTTCAAAGGAAGATTCAAACTAACAATAGATATATTAAAAACCCTCCTGATTAGTAATAGAGAAATGCAAATTAAAACAACTCTGAAGTTTCACTTCATACCCATCAAATTGACAAAAGTGACAAAAAAAGAAAATGAGAAATGTTGAAGAGATTATGGGAAAACAGGTATATTAATGTCCCCTTGATGGAGATATGAATTTGTCTGGCCATTCAAAAAAGTAATTTTAAACTATGCCCAAAACATTACTAAAATGTTTATAGTCCTTTATCTAGCAAAATCACTACTAAGTCTAAAACCCCTTAAAGATTAAAGAAAAGTATAAGTCTGAGAGGGGGCAGTACAGACAGAGAAGAGAATGTGGGTGACAAAATGTCAGAAAATGACTATTTAAATTGTATCCGCATATAATATGGAAAAAAATATAAATTTTTAAAAGATGAAAAAGGTGAAAAAGGACTTCTATGTAGAGAAATACTTATAGCAGGTGGTAACAAAAGCTAAAAAGTAAAGGAATGTCTATCAATTGGGGAATAATTGAACAAATTATGATATATGAGTAGAATGAAATGGTTTTTCACTTTACAAATGAAGAAAGGGGCAGTTTCAAGGAAAGATGAAAAGATTTGAATGAACTGATAGAAAAGGAAGTGAACAGAAGTAGGAAAACAATTCATAAAATAAAAAACAATATTGCAAAGACAAACAACTTTGTCAGTTAGAATTCTGATCGACTACAACCAGAATTCCAGGTCCCATGATGAAATGAACTACCCACCTCAAAAGAAAGGTGATAAGCCCAGGGTGCTTCAAGAAAGGCATGGATTTTTTGGATATGGCCGATGAAGGAATTAATTTTACTTGACTAATATTAATATTTGTTACAGAGTTTAGATTTTTTGTCCTTTTCTCTAATAAGAGGTGGGAGGAAGAAGGTGAAGAAAATATATTTTTGTTAATTGAAAAATACATTAAAATTAAAAATTAGAGCTTTATAAAAACTGTTGTGCACAGCCTTGAGAGCTCTTTAAGCAGAAGCTAGATGACAATTTGTCAGAGATATTATGGTATTCTTTTGAGTATGGGTTGGACTAAATGGCTGCTGAGAAGTGTTCAAACTCTGAAATTGTGATCTTTGACACTGGAAATGGATTATTTATCAAAAAGAATAGATGTCACTGAAACATATATTTCTTTCACTTCCCAAAGCATCAACAACATTGTAGCAGAGTCTACTGCCAAATTCCATACTTTATCTTCCCACGCAAGTTACTGTTGTTTGGATCATAGCAGAAAAGAGGGTGGAGAAAAGAGGGTGCAGGATTCAAAACATTTGTGCCTGAGGGCATGACAAGTGTAGATGACAAGAGAATCAGATGAGTGTTCAAAGCAAGGGAAGCTTTTATTTCTGGTACATCATACAGGTGACAGGTCCTTCCCCATCATCTTTATCCTGCTGTGACAATTGTCAAGTCCCATTTAATCAGCCTGGTTTCTCAGAACTGACCAGGGAATCATTTTTTTCCTACATGTCACACTACACTATCTCCAGAAAACAAGGATGCTAAAAAAGATGAAAACTTATGGGGGAAATTTGCTTTGAAATGTCAGAAGAGTTTGAGATGTCAGAAACACAAAAGTATATCTTAGCTTAGGTGAATCCTAGTGAAAAATATAGAAAGGTTTGTTTTTCACCTATTCTTTGCATAAAGTCTAAAAATGGCCTGAAATTCCTCAAAGAAGAAGCAAGGATATTTTTTCCTTTACAAATTCCTCCAGAACAAGGTTTGTTTCATTATTGTCTTTGTATCCCCAAAGCTAGACACTGAATAAGTAGTTTTTTAATTTGATTCCTTTTTAATCATCATATTAATTCACATACTCTCATTATTTTCACCTTTTATAAGACATGGAGAAAAGGGAAAAAATCTTCTGTCCAGCCATGCCATACATATCTTATATTTGTGCCATTCACTTCTTTAAACCCAAGTCCAAACTACATTTTTCTCTATTAAGTTTCATCTCATTTGATTTGGTGAAATGTTCTAGTCTGTCACAATCATTTCAGATATTGTAATCCAAGTTATTATATATCCTTCTCACTTTGTGTCATCAGCAATTTAAATAAGCATGCCATCTCTGCCCTGTCACTGATAAGAATGCTAAACATCCCAGGGCCAAGCACCTATTCCTGGGACATTCTTCTATTTCCACATTAGCATGGAATGCTTTTTAATTAGACCATATAAAGACAAAAACAAAACAGTTGTTTCCCTCAACAAGCTTGCATGTTACTGGGAAACATCTCATCCTGTTGCTTACCAGCTAGGTGACTTGTACAACTCACTTTACTTTTTCTGGGTCTCAGATTTCTCAAATGTATAAAGGGGTTGGATACAATGCCCTCTGGGGACTCTTCCACCTCAAATACTGTAATCCCTTATACTCAGAGAAGTTAATACAGCATATATACAAAGTAATTTTATACATATAGAGTGGTGTTGTCTACCAACAGGGATATCTAGCAAAGTGTCATGTTGAAATCTTCAACCCTTTGAACTTGACTTTAAAGAAGTCAACTGACTTCCCTATCTTCCTCCAAATCCCAAATAAAATCCCTTCTTTTTACAGGAAGCCTTTCCTAAACCCTCATAATTCCAATGCTTTCCCTCCGATAATTATTTTCTAGTTATCCTGTACATAGCTTGCTTTGTAAATATATATTCTTTAAAACTCTCTTCTGTTTTGGAATAGATACTAAATATTGTATCCAAAGCAGAAGGGTGGTAAAGGTTAAGCAACTGGGGTTAAATGACTTATTAAGGATCACAAACCTAAGAAATATCTGGGATCAAATTTGAACCCATGACTTCCTATCTCCAAACATGGCATTCTATCCACCGAGTCACCTAGCTGCCCCTATATTTGTTTATATGTGTTCTACCGCATTATGTCATAAATTTCTTAAGAACAGAGACTCTTACACAAACTTAGCATAGTATCCAGCCCATAGTAAGCACTTACCAAAAGTTTACTGATGATTGAAGATGGAGGTGAACAAGACGTGCATTTTAGATATTTAGAAGATTTCAGGCAAAGACATGGACATTAGAGATGGAATAACTTATATGGAGAATTTGGCAGGAAGTCTGAATGAAGGAGGGAGAGTAATGGGAAATCATTGGGCAGAAATAAACAGAAGTCAGATTATAAAGATGTTCTCTAGGTCCAACTTTACATTCTAGAGTGGAGTAGAGTAGTCTTGCTTGCAGAAGTCACTTTTCTGGAGTTATTTGATAACAAAATAGAAAAACATGTGTATGCAATGGTTTAGGTACTGATTCCTTATCTTATGAATGATTACCTAGACACCTGGATAGTCTTCCATTAAAAAAAAAATGTCTATGGTTCTCTCTCTGGCAAAATTATTGGTCTTGGTCTGACTGACTTAAAACATCACTTTTTTGATGTAATACAGATGAGACGAAGAGTTCCCTCTGCCCTCTCTCCATTTTATATGTATGAATTGGATTCTTCAGAACAGGTCAAACACATGTCCTTACAAGAGAAAAATCAGGATCCATATAATAGTGATTTCCATTTGATAAGCTCAATTTGACAGAACTACAGGTTTTTTTAAATATGCTTCTCACTAGCTTTTAAAAATAAAATTATAAAGTCTTAGTTTTGTTATGGTTTCCCTTCTTATTAAGGCAGGGTTATAAATGCCAAGGAATACCCTATTGTGCCTACTGGACATAGTATATTAGGTTTCAAAGTAGCTAATAACAGAGCCATGAGGGATGGAAAATATAACACATATATTGATTATTCTGACCTCATTTTAGCATAAGTGACTCTATTTCTTTATCTGTTTCAATATTCCCAGAGAAATATGTTTTTGATGCTTGTTCTAATTATCATTCCTCCAAAAATTTTTGAGTCAGCTCTGATAAGTTATTCCTAGAAACTTAAACATGAAATGAAATATGATTATAATAAACTTATAATTAATTCCCTAAAAACAATAAGCAAAAGTATAAAATGGAGAATTACCAAAAAATTAAAAATACAAAAGAAAGGGGAAAAGCTAAATAACATCCTTAGCATTTATCAAGAAATAATCAACTGAAGTAACAAGCAATGCAAAGAAAAATGCTGCCCCTTCAGGTCTGTCTAAAGTTTTGCTGTCTCTGACTTTGTTTCAGTCCTTTGCTTATCCATTTACCTGCTATGATTATAGATTAGAGATGAAAAAGACCATAGGAATAATTTCACCCTGTCAGAATCTCAGTTATTAAGAAAACCAAATTCTCACTAGCTTTTAAAAATAAAATTATAAAGATGAAAAGGGAGACCGCAGCTCTAATGAAGAGGAAACTAAGGCAATCATTAAAAACTATTTCTCCCAATTATATGGCAATCTAGGTGATATGGATTAATATTTACAAAAATATAAATTGCCTAGATTAACAGAAGAAGAAATAGATGACTTAAATAATCCCATATCAGAAAAAGAAATTGAACAAGCCCTCAAGTGGCAAAAAGTGGATTGAGATCCAGGCCTAGAGACAGAAGGTCCTAGGTTCAAATCTGGCCTCAGACACTTCCCAGCTGTGTGACCCTGGACAAGTCACTTGACCTCCATTGCCTAGACCTTACCACTCTTCTGCCTTGGAGCCAATACACAGTATTGACTCCAAGACAAAAGGTAAGGGTTTAAAAAAAATGAGCTGATCTACCCTCCCCCACCCCACCTAGGGAGCCACAGTTCAAGCCAGTGTGTGCTAGAATCAGTGAGTGAGCGAGGGGCACCTCTGGAGTGAGTGAAGGGCATCTTTGGGTCCTTGGCAGCTGACTGAGACCACCAAGGATCTACCTGCTGAGAGCATCTAGACCTGAGGCCCCAGCAGGCTGAGGAGCACAGACGATGGGCACCCATGTGGGGAGATAGCACAGAGAAGGACAGCAAACAGTGGAGCTTGCAGAGATTTGAGAGCTGGCCTCAACCAAAATCCTTGCTCTTTAGCTCCATGCACAGAGAGCCTGACCATCTCACTCAGATTTCTAATTGGAAAGAGAAGGAAAAACCACCACAGTAATGGCAAAAAGTGCCCAGGAACAACAACTTCCTAACACCAAAAAAAAAAAGAAGAAGAAGGGATTGACCCTGAATAATTTTTATGGAGGAAAAACCCAGGCTACAGAGGAAATAGAAGAGGAAATACAAATAAATGCACCAAATTTTCCCAAAAAATGGAAATTGCCCACAAGCTCTTGAAGAATTTAATTGGAGCTCATCAAAAAGATGGAAGTCTTCTGGCAAGAAAAGTGGGAAATAGTTCAAAAAGAAAATAAGTTTAAAGGACAAGAATTCCCAATTGGAGAAACAGCTGGAAGCCACAAAAAGCAGGATAAACCAAACCAAAAAGGAAAACCAGTCCTTAAAGACCAGAATTAGGCAATTGGAAGCCAATGATCTTATAAAACAGCAAGAATTAATAAAACAAAGTCAAAAGCCTGACAAAATAAAAGAAAACATAAAATATCTCACTGAAAAGATGATGGATAAGGAAAACAGGGAAAGTAAGAAGGGAAAATTAATGAGGGGTAGGGGACAGGGAGTACAAAAAGGGAGGGAATGAGAGAGGACCCTGAACAGACCCTGAAAAAATAAGAAGGGAACAAAAAGGGAGAGGGCAGAAAGGGAAGCATATTAAAGGCCGGGAATAGGGGGACTAATCAAAAGCAAACTACTGGTTTAAAAGGATATAGCAAAAGAAGAAAGGACAGAAATAGAAGAGGATATCAAAATGCTGGGGAATACACAAGTGGCAATCATAACTTTGAACATGAATGGTATGAATTCACCCATAAAACAAAAACAAATAGGAGAGTGGATTAGAAATCAAAATCCTACCATATGTTGTCTGCAAGATACACACTTGAGGCGGGTAGACACTCACAAGGTTAGAATTAAAGGTTGGAGTAAAACCTATTGGGCCTAAACTGATAGAAAAAAGGCAGGAGTTGCAATCATGATAACTGACAAAGTCAAAGTAAAAATAGATATGATTAAAATGGATAGGGAAGGTAACTACATCCTGATAAAAGGCAGTATAAACAATGAGGAAATATCAGTAATCAACATGTATGCACCAAATAGTAAAGCATCCAAATTTCTAAAGGAGAAACTAGTGGAGTTGAAGGAGGAAATAGATAGCAAAACTATACTAGTGGGAGACCTGAACTTGCCACTACCAAATTTAGAAAAATCAAATAAAAAAATAAGTAAGAAAGAGGTAAGAGATGTGAATGAAATCTTGGAAAAATTAGAGTTAATAGATATATGGAGAAAAATAAATAGGGACAAAAAGGAATATACCTTCTTTTCAGCAGCACATGGTACATTCAGAAAGATTGACCATACACTAGACCATAAAAACATCGCATACAAATGCAGAAAAGCAGAAATAATAAATGAAACCTTCTCAGATCATAATGCATTAAAATAATAATCAGTAAGGGTACGAGGAGAAGAAAATCAAAAATTAATTGGAAATTAAAAAATAGGATTCTCCAAAATTGGTTAGAGAACAAATCATAGAAACAATTAGTAATTTCATTGAAGAAAATGACAATGATGAGATGTCATTTCAAAATCTATGGAATGCAGCAAAAGCAGTCCTCAGGGAGAAATTTATATCCTTGAGTTCAAATACTAACAAATTAGGGAGGGCAGAGGTCAATGAATTGGACATGAAAAAGTCAAGTCAAAAAACTTGAAAGTGAACAAATCATAAATCCCCAGATGAAAACTTAGAGATCCTAAAAATTAAGGGAGAAATTAATAAAAATGAAAGTGAAAGAAATATTAAACTAATAAACAAGACTAGAAGCTGGTATTCTGAAAAAAACAAACAAAATAGACAAAGTACTGGTTAATCTAATAAAAAAATGAAAGAAGAAAACCAAATTAAAAGTATCATAGATGAAAAGGGAGACCTCACCTCCAATGAAGTGGAAATTAAGGCAATCATTAAAAACTATTTCTCCCAATTATATGGCAACAAATATGGCAATCTAGGTGATATAGATGAATATTTACAAAAATATAACTTGCCTAGATTAAAAAGAGAAGAAATAGAATTCTTAAATAATCCCATATCAGAAAAAGAAATTGAAAAAGCCCTCAAAGAACTCCCTAAGAAAAAATCACCAGGGCCTGATGGATTCACAAGTGAATTCTATCAAACATTCAAAGAACAGCTAACTCTAATACTATACAAACTATTTGACATAATAAGCAAAGAGGGATATCTACCAAATTCCTTTTATGACACAAATATGGTACTGATTCCAAAGCCAGGCAGGTCAAAAACAGAGAATGAAAACTATAGGCCAATCTCCTTAATGAACATAGATGCAAAAATCTTTAAAAAAATACTAGCAAAAAGACTCCAACAAGTCATCACAAGGGTTGTTCATTATGATCAGGTAGGATTTATACCAGGAATGCAAGGATGGTTCAATATTAGGAAAACCATTCACATAATTGACCATATCAACAAGCAAGCCAACAAAAATCACATGATTATCTCAATTGATGCAGAAAAAGCTTTTGATAAAATACAACACTCATTCCTATTGAAAGCATTAGAAAGTATAGAAATAGAAGGTCCTTTCCTAAAAATAATAAACAGCATATATCTAAAGCCATCAGCCAACATCATCTGCAATGGGAATAAACTAGATGCATTCCCAATAAGATCAGGAGTAAAACAAGGATGCCCATTATCGCCTCTATTATTTAACATTGTACTAGAAATGCTAGCAGTAGCAATTAGAGAAGAAAAAGAAATTGAAGGTATTAAAATTGGCAATGAGGAGACCAAGCTATCTCTCTTTGAAGATGATATGATGGTCTACTTAAAGAATCCTAGAGAATCAACTAAAAAGCTAGTGGAAATAATCAACAACTTTAGCAAAGTTGCAGGATACAAAATAAACCCACATAACTCATCAGCATTTCTATATATCTCCAACACATCTCAGCAGCAAGAATTAGAAAGAGAAATTCCATTTAAAATCACCCTAGACAATATAAAACACTTGGGAATCTATCTGCCGAGACAAACACAGGAACTATATGAACACAACTACAAAACACTTTCCACACAATTAAAACTAGATCTAAACAATTGGAAAAACATTAACTGCTCATGGGTAGGACAAGCTAACCTAATAAAAATGGCCATCCTACCCAAACTTATTTACTTATTTAGTGCCATACCCATTGAACTACCAAAAAACTTTTTTACTGAATTAGGAAAAAAAAACATAACAAAGTTCATTTGGAAGAACAAAAGATCAAGGATATCCAGGGAAATAATGAAGAAAAAAATGTAAAGGAAGGTGGCCTAGCAGTACCAGATCTTAAACTATACTATAAAGCAGTGGTGATCAAAACAATATGGTACTGGCTAAGAGACAGAAAGGAGGATCAGTGGAATAGACTGGGGGTAAATGACCTCAGCAAGTCAGTCTATGATGAGCCCAAAGATCCCAGCTTTTGGGACATAAATCCACTATTTGATAAAAACTTCTGGGAAAATTGGAACACAACATGGGAGAGATTAGGTTTGGATCAGCATCTCACACCCTACACCAAGATGAACTCAGAATGGATGAATGACTTGAATATAAAGAAGGAAACTATAAGCAAATTAGGTGAACACAGAATAGTATACATGTCAGATCTTTGGAAAAGGAAAGATTTTAAAACCAAGAGTTAGAAAAAAAAATCACAAAATGTAAAATCAATCATTTTGATTGTATCAAATTAAAAAGATTTTGTACAAACAAAACCAATGCAACCAAATTAGAAGAGAAATACCAAATTGGGAAACAATCTTCATAACAAAAACCTCTGACAAAGGTCTAATTACTCAAATTTATAAAGAGCTAAATCAATTGTACAAAAAAATCAAGCCATTCTCCAATTAAGGTACATGAATAGGCAATTTTCACTTAAAGAAATCAAAACTGTTAATAAGCACATGAAAAAGTGTTCTAAATCTCTTATAATCAGAGAGATGCAAATCAAAACAACTCTAAGGTACCACCTCACACCAAGCAGATTGGCTAATATGACAGCAAGGTAAAGTAATGAATGCTGGAGAGGATGTGGCAAAGTTGGGACATTAATGCATTGCTGTTGGAGTTGTGAATTGATCCAACCACTCTGGAAGGCAATTTGGAACTATACCCAAAGGGAACTAAAAGACTGTCTGCCCTTTGACCCAGGCATAGCACTGCTGGGTTTGTACCCCAAAGAGATAATGAGGAAAAATACATGAACAAGAATATTCATGACTGCACTCTTTGTGGTGGCAGAAAATTGGAAAACAAGGGGATGCCCTTCAATTGGGGAATGTCTGAACAAATTGTTGTATTTGTTGATGATGGAATACTATTGTGCACAAAGAAATAATAAACTGGAGTAATTCCATGTGAACTGGGATGACCTCCAGGAATTGATGCAGTGAAAGGAGCAGAACCAGGAGAACATTGTACACAGAGACTGATACACTGTGGTACAATCTAATGTAATGGACTTCTCCATTATTGGCAATGCAGTGATCCTGAACAACCTGGAAGAATCTACAAGAAAGAACTCTATCCACATTAAGAGGAAAAACCGTGGGAGTAGAAACATGAAAGGAAAACAACTGCTTGACTACGGGGATCGAGGGGGATATGATTGGGGATATAGACTCTAAATGAACATCCTAGTGCAAACATCAACAACATGGAAATAGGTTCTGACCAAGAACATACATGTAATACCCAGTGGAATTCCGCGTGGGCTACGGGAAGGGTGGGGATAGGGGAAGAAGTGATAGAATACGATTCTTGTAACCAAGGAATAATGTTCTAAATTGACTAAATAAATTTAAAAAAAAACCCTTACCTTCCATCTTGGAATCAATACTGTATATTGGCTCCAAGGCAGAAGAGTGGTAAGGGCTAGGCAATGGGGGTCAAGTGACTTGCCTGGGGTCACACAGCTGGGAAGTGTCTGAGGCCAGATTTGAACCCAGGACCTCCCGTCTCTAGGCATGACTCTCAATGCACTGAGCCACCCAGCTACCCCCCTAAGTAAAATTTTTTTAAAAAGACTCCAGCAAGTGATCATGAGGGTTATTCGTTATGATCAGATGGGATTTATACCAGGAATGCAAGGATGGTTCAATATTAGGAAAATCATCCACATAATTGATCATATTACCGACCAAATTAACAAAAATCATATGATTATCTCAAAAGATGCAGAAAAAGACTTTGACAAAATACAACACTCATACCTATTGATAACACTAGAAAGTATAGGAATAGAAGGGTCATTCCTAAAAATAATAAACAGTATATATCTAAAACCATCTGCAAACATCATCTGCAATGTGGACAAACTAGAAGCCTTTCCAATAAGATCAGGAGTGAAACAAGGATGCCCATTATCACAATTATTTAACCTTGTACTAGAAATACTAGCTGTAGCAGTTAGAGAAGAAAAAGAAAATGAAGGCATCAAAATAGGCAAGGAGGAGACCAAGCTATCACTCTTTGTAGATGATATGACTCTAAATGATAGGTCTTGATAAATGACACATTTTGTAAAACCCAGTGGAATTGTGTGTTAGCTATGGGAGGGGGTGGGAGGAGGGGAGGGAAAGAACAAATCATGTAACCATGGAAAAATTCTCTTAATCAATTAACTAAAATATTTTTAAAAAGAAAAAAAAGGAATCTCAGTCATTAGACTTGCAATCAAGTTCTCTTTTCTTTAAAGTTCTAACTGTGCTGCTGACTCTATTGTGTCCTTTCTAGTTCCACAGAAAAGAGGATGAATAATCCTTCCCCTCTTGTTCTGAGGTGAGTGACCTCAGAACAAAATATTTCATAACTTGACAGAAGAGGTTTATTTCATTGGCTGACTTCGCTTATATCTGTGCAAGGTTGGGGGGGGGGGCAAGGGAGGATTAAAATGGAGGGGGAAACATAGGTAAATAAGCCTACTATAAAAAGGCAAAAAATATTAACCTTAAAAAATTCTTTTAGGGGGCAGCTGGGTAGCTCAGTGAATTGAGAGCCATGCCTAGAGACAGGAGGTCCTAGGTTCAAATCTGGCCTCAGACACTTCCCAGCTATGTGACCCTGGGCAAGTCACTTGACCCCCATTGACTAGCCCTTACCACTCTTCTGCCTTGGAGCCAATACACAGTATTGACTCCAAGACGGAAGGTAAGGGTTTTTAAAAAAAAAAATTCTTTTTAAAAGGAAAACAAGAAAACATTAAGAGAGCTACATCAGTTCCCATCTCTAAAGGGAGAAAGTGGTGCCCCCCAAAAAACCTTGATTTGGAAGTAAGAAGATCTCGGTTCTAGTTCTGACTGGAATTTATTACACATTCTCTTATTCAATTTAACCCCTTTCAGACTCAGTTTCCTCATCT
The DNA here is from genome assembly GCF_027887165.1 of Monodelphis domestica. Lineage (NCBI taxonomy): Eukaryota > Metazoa > Chordata > Mammalia > Didelphimorphia > Didelphidae > Monodelphis > Monodelphis domestica. The sequence continues at coordinate 311,002,508 of NC_077229.1, read as the reverse complement.
ATAAAACTGAAATATTTTTACTGTATTACTTACCTCTTGGTATTGTTTTGAGGAAAGTGTTTGCTTTATAAACCTTAAAGACATAAAAGTGATTTATTATCTTTTATTATAGAAGTATCCACAATAGACTGTGATATATACAGAATATTGAAAGAATATCTTTTTCTTCTTAAAAGTTTATGCCTTATAAGCCTGAAGAGTCATTCCTAGGGCTAGTTACCAATTTTCAATGTGACATCCCAGAGGCACAATTGATTTGGATTGCAAAAGAAATGGCGTAAAGAGAAGTTTGTTTGGAAAATGATTGTCCCTTACTTGCTCTGAGTTTTTTCCCTCACAGGGTCACTCACTATTCAATTCATATTCCCACCAAAGTATAATTAAATTTTAAAACATAATTAAAATTTATAATAACAAGGATGAATGCTTCAGGTATGGAAATTGTGTCCTTGAGGGAGGAAAATCCACTAAAATAGTTTTGTTTATATTTAAAGGAAAACCATTTTAAAGGTATTCAAATGATACTACCCATAGGAACACTAACCCCATCGATATGTAGAATACTAATGAGAAAACCCAGATCTGGGTGCTTTTCAAATGGCTGCACTAAGGTACCCAACAAAATTACCCTCAACTCAAATAGAGCTCTAAAGTCAGTAAAAGTCCAACTGGATAACAGAGAATAGCTTCTGGACTACTGAGATGTTGTTGAAGTCTTTGTGGTCAAATCTGAGGAGCTGAATCACTTAGATCACTACCAGCAAGTGACCAAATACTTCAAATCACATGAATTCTATATTGATTAGGCTAAGGTACTTTCCTCCAGTCGGTTAGCTATGGTAAGTTTGGTCAGTGCAACAGGCTTCCCCAGATCTGGATTGATTCCTAAAGAAAATGGATCTGATGCAATCTGTGTTTGATATAGATATATTTGGGCATAGATGATTTGGATGATACCATCTTAGACAAGCTTTGCAAACATGTTACCTCTTTTAATCCCTAGACCTATCATCCACCAATAAAAATCTACCTTTCTTAATCTGAATGTCATCTCCATTAATCTCCATTTAAAAGCAATCAAATGAGATTATATATGTATATATAATCCTTTGCAAATTTTAAAGTGCAAAAGATACACTATCATCATCATCATCACCACCACCAGGGAGCCATATTTCCCTTTCTTTACACTTTTCTCTCCTCTCATGTCTTCTCCAGAAGCTCAGTCTTCTACTCAATGTCATTTTCTTATTTTTGAAGTAGCCAAAAGAGTGAATATATTGAAAGAAGACAGTTCTAACATGGAGAGCATAGCTCAAAAGAGAGGAAAGCCCATCCAATGGTGACTATATAGAATGAGTCCCGAAGCCTACATGAGTTTCCACCCTCCCAGTATATCCCTTCCATTTGCATGAGGCCCCCAAGTGTAAGCCAGATATCCACAGATCCTCTTTTCTTTCTGCCAAAGCCAAACTTCATGATCATCTTGCTGAGAATAGGGTGGCAGTAACTGCCAGGAAAGGAATGGGTAGATAAGAGAGTAAAGAAAAGAGTAAAGAAAGCAGAACAACAGTGAGAGGACAGAGTAAGAGGCTCTATGCAGGATATACCAAGATCTAGGGGAAAAAAAAATGAAGCTTTGAAAGGAAAGACAGAGTCCCTGAGCAAAGAGATACAGTGTTTGAAAGTCTTAATAGAAGAGATCTAGAAAGAAAAAGAAGAGTCTATAGAAAGTTATATAGTTAAATTAGATATGTGTGTGTTGTACTTTAAGCTATTCATTGACCAACAAATTATACTGTATATAAGAAGTAATGAAGGGACAGTGATGGGAGGTCCTGGGTTCAAATCTTACTTCTGATACTTCCTAACTATATGGCACAACCCCCATTGCCTAGCCCTTACTGCTCTTCTGCCTTGGAACCAACACACAGTATTGATTTCAAGATGGAACTTAAGGATTATTTTTTAAAAAACCCTTTTAAAAAGCAATGACTAGAAGAAGCCATTGTTGCCCTCTTTTCAGGCAGTGGTACAGGAATATGAATGGATCAACCAACAAGGACTTACTACAGTCCTACTATGTGTCAGACACTATAATATATATATATATATATATTATATGTTGGGACTGAAGAAACCTGTAATTTTTTTAAAAGTAGATGTTTGGTTAAATCCATTTTCTACTTAATACACTCCAGTGGATACCTATCGCCACTAGGACTGAATATGAAATCCTTTAGAGGGTGTTTTAAGACCTTCAGAATATAGATTCAGCCTATCTTTCTGATCTTTTTCTATACATTAGGCCCTTTCATTGATTCCACAAATCATTCTAATTGTCCTTTCCTCTGATCCTCACCCGTTGGTTTGCCAAATCCTATCTCTGTATCTTTGTATTGGTGATTCCCTGATTCTTAGAAAGTGTTCTCTCTTCACCTCTGTCTCTTAGAATCACTTGTTTCCTTGTGTTTTGGTAGAAATTAAGGTGTACTGAGAGACAAAGTTACAAGCATGATCTATTTATTAGAAAGGCTAGTAATGACAAATAAATGGGGTCAATGGCTTCTCTCAATGATCAAAGGTCTTGTGTGAAGGCTAACAATTGGAAAGATGATATAGCAAAATCTCCAATGATATGTGTATCTTCACATAGTCTGAATAGATATTACATCCTTCAGACATTTCCCCATTTAAAACCCCCTTAACCTTTGCCAAGACATGTGATTCAAGAAACAAGTCAAAAGTGCTCAGGCATGGGATTCTCTGCAGGCAAAAGGATTTGTCTGCAGGTGATAGCAATTGCAACAATAGTTTAAATTGATAAGAATTGACCTTTTAGGTGAATCAAGTTTCCTTGGAAAGTGAGTGATGGGGAGAGGGATTACAAAAATGGTGGTAATTACAAGACAAAGCTTGACCTGTAGGCATGTTTCTATGGGTTGTGAATGGTTGGTGAAGTTTGTGATGGAAAATAACTGGAAAAAGGAATACTATTTACCTTGAGTAAGTCTTGGTAAAATAGAATTAAAATCAATTTTCAATTTTATACTTCAGAATTCATCTCAGGCACCACCTTTAAATATAACCTGGTTATTTTAAATGCTCTCCCCAGCTCCTAGTTTCCTTCCCCCAAAACCTACCTTACAACCATTTGGGTCTATTTATATACTCACACACACATAGAGAGGTTCTAGTGTATAGTGGTAGTCTCTCGGTGACCGAGAATGACTATTGTCTTTGTGCATTATCATCTATTGATGTACCCTCATGTGGCTTTGGAGTCCAAAGGCTGAGGCGCACAGTCTGTGGCACACGGGGCATGGAACACCAGTTGTCACGGGAGGTGCGGCTGTGGCCTGGTGTCAGCATTCACGCGCAGCGGCAAGACGTCGACGTCGCTCATCCTCAAAGGTGGTGGCGGCATGGTTAATGTGGGTTCGCCAGCTGCTTCTGACAGAGGCAGCAAGTTCTAGTTGCTTTGGTGTCATGCCAGCCCACTTCAAGTTGGACTTTAGCTGATCCTTGAATCTTCTCTTTGGTCGGCCTTGTTTCCTGAGTCCAGCTGACAGTTCACCATAGAATACCTGTCTTGGGATTCGCTGTGGGTCCATGCGGATGACGTGTCCAGACCATCGTAGCTGGGTTTCGATGCTGGTGGAGTTGGCTCTGTCGAGGACTTCCTGGTTGGTGATTCGGTCCTGCCATCGGATCCTCATGATTGACCGGAGGGAGCGTTGGTGGAATTGCTCCAGCTGTTTCATGTGCTTCCGGTACAGTGTCCATGTCTCACAACCGTACAGGAGCGAGCTGAGGACCACTGTGTTGTACACTTTGAGCTTCATCGCAGTGCTTACACCACTGTGTTGGAGGACTTTGCAGCGCAGCCGCCCGAGTGCCTGGCTGGCCTTTTGGATCCTGGCATTAATCTCGTGGTCTAGAGACCCGTCGTTGGCGATGGTGCTGCCCAGGTACTTGAAAGTGTTGACATTAGAAAGCTGCGTGCTGTCTACTGTAATGCACGGCTGGTTCGTTGGCCTCCCTGTTGCAGGTTGGAACAGCACCTCTGTTTTGCTGAGGCTGATAGTCAGGCCAAACAGTTTTGTTGCGGTGGAGAACCTGTCCACAATGATTTGGAGATGATCTTCTTGGTGGGCCATGAGAGCACAGTCATCTATCTGCAAAGACAGCTTCCAGGATGAGTCTCTCTGTTGTCTTTGTTTTTGCAGTCAGGCGGCGAAGGTCGAATAGTGAGCCATCCAGTCGGTATTTGATGCAGACGCCCAGGTCTAGATCCATCACAGCATGTCGTAATACTTGGGTGAAGTATAGGTTGAATAGTACTGGAGCGAGGACACAGCCTTGTTTCACGCCATTGGAGATGTTGAAGCAATCGGAAGTCTCTCCACTAGATAGGACTTCCCCTGTCATGTCGACATGAAAGAGCTGGATCAGTTTGACGAATTTTGCTGGGCAACTGAGCTTGCTGAGGATCACCCACAATGCATCCCTGTTCACTGTGTCGAACGCCTTTGTCAGGTCTATGAAGACAATGTAGACACTCAGGTTCTGCTCAAGGCATTTTTCCTGTATTTGCCTCACCGTGAAGACCATGTCGATGGTGCTGCGATCTGGTCGGAAGCCACATTGTGATTCAGGCAGGTTCTGCTCTGAAACAGATGACAGGAGTCTGTTGAGTATAACACGGGCGAGGATCTTTCCAGCAGTGGAGAGTAGTGAGATGCCTCTGTAGTTGTCACAGGCTGCTCATGCATCTAGTGTATATATATATATATGTATGTATGTATGTATATACACATATATGTGTGTGTATTCTATCTTCCCTAATAAACTATGAGCTCTTTGATGGCAGACTTTCATTTTTGTCTTTGTATTCCCAGCCTCTAGCAAAATAGACATCAAATACACACACACACACACACACACACACACACACACACACACACACACACCTTAGAATGAGTTCACTCTATACCAAAGGCCAATTGGTACCCTTCCTTTGAAACTTTGAATATGGCAGAAAGGTCAGAAAAATGAACCACAATGACTTCCATGGAATGTGAGTGGTATTTTTCAGGTGTTGATATTTAAAGACCAGTTTACCTACATCGTTCTGTGTTGTCCAGGGAGCCCTAAGGCAAAAAAAAGAAGGGGAAATAGCCAAATTCTGAGGTAATATGGTCTCGTGTAGGACCACCCATACCCCAAAATTCTTGAGGCTGTGTGGGACACTGTGTGAGCGCACTGACTCAAAATGGAAAAAAAAAAAGACCTTGAGGTCACAAAGCAACAAGCCAATTTATTATTCTGACTGGAAGAGGGTATCTGCCACAGAGATGTAACTCTGTCAGGAGACATCTGCTGAGCTTAAGGCAGGTGTTTAAGTATAGTGGGGGGGGGGGGTCTTCCTGCACTGGAGGGACTCACAATCTAACAACCAATCAACCAATCCTCCTCCTCCTCCATGCTCATGATCACTTCCCTAAATCCAATCCTGACCCTCTTCCATACTCATGAACACCCCTCAAAATCCAATCAGCCTTACATACACCTCCAATCCCTTTGCAGGGTAGATCTGGCAAGGGGGGGGGGGGTTCATAGATTACCTGATATATACACAAAGAGTTTCCATAGGTCACATGATACATACACAATCAGGGGTTTATATGGGTTTCAAACACACACATGACCTAAAAGAAGAAAGGAGAGAATGAAGGGGGAGCATGGTTGGGGACTTTCTGCCTATTCTAGCTGGCAGACCCAGCATGAGTCCCCTTCAAGGCTAAACCTCAGAGCTATATTTGCCCCTAGTTCTGGATCTATCCAGCATGCTCCAGCTTCATGCTTTAGGAAACTCTACATCCTCCAGTAACTTTAGAGATCACAACTTGGCCCAGATGACTGGACGTGGCTCTCTTGATTAGTCTAATGTTTGATGGACATGCCCTTGCTGGAAGTCAATCATATATAGGGCCTGATACCAGCAGGTCCACACCGGAACTCACAAAACTATAATATCTGATAGTTCTCAGGAATTAGCAGTCTGACCTTGAATGCTCACTAAATCTGGAAATGAAAGCAGTATTCATTATGTTCCATTCATTATCTTTGGCTGTCATAGATTAACGTTGCTACCATGGCTAACATTGTGTGTGTATTGAGAGATGGTTGGAGGGAACCAGAGTAGAAAGTGGGTCTCTAGTTCGAGGCACAGCTTCCCTATATGTTTCCATAATGAGAAAGTTGGCAGGGCTAGTCCAGGCTCTTCTTGCCCTGTAGTAGTTCTGAACTATGCGTTTCATTATTCCTTGACACTGTTGCCTAACCAATACATTCCGTTAATAGGATCTCTGATTTCATTAGTGCGTGAGCTCTTTCCACCAATAGTGATCATAGCCCTCTCTCTTTCTCTCTTTCTCTCTCTCTCTCTCTCTCTCTCTCTCTCTCTCTCTCTCTCTGTCTCTGTCTCTGTCTCTCTGTCTCTGTCTCTGTCTCTGTCTCTGTCTCTGTCTCTCTCTCTCTCTCTCTCTCTGTCTCTGTCTGTCTGCCTGTCTCTCTCTCTCTCTCTCTCTCTCTCTCTCTCTCTCTCTCTGTCTCTCTGTCTCTCTGTCTCTCTGTCTCTTTCTCACTCTCTCTTTCTCTCTTTCTCTCCCCTATATATCTATATCTATCTATCTATATCTATACATGTGTGTATATATATATATATATATATATATATATATATATATATCTTTATCAGTTAATGTGACCAAACTTGTAAACATAAGGCTCTCAGTCACTATCTGGTATCTGGCCCATACTCAACCTTTACATTTTGGCCCAAGTTTTGTTCTTTGTCAGCAGAATTTGGACAAGCTAGGTTCACCTACATGCCAGGATGAAGCATCAGAACAATATTTTTGAGGAGGACAGGGGCTGATGTCCTCAAATATAAATCATTTTCTCCTCCATGTCAGACTTTGTACTTCTGCTAAAGTAGCTCGATTACTTCTGCAAAGAGTCCTTCAACAAAACAGACTTTCCTCCTAGCTCATATTAAACTAAAAGTTTATCTGGTATTTCTGAACCATTCTATTCATTGCACTTCAAATCAAAGGGTAATTGGCCTTTCAACCTCAATCCTACAGACTAATTGAGCATACCAATCACAGTCTAGAACAGTGCCTCCCCTAATTCATGTCATATCACCAGGATGACAGAATTGCACTACTCTTCACTATAAGATTTTTCTTTAAACCATGCATATCTTCACCAAGAACTCCTTCTTTATAAACTCTATATCCCATTTCCTCTCATCTAGAGCATGGTCCTAAATAATGATTATTTAAAATAGGGATCTGTGAAAATAATACACTGATGTATTTATCTCAATATAATTTGTTTCTGGGGTAGCTGGGTGGCTCAGTGGAGTGAGAACCAGGCCTAGAGACAGGAAGTCCTAGGTTCAAATCTGACCTCAGATACTTCCTAGCTATGAGACCCTGGGCAAGTCACTTGAACCCCATTGCCTAGCCCTTACCACTCTTCTTCTTTGGAACCAATACATAATATTGATTCCAAGATGGAAGGGAAGGGTTTAAAAAATTATATATGTGTATATATACATATATATAATTTGTTTCCTTTGTATTCTATGTATTTTGTTTTATGCATTTAAGAACACCATTCTGGGAAAGAATCTATTGGAGAATATTCTGAAAATAGGCTTCACTACCCTGCCAAAGGGATGAACAACACAAAGAAGTTAAGAAGATCTACTTTAGAGAAACAAGAGATCTTCTAGGCCAACTTGAAGATAACCTTCTATATTGCCAAGATGGATTATAAGCTGGCCTCTAACTGCTGTCAGACTCTTCAGGAACTCATTTTGCAGGAGGTGATCCAAATCTGGCTGTCTACCATGAACTCTGTCTCTGCCCAGCCCTCTGATAAATTAGCATACAAAATCACTATTTTTTTTTCAATTAAAAGAGTAATCAGTCCAGTCGTATTTTGAATTCAACTCTCCACTTCTAAAAATCAATCACATTTTCTTTTCTGTTGTCCTTTATTCACTATTAAATCAATCACATTTTCATCAATCAAAGGCAGGTTCCTAATTCAGTTCCTAATCACAAGTGCCTTGGGAAGGTGAACAAAAGTGCATGGCATGAGAATCAGGATTGCAGAGTAGCAGGAAGCAGTACAATGAGTTTTTCTCCCATCTCCACCAAAACTCCTCCAGATGGATCCAAAAAATGTACCAGATTGAAATCTGATGGAGAAATTCATTTTAAGAGAGTTTGAAAGTGAAACATTGTAGAACTATCCAATGTAATATACTTTACTACCAGAAGCAATACAAAAATCCAGGACATTCCTGAAGGACTTATGAGAAAGAATGCTATCCACACTGAGAGAAAGGACTGTGGGAGTAGAAACACAAAAGAAAGAGTTATGGCTTATAGCTTATCACTTGTTTATATGGATATATGATTTGGGGTTTGGGCTTTATAGTAAAAATGAATAATGTGGAAATAGTATTAAATGATAACATGTATACAACCCATTGGACTTGCTTGTCGGCTCTGGGAAGGGGGAGGGAAGGGGGAGGGAAAGAAAATGAATCATGTAAACATGGAAAAATATTTTTTAAATAAAATATTTTTTTAAAAAGGCAGTTTGTCATTTATCAAGCCCTGGTCAGCATCCAAAGACAGACAGAGGCATCTGTGGACACTGGGGTCAGAGTCTGGCTAGGAGTATACCACACAGGAAGCAAGAGATAGGCTTTGTACCAGTGCAGATGGAAAAGGTGGCTTCTGCCTAGAGGAAGGCATTCTTGAGGAGAGAAGCCCTGGGCAGTATACCAAGAAAGGAGCACATTCAGAAGCTCAAAACCTAGTAACAGAGAAGGATCCCAATTCCAGTATCTAGCCCAATCCAAAAGGTAGGATATGAATAACTAGGGCAGGAATCCTAGACCAGAAGGCTCCTATAATTCTGTCACTCTGAACCAGCAAAGCTTCCTAGATGGCTAATGAGGGCTATATTTAGCAATCTTCCACTGTTGCTCAGGCCTCTCCATTGAGGAACTTTCAGACCTTAGGTCAGGGGTTCAGCAAACAGGGCTTTGGACTGGATCAAAACACTTTGGGATCACTAAAACCTCACAGGTCCCCAGGCTGTCCCCAGGATACTGAAAAACAAATACTTAATGCCCCAAGAAAGCAACAACAGGACCAACCAAGACCTTCCCCAACCAAAAAAAAAAAAAGTGCAGTCCTAACTAGAAGGCCACAATCAGGAAGTAGGCTGGAAAAATGATTAAACCAACAAACAAAAAAGAACCCCACAATAAAGAGTTTTTATGGTGGCGATGATGCTCAAGGCACAAATGCAGAAGAAGAAAATGACTCCAATATATCAATAAGCAAAACTTTAGAGAAAAAATACAACTTGGGCACAGATTCAACTAGATTTCCCAGAAGAAATGAAGCAAGTGTTTAAAATGTTTCATTTTGTTTTGTTTTGTTCATAAAAGAAATGAAAGCACTTGAAGGAAAAATTGAAAAAGAAATGAGTGCTGTGGAAGAACAAAAGGAAAGGGGGACAAAATCTTGCCCAAACAATAAAAATGCATGACAAATGAAATTCTAGACTTCTACTGAAATGCCACTAATATCTAGTTGTTTGGAAAAGCTGTCCAAAAGTCAAGAAAGAGAACCTGGGAACTGGTTTACAATATTCATTATGCCAGCACTGGTGGTAAGGACTTGCTACCAATAGCAGATCCATAAGTTCTCAGACCTGTGGTCCAGGCAGGATATCTAGAAGCAAGGATAGTGTAGCATCTGCACAACAGCAAAAGTACTCCTGTACAAATGAAGGAAGAAAGGACCTGCCCATAAAAAATAAATGCATTTCCTACCCATTTCCTACCCAAAAGATCAAGACATCTGTCTCTGATGCTCCACTGAGACAATGGTCTGATCTTGCATTTGAAAATTCCTCTACCCATTCTCTATCTATTCCCTCTCTAGTAGCTCAGGCTTCCTGGTATCTAGAAGACCCAATAACCTCATTTCCTTTTCATTCATATTACGATATTTTATCCCAAGATCCATATCATTTATGAGTGTATGTAAAATTTATAGTAAATTTTAAAGTTCTACATAATGTCAGAAATTGAGAGGGATAGTGCCAAGATGGCAGCACAAAAATCAACATTTTTGCTGAACTCTCCTATCGTTTTCCTCTTTGTCAACAACAGTCAAATTGAATTCTGAATGGGAAAACCAACAAAAAATCACAACAAATCATTTTTCCAATTCAGGGAAACTTTGGATAGGAAAAAAAATAAAAAGGTCTGTGGGGCACTGATCTGGAGGCAAATAGAAATATGCTGTGACTTAATGAAAACCTTCCCCTTTGCTGACTGTGTGATGGAAGCAGGCAGAGCAGCCAAATGTCTGAAGACAGTAAGAAGACTGAATGCTTGGTCAACAAGAGAGCCCAAGTTCTGTATGAGCACTAGGTGCAAAGTTGGGTGCCATTTGGCAGCTTTCTCATCTGTTACCCAGTTACAAGACAGAAAGGACTAGTCACAGTGAGGAGGAATAGGAGCCCTATCTGTATAAGAGCCAGAGCACAAACCAGAGGGGCAGTGAGGAGACTTCTCCTCAGATCACACCACTTTGGAAGCATCGGAAATGTGCAACACCTTTTGCTCATCATTTTTCAGTCATATTCTACTCTTCATGACCCAATTTGGGTTTGTCTGGTTTTTCCATTGTTGTTTTTGCAAAGATACTAGAATCTCTTACCATTTCCTTTTCCAGCTCATTTTACAGATGAAGAAACTGTGACAAATGATTTTAAGTAGTAATGGGGACTATATTTAGTAACTTTTATCTGGTAAGTGTTTGAGGCCAGATTTGGCCTCAGGTCTTCTTGATTCCAGGGCCAGCACTCTAGCCTTCTTGAGCTGCCTTCACTACCATTGAGTAAAGGGATCTACTGAGCTACAAAAAACAGACATTCAGGCCAGACATCCCACCTCTTTTACCCCCAGAAGTAAGCAGAGACCACCAGCTCTAACATAATGTAGAAAATCATGACATTGGCTGGAAAAATGAGCAAATAACAAAAACAACAACAACAAAATAACCTGACCATAAAAAAAAAAAATCTACTATGGTGACAGGGAAGCCCAAGACAGAAACTCAGAAGGAAATAATTATTTGAAAACATCTACAAGTAAACAAAGAAAATATCAGATATTGTTGTTGTTATTGTTAAAATCCTTGCTTTCCAGGTCTCAAAATATTTTCAGCACTTTCCTAGATAACTCCCTAGAGAAGGACTTCTCCCAACATCTTTCTACAGAAAATCTTCTACTAGGATGCTATCTTGACTCTTCTCCATTCCAAAGATTTCTTCCACATCCACACAAATACACAAAAGCAACTTACTATCTGTTACTCTTTTGCTGCTTATGATCTCTACACCTACCCCCAAAGAGACTATAAGCTAATAAGGGAGCTAAAACAAGAATATAAATAACAATCTAAACATAATTAATTTTTAAAAGCATTTATTAAATGCTTAGTTTGAATTGGCACTGTTCTAATACAAAGGAACTCCTGATACAAATATAAAAGCAGGACAGTTCCTGACCACAGGGACTTTACATTTTAATAAGGGAAGACAGAACATATAATGGGTGTGTAGGCCTGAGAAGAGTGCCTTGTTTGATCATGTGAGTCACTGGGATAAGCAGAACCTTAGGGCAATTATCCTAGTGATGCCAGATAAGTACAGTGAATGGATTCCTAAACCTATGGTCAGAAAGAACTGGGTTTAAATTGTCTTACTGAAACATCTTTCATTTATACTTTACATTTTTATTCTGTCTTTTAGATTCTCAAAGCTCAAGGCAATTGTACTTGGGAGGAAGCAGCATGGAGAACGCTGATATTTAAAATATTTATATTTTTTTATTTACTAAATGGTGGGTTAACTTGATCTTCTGAGAACTGTCACAGGTTCCCTTACTTTTGCTGAGAGGCGTCAAGCCCAAAATTCGGCCAGTGTTTCCTGGACCTTTTTTATTATAGAAAAAATAAACCGTTAAAAAATTCAGAGGTGATAAATGAAAATCACATAAATTACTGTCATGTCCCTCACAATCTTTACATCCTTTTCTAAGCCATGCATCTATCCTTTGGTTTAGTTTCTCCATATTTCTGTTACTCCAAGGGCAGTGTAATCAAGAGGTGTCAACTGACATAAGATGTGTTATTATGAGCAATATATTCTGGAAAGGAAAAGGAATTGAATCTCTGTGCCTCAAAAACTGCAATAAACAGTAAGCTTTCTCAATTTAACAATTCTGAGGCCTCAGGTCTTTAATGTCACAGTAGTTAGGGAATATCTGTGTGGACTGCCTAGTTATATGATGAATGTCTTGTATCATTCAGGAAAATGTCCTGAATAAAGGACTCAAAAATACTCACTGAAGAGACACAATCCTAGAAATAAATTTATGTTGAATGTCTAATGCAAGGTATACCTCCAGGGATATTTGATGCAGAAGATTTATTTCAACTTCTGAAAGTCAGAATTGGGTATTTCTTTTTAAATACTGTTCCCATGGAAACTCCAACTTCAACTTCTACAATTAGTGTTTGTGCCCTGGGAGAGCATCATCCAGTATCCTCATGAAAACATCATTTGTGGACCCATCTTAATATGGTAGTGAAGAAAGAGCACGATAGCTGGAGATGAGAAGCCTTAACTGGGTTTAAGGTCCAGGTCACAGCCCTGTGACCATGAGCACATTACTTAATTACTAAGTAAGTTTTCTCAAAAAAAAGGAGCATTTTAAAATTTAAAGAATATATCTTTTATTAAGAGTCCTTATAACCCCCTTTTGGGGTTGTTCATGGCATATTATAGAGCTAAAAAAGCAGGGTCCAGGAGGAAGAATTTTTTTTGCCATTCTATATTTTAGGAAAAGAAGTATTCAACTGAAAGAAACTCTTCACAAAGCCCAAAGCTTGGAATTATCAAGGAAAGATGAATTTTTTATCTAAAAACCTTTTAGCAGATTGGCTAACATGACAGCAAAGGAAAGTAATGAATGCTGGAGGGGATGTGGCAAAGTTGGGACATTAATGCATTGCTGGTGGAGTTGTGAACTGATCCAGCCATTCTGGAGGGCAATTTGGAATATGCCCAAAGGGTGCTAAAAGACTGCCTGCCCTTCAATCCAGTCATAGCAATGCTGGGTTTGTATCCCAAAGAGATAATAAGGAAAAAGGCTTGTACAAGAATGTTCATGCGCTTTGTGGTGGCAAAAAAAATTAGAAAATGAGGGGATGCCCTTCAATTGGAGAAAGGCTTAACAAAATGTGGTATATGTTGGTGATGGAATACTATTGTGCTCAAAGGAATAATAAAGTGAAGGAATTCCATGGAGACTGGAACAACCTCCAGGAAGTGATGCAGAGCGAAAAGAGCAGAACCAGGAGAACATTGTACACAGAGACTGATACACTGTGGTACAATCGAACATAATGGACTTCTCCATTAGTGGCAATGCAGTGATCCTGAACAACCTGGAGGGATCGATGAGAAAGAAAACTATCCAAATCCAGAGGAAAAACTGTGGGAGTAGAAACACTGAAGAAAAACAACTGCTTGAATACATGGGTTGAGGGGATATGGCTGGGAATGTAGACCCTAAATGAACATCATAGTGCAAACACCAACAACATGGAAATAGGTTCTGAGCAAGGACACATGTAATACCCAATGGAATTGTGTGTCAGCTATGGGAAATGTAGGTGGAGGGGAGGGAGGGAAAGAATATGATTCTTGTAACCAAAGAATAATGTTCTAAATTGACTAAATAAATTAATTCAAATTTAAAAACAAATAAATAAATAAATATTTTTAAAAAATAAAAACCTTTTAGTTTTTATAAGTTTGATGAATTATTGAATGTTCTTTAGGATTGAGTACTCAAGATTGTTCATCTTTTAAAAAACATAAAATGGCTTGGATACTCAACTTTATACAATGTATTCTGCACACCTATGAGTATTATAGAGAAATGTGAGTTATTTTATGATCAGAGTGAATAAATGCATCATCTCTGTCAACATTAAAAAATAAATTCTATCTGCTTTATCAGAAAAAAGAGTTTCGGTTTGAATAATGGAATTTTTGTAAAATTTTTAAAAGTACTTAGATCCTTAACAGCTAGCAACAATCTTGGCACTTCAATCAATTGAAGGGAACTGACTTTGATATAGGATCTGCAGAGGCCTGCCTCAATCACCTCAAGACCCTCCTCACCACCATCACCTTTTCCCCATCTGCTGCAATCATGGAAAGGGTCAGCATTTTCTTTAATATTTGGGACCATAGCCTCTCCATCACTGAAATTCTCCCCATCCTATGGCTAGGAAATTTCTGTTACTCTGATCCTTATAACTATTATCTACCTAAGCAAAAATGGTTTCTTTCCTTCATCTCACTAATCTATCAATCAATCAAAAAGCATTTATTGAAAGTCTACTATATGCTATGCAAAGTCCCAGGGATACAAGTACAAAAAACAAAGCAATCTCTACTCACAAGGAGCTTGCATACTACTATCAGACACACCCCATGCCTCCCAGTGATCTCTTCCACACAAAAAAAAAAGAATAAAAAAGAAGAGAAGAGAAGAGAAGAGAAGAGAAGAGAAGAGAAGAGAAGAGAAGAGAAGAGAAGAGAAGAGAAGAGAAGAGAAGAGAAGAGAAGAGAAGAGAAGAGAAAAGAAAAGAAAAGAAAAGAAAAGAAAAGAAAAGAAAAGAAAAGAAAAGAAAAGAAAAGAAAAGAAAAGAAAAGAAAAGAAAAGAGTTCAGAAGCACTTAATTCAGATATAATTGTAGCATACTCACACTCGTAGCCAACTTGGTAGGCAAGCCAGAATCAGGAAGACCTAAATTCAAATCTGACCTCAGACACGTATTAGCTATATGATCTCAGGAATGAAAGCCAATGAGTTTATTGCACTCAATCTTGATAATAAGTCTGTGAAGTGTTGCAGGTATAATTAATCCTATTTGCCTCAGTTTTCTCATCTATAAAATAAGCTGGAGAAGGAAATAGCAAACCCCTCCAAGGTCTTTGCAACAAAACTCCAAATCGGTCATGAAGGGTCAGACACCATTGAAAAACAACTCAGCAACTCCCTCCCACCTTCCTTCCCTTTCTTTGAGGATAAAACTAGATGAAATTCCAGAGCTAAATGCCCTGGAGAAAAGGAGTGAAAAAGTGAGTATGCAAAGCCTAAGTGATGAGTTATGATGAGGGAAGACATTCTAAAGTGTAAAAGGAGTTTAGAGGATATTAGGACTCTGGGAAGAATGAGAGTTCAAAGTCAAGGAGAAATGAATGCCATTGAGTTATATACTCGATACTTATAACAATCCTGTGAGGTATTACAGGTATTATAACTAATCTTATTTTATTGATGAGTTAGGCAGCTAAGTCCACCATAAGGTGGATAGAGTGCAGAATTTGGAATCAGGAAGATATGAATTTAAATCCTGCTTCACATATTCCCATGTTGGATGACTCTGGCCAAGTTATTTAATCCCTGGGTCTCGATTTCTCAATCTATAAAGTCAGAGTTTTAGCACCTACTTCACTAAATTATGTAAGGATCAATTGAGGTAATAGTTGCAAAGTGATTTGAAAATCTTAAAGCTCTATATGTGTGTATATGTATATATTTTATATAAATATAAATATTTATATAAAATATATATACTTACTAGTTATTATGAGGAGGATGAAACCACTTCTGAAAGAGGTTAAATGGATGGTTTGAAATTACTTTTCAAAAAAAAAACTTCATGGTAGTGACTTAGTTGTTATTTTCTAGTTTGTCTTAATTTTATTAGGACCTAATTTTATTAAGATTGAACACAAATCATTGTCAAAATGCAGAGAGTTGATTTATTAAAGGAAAAGAATATTATGTGCTAATTACAGGCTTAAAGTTAAATTATGTCTTGTTTTTATGCAGCAGCAATGTAATCAGAAGATGATCACATGCCTACATTAAACATTTACATTAGAAGTACATAATTACATGAGGATTTGTTTCGGTAGCATTGGCAGATGTTCTAAAGAGCCCTGGAAAATGGCATTTGCTATTTCATAGGAGTCAGGGCAGATGAATATTATTAGTCTGTCATTAATTCAGGACAGATGTAGGTAGAGATAAGACAGGAGATTTATTTTGTATTTCATTGATTCTTCAATATAATTAATCATCTGTGCTTCTGGTCAGGACAGTACTTCCTGTCTTTCTCCCCATAATAGTTCAAGACAAATCCAGGAGATGATCTTCTCAGAATTACATGTTACAGAAACAGGGATTATTTAATTTGTAGTTTGGAGTGTCAGTGTTTAAAAAGAAGAGGAGAGTTCAAGATATTCCAGTTGAGAACTCATTTCCCAGGACCTTTTGCTCACCATGAAAAGCTATCAGATCAGACACTCTATAAGATCTTGTCCCTTTGCCCCCTTTATGCCCTGTAAAGTGATTATTAGCTAGTAGAGGTAGAGAGAACTGCACCCTGTCAATTATTTCCCCTCATTAAAAGGACTTTCCATTCTTCAAACAGATCTATGATCATAAGAATGTGGAAATTCCTTCCACTTATGTAAATTACAACCTATCTTGATTGTCCATTCTGTACAAATTTTATCCAAGTCCTCAGCAAATCTACCACAGGGGATCCACCAAAGCCTAAGGGTTTCCTTCATGTTCTCTTGACATTGTGTATTTAAAAGTGTAGTATATAGTTGGGGTATCTCTTGGTTATCCAGATTATCTATCAGTCATTTCATAACTGTAAAGGGAAGGAGAGAAGGGATTATATATATTTTATGACTTCACTTTTGCCATTTTTCTTATAGTCTTGTGTATAGTGTGTGGACACTTGTGGATATGTGTCATGATTTCTCCAATGCCTTAAATTAAGTGACTTACCCAGGGTCATAGAACTAGTAAGGGTCTGAAGCAAGATTTAAACTCAGGTCATCCTGACTCCAGCCCCAGACAATTGGATTTTTTCGCATACTTTTTTCCCCAACCAACCACTTTGTAAATTCAATGATTCTTTCCTTCCTTGTACTATTTTCACCATAACAGGGTAAACAATTATGGAAGTATTTGAGTCACAGTTTTTTTACCAGCTTTTTGGGATAACCATCATCAATCACTGAAGTGTTCACCCTAATTTTGTAGAAAACAGAAACTTAATATTATTGTGAGGAAACTCAGAAAATGTTCCTTTACTAATAACCTGGCCCAAAACTAAAAGGATATTTTGGACAGAAATCACCAAGGGACACGGGGAAAGCCATGTCTGTCAACAATCTAATGGAGCCATTTCATTAACCTTTAAAACTTAGTTTTACTTCCCAAGACAAATTTAGAGAAATCATGATCTGAAGAAGACAAAACTACTTTACCAGTGAGACTAGTGCTCCTTGGTGAGTCTGCTCTTTATAAAATTCCAGAAACCTAGAACTGAATGGGACCTGCTAGGAAGGATCTCTAGTCCATCCATACCTGAATAAAAGTCTGTCAACAATAAGGGGTCCTCTAGTCTTGGCCTAAGTGAGGAGCAACCAACTACCTCCCAAATATGTTCCTCTTTTGGATTTTTTTCAAGTTTTCAAGCTGAAACCTACCTTAGCAGGCTTAAAACTAAGTCAGATTGGGCAGCCAAGTAGCACAATGGATAGAGTGCCAGGCCTGGAGTTGAGAGTACCTGGCTTCAAATCTGACCTCAGATACCCCCAGCTGTGTGACCCTGGGCAAGTCACTTAACCCTAATTGCCTAGCCCTTGCCACTTTTTTGTCCTAGAATTAGTACTAAGATAGAAAGTAAGGGCTTAAAAAAAACAAAGTCTGACACTGTGCCATGCTGCCTTGAAAAATGCAAGCTTCATTGTTTGAGGGGGAAAAAAGGCTTGAATCAAGCTCTTTCCCCTATTGCTATTGTCTAGTTGTGTAACTCCATAGGACCCCATTTGGGGTTTTCTTGGCAAGGATACTAGAGTGGTTTGCTGAGAGTATCTAAGTCCATCACAGACCATCATTCCACAATATTGCAGTTATCATGTACAATGCTCTCCTGGTTCTGCTTATTTCACCCTGCATCAGTTCTCATAGGTCTTTCCAGTTCTCTCTGAAAGCATCCTATTCATCACTCCTTACCACACAATAGTATTCTATCACTCCAGGATCGTTGCCAACAAAACCCCAAATGGTGTCAAGAAGAGTGGGACAAGACTGAAACAACTAAACAACTTCTGACTCCAGTCCCAGAGCTCTCTATCTTGGCTGACAGTACATCTCACTCTTCTAGAAGCAATCCCAGCTACAGTCCTTGTCCTCAGCACAACTACACCACCTTACACCTGGCAAAAGAGCCTTCTAATTATGTTAGAGAAGGTGGCTGAGACTACAGAGAAGCCACACAATGTGTTTCAGTAGCGTGTAGAATGGTGGAAGGCCATAATTATGGGTACCTTTTACACAAGTCATTTATCTGGGCATAGATACCTCCTTTTCCTTAGGCATAAAATGAAATATATATATATATATATATATGTATATATATATATATATATACACAAGAGGGAAAGGAAGGGGTAAAGATGCTATTCCTTCACTATAAAATATCTCTACAATGGATAGGTTTTTTGTTTTCTGATATTTGGGGGAAACCAAAAAAATTTTTTTTGGAGGAGACATAACTAAAAGCCTCTTGGAACTAAAAAAAAGTGGGGAGCAACTAGCTGACTCAGTGGATAGAGAGCCAAACCTGTAGATGGGAGGTCCTGAGTTTAAAATTGGCCTCAGACACTCCCTAATGGGGTGACCCTGGGTATTCATTCTCAGATAAAAAGTAAGGGTTTTGTTTCTGTTTTTGTTTTTGTTTTTAAAAGCACCAACCATCGCTGAATAGCCATATGTATTTGTCTTTTCCACTATTGACTCCATCATCATTTTGACTCATGACTTTCCCATCTGGCCTGCCTGCCTTGAAAAAAAAAAAGTGTCTGATAAGGTTCTTTATTGTATGCCCTCCTTGAAATCCACCTGATCTTCATTCATCAAGTGCTTAAGTTGGATTTTTTAGGTTCCAGCCTAGGGACCACTAATGGAGGTTTTACCCAGCCTTTTATTCTAACAAATGAGTCTTATGTCCTACCCAAACCTCAAGCTTTAATTCTGAATATTCATTTGTAAAACTTGCTTGTCTGCTTCTCTCTAGTATTTAGAAAAGTATATCTTAGCCATTTCTTTTCTTTCTTTCTTTCTTTCTTTTTTTAAAATTTAATTTTAAGAAAAATTTTCCATGGTTACACGATTTATGTTCTTTCCCTCCCCTCTTCCAATCCCCCTCCCATAATCAATACACAATTTTACTGGGTTTTACATGTGTCACTGATCAAGACCTATTTCCATATTATTAATATTTGCATTACGGTGATAGCTTAGAGTCAACATCCCCAAACATATGCCTAATTGACCCATGTGATCAAGCAGTTATTTTTCTTCTGTGTTTCTGCTCCCACAGATTTTCCTCTAAATGTGGATGATATTCTTTCTCATAAGTCCCTCAGAATTGTCCTGGGTCATTGCATTGCTGCTAGTAGAGAAGTACATTCGATTGTACCACAGTATATCAGTCTCTGTGTACAGTGTTTTCCTGGTTCTGCTCCTTTCATTCTGCATCAATTCCTAGAGATCTTTCCAGTTCACATGGAATTCCTCCAGCTCATTATTCCTTTTAGCTCAATAGTATTCCATCACCAACATAAACCATAATTTGTTCAGCCATTCCCCAATTGAAGGTCATCCCCTCATCTTCCAATTTTTGCCACCACAAAGAGTACAGCTATAAATATTTTTGTACAGGTCTTTTTTTCTTATTATTTCTTTGGGGGACAAACCCAGTGGTGCTATGGCTAGATCAAAGGGCAGGCAGTCTTTTAGCGCCCTTTGGGCATAGTTCCAAATTGCCATCCAGAATGGTTGGACCAATTCACAACTCCAACAGCAATGCAATAATGTCCCTGTTTTGCCACATCCCCTCCAATATTTATTACTTTCCTTTGCTGTCATGTTAGCCAAACTGCTAGGAATGAGGTGGTACCTCATAGTTGTTTTGATTTGCATTTCTCCAATTATGAGAGATTTAGAGCACTTTTTCATGTGCTTATTAATAGTTTTGATTTCTTTATCTGAAAATTGCCTATTCATGTTCCTTGCCCATTTATCAATTGGGGAATGGCTTGATTTTTTTGTACAATTGATTTAGCTCCTTATGTATTTGAGTAATTAGACCTTTATCAGAGGTTTTTATTATAAATATTTTTCTCAATTTGTTGCTCCCCTTCAAATTTTGGTTGCATTGGTTTTGCTTGTACAAAACCTTTTTAATTTAATGTAATCAAAATTATTTATTTTACATTTTGTAATTTTTTCTAAATTGAAATCTTTCCTTTCCCAAAGATCTGACAGGTATACTATTCTGTGTTCATCTAATTTACTTATAATTTCCTTCTTTATATTCAAGTTATTCACCCATTCTAGGTTTATCTTGACTTTTTTTTTTTTTAATTAAAAAAACCTTTACTTTCCATCTTAGTATCAATATTAAGTAAGTATTGTTTCTAAACAGAAGAGCATTAAGGGCTAGGTAATGGAGGTTAAGTGACTTGCCCAGAGCCACACAAGTAGGAAGTTTCTGGGGCCAGATTTAAACCCAGAATCTCTCAATTCTAGGTCTGGCTCTCTTCTACAGAGCCGCCCAACTGCCCCTTAGCCCTTTCTCAGAACACGATTCTGAGCTAACTATGGTCAATGGTGGTACATCCTCTATACTGGTATATCCTGTAATTCTGGGATATAACTTTGTACTTTGATTTCTAATTAACCACCAGGAGGTTCTGCTACCTGGCTCCTCTCTGAGAAGGAGAGCATTCCAAAAGTAAGCCATCACCAGAGAAAATGTCCAGAGAAGAAGATATATTGATGAGAGATGGAGAGTCTTATCTAAAGAGCAGAAAAGATGGCAATGCCACTGGATCTAAAAGTAGATGGCAAGTAGTGATGGTAAAAAATAATAACAATAATGATGATGATGATGATAGCCAGCATTTATATATTCTTACTAGGTAGGTACCAGGCACTGTGCTAAAAACTTTAAAATTATTATCTCATTTGATTCTCACAATAACCCTGCACAGCAGGTGCTATTATCACTCCCATTTTACACATGAGGAAACTGAGGCAAGCAACGGTGAAGTGATTTGCTCAAGGTTACACAGGTAGCAAGTATCTGAGGCCAAGTTTAAACTCATTCCTTCCATATTCCAAGCCTGGGCTCGGGGATAAGCCTACTGGGAAGATATGAGAAGGGAATATTATGAAGGCTTTGAGAATCACACAGAAGTTTTGTATTTGATTCTGGGCTTGACAGGGAACCACTGGAGTTTATTGAATATGAGGGGTGACATGATCAGACCTATCTACAATTATAAATGAAATGCCTGTTGCTTATTATTCCCTGGCCCTACTAAGAGAGACTGGACCCTTTCCCAGGATGTAAATATCCCTGGATTAATCTTGGCTGCACGAGTCTGCCGAGGTGGTGCATAGACCAATTGGAGTATAGATTTCCTAATGCCTTACTTTTGCTTTGCTCCAGGAAAATCTTACCTATGGTGAAAACAAGATTTATCAGGAATTACCTAGAAAATTACCCTGTCAAGGGGTCAGTTTTCTCTTTATGAGAGATAGAGACAAAAAAAATTGGAAGAAAGGGGGAAAGCAGGCAGTTGTTCCTATTATTCCTACTATTCTTATACTTGCATCACCTTCATCAACAAGAAGCATTTATTAAGCTCCTGCTAAGTGTCAGGTACCATGCTAGGTGGTAAGGATTCAAAGAAAGGCAAAAACACCTTCTCGGTCCTCAAGGAGCTCCCATTCTAATGGAGAAGAAAACATGCAAACAGCCATATACTTAGTAGACATAGACAATGTGAATGAGGAAAGTCAATTCTTAGCATTCATCAGTAGATGTAGAGAGAACTACACCTTGTCAACCTCTTGCCCTCACCAAAGGAACTTTCCATTATTCCAATAAATCTATGATCTTGCAGATGGGAGGATTCTCTCCATTGATGTAATTATAGCCTCTTTTTGCCTCCCATGATTTTATTAGTAACCTCATTGAGTTAAAGTCATCAAACCCACAGACATGAGTTCTAGCCCTGCCTCTGCCACTAATCTTCAAGAACATCAGCTAGTTTCCACATGTTTTTTGCACCTAAGATGTCCTTCCCTTTTCCATTTGCTTTGGACCTAAATTTAACCTCCCCCCCCCCAAAGACACTAGGCAGCTCATTCCAGCTGAGCTTTCCAGTGGTCCTGGCTGGATCCACACCATTGCCCTGAGGAAAAGTTAGTTAATAATAATAGTTGGTGTTTATCTCACCCTTTAACATTTGCAGTAAATGACCCTAGGACTGACTGGGACCAGTTAGTCTATGGGGATGTGCATGGAATTGAGAAAATGTGCCTGTGCTCACTTAGATTAGTGTCCCCAAGGGGTTTTACCACAACTCTCCAACCCCTAGTCCTGAGGGTCAGTCTAACTTTGTTCACATCCCCCAAATCATTGCTTCCTTGATTGTTATGCTCTGGAAAAGTCTTTCCAGCCAGAACAGAAACTTTCCTCCCTTCCAGGATAAGGATATCAAGATCATAAATAATGTCTTCTTTAGTGTGGGGAGGGGAGGAAGGGAACAAATTACCTGGGAATTTTAATATAATAAATAAATTTCAAATAAAAAATAGATCATAGAAATATGGTCCTAGCACTGGAAATTACCTCAGAGACCACACTAATTCCTTTATTTTACAGATGAGAGGGGGCTCAAGAAGGTTAAGTGAGTTTCCCAGAGAAGACATAGTAGAGGCAGAATTTGTACCTATGTCCTCTGACTATGTAAAGTTAATGGGGTTTTTTCACTGTATCATATAGCTTTCTGTGTAAGATAATAAGGATAACTGACCTTTATATAAGTACCTTTTTTAAAGCCTTAATTTCTATTTTAGAATCAATGACCATGTTGCCTCTTATACTCAATAAACTCCAGTGGTTCCCTGTCAAGCCCAGGATCAAATACAAAATCCTCTGTGCTGGGTTCAAAATCTTCAGCACAAGGCTTGGAATCTTGGGATCAATTTAGAACTGTGTATTGATTCCAAGGGAGAAGAGCCATAAGGACTTGTCAGTGGAGGTTAAGTGACTTGCCCAGAGTCACATAGACTAGGAGGAAGTATCTGAAGCCAGATTTAAACCAGGATTTCCCATCTCTAGGCCTGGCTGTTTGAGTCTCACAACAATTCTCTTGAGGTAAGTAATACTTATTTGTATTCAGATTTCATAGATAGGAAAAGCAAGGCCAGTGAGGTTAAGTGGCTTGCCCAGCTAGTGTTGAGGAAGAATCAGAGCCCAGATCCAGCCTGATTTAAAAAAAAAAAAAAAAATATATATATATATATATATATATATATATATATATATATATATATATATATATATATATATATATATATATATATATATACTGTGCTGCTTCTGCGTTCAGACTTTGTCAAAGGAATTAGCTGCCGCGCACTCCTGCCTGGCTTGGTTCCCTGTATTCCTACAGCCATGCCAGCTTATTCTGGCCCCTGCTTTGGCCACTGCCCTTGGGTCTTCACTGGTAGTATTTATTCCTGGGTCTTATTTCAGCTATTTTGAAATGTTGAAACATGAGTGTTTCCCAAGGCTAGCTAGCTACCCTATTTCTGTTTCTCCAAATGAATTAAAGAATAAAAAAAAGAGGCATTTATCAAGAAACTATCCAATGCCAGACATTATGCTAGAAGCTTGGGAAACAAATACAAAAGAGAGACTTTATCCTCTTCTCTTTTGGGCTATAACCTGTGGCTTCTGGGAATTAGAGATGGACCTTGCCACTTCCCCTGACCCTTTCTCTTCCCAGAAACCTTCCATCCCCACAGAGTTCTCTAAACTTCTCTAAAACACTTATCCACCTGTTCTTGGCACACAGCTGCTGCCCAGTGGCAGTTTGTAGTATTACACCACCTGAATGGCAGCCTGGGTCTTTGTGTCCTGGAAACAGCTGAAGGGGTGGAGGGTAATATTCTCACTACAGAACTGGAGGCACTTTGGAACTTCAGGCCTGCTCACTGACAGTTATTTCAGTTCCCTGCCAGAGAGACTTGGCACAAGCCATCATACAGCACAGATGGGTTGTGGGAGAGAAACAGGGGGGAAAAGGTGGGAGGGACAGGGAAGGGTTAGGATTCCAACTCTGCCACTTAATAGACATAAAACAAATCAATTCCTGTTTCTGAGACTCGGTTTCTTCATCTGTCAAGTGAAGGAGTTGGAGAGGCTAATCTGTAGGGTCCTTTCCAGCTCAAAATTCCATGACCCTAAATGGATAGAGTCATTGAGAATTAACTCATTCCCCTGTCCCTTAATCCCAGTGAATGGCACCTAGCCAGATACTCCTCTAATTTGCCCTTTTGTCTACCCTGGCACAGACTGGCACTTTCTCTGGCACTTTCCACTGATTGATGTTCTTAAAGTCCCCAAGGAGTCGCCGCTGGCAACTCTGGTTGCTTTTTCAAAGCACACACACACAAAGAAGTGGGCAGAAGAGGGGTAGCAATTATGTGGGGATATTTTCCTTTATTTTCTTCTCTAAATAGGAGGAAAGAAATATGTGAGAGAACGGGAAGCAGCAATTGAATCAGTTTATATGGTTCTTAAGGAAGAATGCAATCCCTCCTTGCAGGCATTTGTGTTTTGTTAGCACTTCAAATAATAGAGCTGGGAGTCTGAGAAACAGGGACAGAACACTCTTCTTAGAGTCTCTTATCATGAGTCCTTGAGACAGTTTTCTAGAACTACTTCACTGAGTTCCCAGAATACTCTGTGTACTCTGAAAGTCTACACACTGAAGTGGACTCGAAAAGTGTACCTGAAAGTAAGCCTATAACACACAAGTTTACAAGGAAGGGGTTGGGGGGAGGCAAGAAGAAATGTGAAGTTTTGGTACCATCAATTCTAGTGTGGTAATTAGTATAAATAAAGGCTAAACAGGAGTGTTAAAGAATATAAGCTAGTTGGCACTAGACTGGACCTTAAAGATATATGATCCAACCCAATTAACAGATGAGGAAACTGTAGACTTGAGAAGTTCAGCAACTTAGCTAAGGTTGCACAGCTGGTTCAGTCTCAGATCCATTGGACTCAGGGCTTCTGATTATTAAATTCAGTGTTTTTCCGATTAAACTTCACTTTGAAACAATCATTATTACAATCTCAGAGGGCTCTGCTGAATCCCAGAGAAGTCATGACACACAAATGTGCACACACATTTTCACACATACACAAATACACATGTGAATACTTCTTTTCTTAAGTAGTTTCAGACCAGAGCAGATCTTGAAGACTTGTCTTGGTCCAGATTAGGGAGAAGACACCCACTCAGAGGGTGGGAAAGCCCTGGGTAATGTCCAAACAGCTTAGGTTAATTCTGGAACTTTGGGAGGAATTCTGGTTCTTTGGGAAATATATAAGAGAATCAATCCCTTGCTAGAACTAGAGATTCCTAGTACTATTTTATCTTTTCTTGGAAGTCAGTTTTCTGGGAAATTTTTTTAAATGTGGTGGTATATAAGGGTGACTACAACTTTTCCTTAAAGGTGTTTTATGCTTTAATACTTAAAACAATAAAAGGATGGTATTCTGAGTCTAACCAGAGAGTCAGGCATTCCCTGCAAATGTTCTGGGAAATAGCAGCAGGGACTTCTGGGAATCATAGTTCTGATGGGCAGTGTGAGTTCCCCCTAAATGGAAACTCACACAGTCTGTTGGAGCTATGATTCCCCATGGTCCAACTATGAGTAAGAAAAATCTGAATGTGGAGTTGCATAAGGAAAGTATTATTCTCCATTCCTTCTGATCAGCATTATGACTGCTTTGCCCATTTTCTCTTGTTGTTTCTTCCAGCCTCTTCCCTGTCTTTCTTCTCTCCTGTCCTCCTAACCAATTCCTCATGTGCCAGATTTTTTCTCAGGGAGCTAGGAAACGATTGATCCAAGTAGAAATGTGCTGATTAATGTTCAATAGCCACCTCTCTCTGGGGGAAAAAATGCACATTTAAGTTTATTCTACATTACTAGCATTTTCCCATAATTTTTAAGTCTAGAAATCAACAAAACAATAAAGTAAGCCCAATTTGGAGCACCAAGTAAATGTTCACAATGAAAATTTAACAATTGGCTTTCAGGAATTTGTTTTGACTAGTTCCACCATGTGCCTGGCTTCAAAGGTAAAAAAGAATCCAGAAAGAAATAGAGGTAGCTAGGTCTTCTACATGATAATCAACCGTGATGGTACAATTCAGAAGGAGATAATGACTAGCTCATAGTCTGTGACCACTGGTTTTCCATATTTTAGAGGCAACATAGTAAGCCTTTCTATGTAAGCTCCCTGCATAGAAAAGTAAAATTTAGAGAAGATAACTGTCCTCATGGAGTCTATATACTAATTCATTAAAAATTCACTGTCTAGTGTAAACCTTAAAATTTCCCAGACCCTACTTTATAAGATTGGATTAAGACCATTCCCCATTTGGGCAGTGAACTCTACTTAAAGCAGGAATGTGAGAATTCTACTTTACCTACTTGGGTCTGCCCTAGGGGAAAATAAAGTTGTAAACTCTTTTCTGAACAATGAAAAGTACTTAAACCCATACTTTTCTTAAGCTAAGTACCTATAAAGGTCAAGCAACTTGTGAATTTACAAGGAACAAAGAACTGGAAAACTTACTCAGAGCTTTCCTGGTGTGAATTACTCAAAAATCCACACCTTCTTAGGTGTGGACTAAGAATGGGCGGTCCTTTAGAAACATCTACAGTGATTGGTAGATGTAAGGACTTGGGGGGGGGGTGACAGAGGAAATTTTGCCCTTAAAAATAAGAGCTCAGAGAAGAGCAAAAGGATCTCGATTTCTGATTCTCATTCTGGAGGATCTCATTCTGAAGGAGAGCTCCTTGAGGAGCTCCTCTGAGGGGCTCTGTCCCTCTGGGGTAGGAGCTCTGGAGGCTTTTGAGAGAGGCCCTTTGAAACAATCTCTGGCTGGAAGACTCTTTGAGGAAGGAAGCTGGCCTGGTGTTACTAGAATCCTTGTTTAGTCAGACCTTGTGGTGAGTGTTAAAAAACTGACTGATTTCTCTCTTAAGACTCAAGTCTAGGCCATATTGGCTTGAGGCCCTTCATACTTATTCCTTTCTTACTCTCTCTCTCTCTCTTTCTTTGATTACTCATTGTATTGTTAATTAAAATCTCTATAAAACCCAATTGGCTTGGGTATTTGAATAATTGGGAATATTTCCCTGGCGACCACCTTATATTTGATTTTAAAACCCAAGACACTGTAGTGAAACATATTTCTGCAGTCAAATTTACTCACCCTCTCTTATATCTATCACAATTTATATCTTCCACTATTTTAATCACTACAGTTTAAGACCTCAACCATTTTAAATCTCACACTAGGCTAAATTCGAGTTTGATTACTTTAGAGTCCAGTGATAGTTAAAAATTCTTTGATTTTAGAAAACATGTAATGCCCAGTGGATTTACGCGTCAGCTATGGGGGGTGGGGGGGGGAGGAAAAGAAAATGATCTATGTCTTTAATGAATAATGCTTGGAAATGATCAAATAAAATATATTTTTAAAAATAAATTAAAAAAAAAGAACTCAGAAGAAAAAAAATTTAAAAAAATCAAATTCTTACTAAAAAAAAATTCTTTAATTTTTCAGCCCCTTATAACTACTGAAGCCCATTTGTTATTCAATAACATTTTCACTAGGCTGTTTGGTATCTCCTAAGTACTCTGTGAAGCAGTCCAACCCCATAGGATTTATATAGGGTTGTAATATTACAGATTTAGAGCTGGAAGAGAACTTTAAGCCCTTCCAGTTCAATTTCCCTTTTCTTACAGCTGAGGAAGTAAGAAACAAGCAGAACAAAGATTTGAACTTAAAATCTAGTAGAATTTCTGCTACTCTGAACTATATATTATTTTAAGGTTTTTAAAGGACTTTCTTCACACTAAATTCATGAGATGTGGAATGCAAACATTATTTTCCCCCACTTTAAAGATGAGTAAACTGAGGCATAATGAAATTAAAGTGACTTACTAAAGTAGTATTAAGAATTGAACCCAAGTCATTTGACTCCAAAGTCAGTTTTCTTTCACCCTCAGCAACAATACCAAAAATTCCTGCTAGATTTTAAAGTTGAATATGATTTCTCTGAAAAATGATGAAAGATAAATATGTGGCCTAGAAAAAACTGAGTCACTAAGTGAGTGACCTATCTATTGAAACATCTCATATCTGTGTCAAATTCAAAGAAAATACTCAGAATACACTAGTATATGATTCACATTTCACTAAATCCAAGAGCATTAAATGGAATTTTATTCCTTTTTAAATTTAATTTTAACATATTAGTAATTATGGTCAACAGGAATGCAAACAGTCTTGGAGAGAAATGACTCATTCCCTAACTCCTCTCTCCTAACTATCAAAAAAATACCACAAGAATTAATGTGTAAATCCAAGTAAAACCAAATTCAAAGGGAACTCTATAGCAGAAGATTATATTAGCATATCTGTACAATTTACATATTTTAAACAAATTGTAAACAATGTGGAATTGGTGGTTTTCACATTTTTTAATGCATTTGTTTAGTTAAATGTTTTTGGTGGTGGTGGTGGTTACTAAGTATATAATAAAAATTTAAATAAGAATTAGTGTGCAGACAGGAAAGATGTACATAAATGTTTTAAAATGGAAGATCCTTGTATAATAAAGTGATTATATTTCTGACCAACTAGTATATGGGAGCTATTACTAGAATTCAGCATCAAGGGAAAAGTACAGGGACAAGAAGAAAAGATGTTCCTCTCCCCTTCTTCAAAGACACAGGGTGAATTAGTGAGGAAATCACTTTGTAGCCAGAACTTCTGCTTCTCTCTTCTTATCATTAATGCCCCTAGATTCTAGTTCCAGAATGGTAATAAATACAGTCAGGTAAAGTAGTGGATAGACTGCTGAACCTAAAGTTGGAAAGTCCTGAATTTAATTTTGACCTTAGACACCAGCTCTGTGACTGTGGACAAGTCATTTATTATCTCTCTGCCTCTGTTTCCTCATCTGTAAAAGAGAGATGATAAAAATAGCATCTACTTCCCAGGGTTGTCATGAGGATAAAATGGAATAATACTTATGAAGAACTCTACAAACCTTCAAGTGCTATATAAAAATTTGTGGTTCTTCAGTCATGTCCTACTCTTTTTGATTCTGTGGGTCATAATGTCTATATGGTTTTCTTGGCAAAATTACTAGAGTGGTTTGCCATTTCCTTCTCTAGTGGATTGAGATAAACAGAGATTCAGTGACTTGCCCAGAGTCACACAGTTAGTTAGCATCTGAGCTCAGATCTGAACTCAGATTTCCTGACTCCAGACTCAGGGCTCTATCCACTGAGGTACCTAACCATTTTATATAAAGTCTAACTATTAGCTATTATCAAGGAATGATATACAGGATAACTTTTGTCAGTGCCATAGCTCCTTGGGCTCTAAAACCATTAAGTAATATGGTTTGGGGAGGAGGGGAAAGCATCTAAGCATCTACTATGTGCTAGGCATTTTGTTAAATGCTTTATAAATATTATCTCTCTTACTTTATGTTGTAAATTAGCCAGTTTATTTTAGCACTTAAACATAGTTACTTATGAAGACATCTTTTCTTCTACAATAAACTTAAAGGCTTTGCAAGAAAAGAATTCTGTCTCTCTTCTTTGTATTCTCCATCGCACCTTTTAGATGCTCAAGAGCTATTTCAACAGTGGATGAGAGGACAGATGGAGGAAGATGATAATTCATGAATTGCCTCAGTTAACAATGTGTCTGATTTACATGGAAGGTTTTCTCGTCCCCAGAGCACACCCTATCTGGGATTTTGACTAGAACAAATGCCTAAAAGATCAGGGCAATCATATATTCAGTATTCATTAAACACCTCATATGTGCATAGTACCTTGGAGAAATCAAATTTTAGAGAACATATCTGCCCTCATGGAGCTTATATTCTAAATAATTACAAATTTCCTGTCTAGGACACACTGAAATTGATTATTTGAGTCGACTGACAGTAAAAGCTTCTAGACCCCTTCAACTACTGCCGTCCAGTTGCTACTTGATAACTATTTTGCCTGTCATGCTAGATACTGAAAGTGATCCGTTAACAACATCCTATAATGGGATTTGGTATGATTCCAAGTGATACATATTAGATTACAGATAGTCTAGGAGTTTTACCTGTGTTTAAGATAAAACCAAAGCCCTCAGCAACCCTAAGAGGTTAAGGAAAGCTCCAGATCCTCCCTAACTTTCAAATTCATTTCTGGTAGCAGTAATTCCAGAACCAAAATGTACATGAAACCATGTTGAAAAGCTTAAAAGGCTTTATAAAGATATTATTAGTAATAGCATGATCCCAGCATTTCAGAGGTGGATGGTATCTCAGAAGTCCTCTGGTCTAAACCATACCTGAATAAGAACTCCCCTCTCTAAAACATCCTGACTCAGTGGTTGAAAACCTCCAGAGTTGCAGAAACTCACCAAAAGAACCTCACAACCTCTTGGGGTAGACCATTTTACTCATAGCTTGAATTATTTGGGAATTTCTCTTTAAATCAAAAAGTAATTATTGTTAGACTGACTCAGGGGGTCGACTACTTGAGGTCTGAGTGAGTAGTCTTAGGTAAGAGCTCTCTGAAGTCCCAGAAGGCAGCCTTAGAAAATTATGAGTAAACAACAATCGTGAGATTCCTATAACTTTGGAGGTGAGGGGCTGGGAAGGTGGAGTTGACTGAAGAAAAGATGGTACATTAGGATATTTCCTGGGACCTTTTCCCCAAGGGCAGAATATACAACAGAGCCCTTGACATCTCACAGAACATCTCTTACTACATTATCCTCATTCAGACTATTACCTCTACTCCCTCCCCATTGGAAAAAAAAAAATTAGACTCAGTCCCTGGAATCTCTTGGTTTTTAATAGACCAGTTGTAGCTGTGTTTTGTTGGCCAACACAGAATACTTCCCAGACATCTCCAGTTATTCCACTACAATGTGCCCTGTCTGAATCCCCTTTATGTGCTCTCTTCCTCAGTTAGATTGTAAGCTCATAGAAGGCAAGAACTGATAACATCCTGTTATTTGTATATGTGACATTCAACACCATACCTGCTACTTAGTGTGTACTAAGCTTTATTTCTCTATGTCGAGTGACCTGTGCTGATGCACCCTCTAGAGGTAACTTTTTTTTTTTAATCCTTACCTTCTGTCTTGGAACCAATAGTGGTTCTAAGGCAAAAGGGTGGTAAGGGCTAGGCAACAAGACTTCAGGGACTTTCCCATGCTCACATAGCTAGAAAGTGTCTGAGGCCATATTTGAACTCAGGCTCTCCAATCCCCAGGCAAGGTGCTCTATCCACTGAGTCACCTAGAGAAAAGTCACCTAGAGAAAGTCACCTCTAGAGGTAATTTTCAATAAGAAACTCCCCTTTTTTTCATTAGGGTCTCATGACCTAAGACCAAGAATAAGGACAGAAGTTACTGGCAAAGATGCACACTACTACTACTCTTACAACACAAAGTTTTCATTGTTTAGTCCCTGTTGCGATCAATGAACAAGATCTCAAGCAGGTTGTGGGACAAACCAATAGTTATATCAGGGACATATACAATATAGGAAAGAATAAGCTCAGATATATGGTGGGAAATGCCCAGGTAATCAGACTCCCAAGAATCACACTTCTCTACCACAAAGAGATCACTCCCACCTAGCAGTATGCTGGTAAATATTTAATAAAAAGATCTCCTGGAGAAAAAAAAAATGTATTTAGGACATATTTTAGGTTCAGTCTTCATTAATATTTTCTTCATCACTTTCTTAAGTCTGCACAATCAACAAAACAACAAAGCAAACCCTGAATTGTAGTTTAAATGCTCACCCTGAAACTTAATAATCAGCTTCCAAGACCTAGTTTAAGCTAGCTCCAGAGACTCCCCCTTCTGGCTTTCTTAATTTCTTTCCTAGCAACATATTCAAGTCCAAAGCCATTGGACCAGTGCCCACTTATGAAACAGCATCCCAGAGCTCTGGGCTATTTCTTCTTTCATAAACCAGCTACAGGTGGACTCAGAGCAGTCCAGAGGTTGCCTTATTCTGGCTAACAGATTGACAACAGTTGATGCCTTCCTGATCTTGTGACTCCACATAGATCCCTGATCTGTAATGACACTCTCTCCTTATTTTTACATGACTTTTTGCTCACTTCCATTTCCCTAGCTCTTTATTTGAAGTGTTGCTTTCCTTTTCAATCCTTTTTCCTTTTCAGTTTTGGTCCTTAGAAGTCTGACTTAGGAAAATGACTATCTTCTTTGTAGTTCAATTGTACCATGTCTGCCCTTTGAGAACTGGCAGTTTACTAAAAGCAGTTGTGCCCAGGGCATTGAAGTCCTCCACTTCTCCTAGCAGGCCAAGTGAATTAGTATCCCTTCTTTGATGAAGGAATAAAGGGGTCTTTCTTTACCTTCTGTTGATTAGACTCTTTCAGTGGTTACTTTCCAAAGCTGTTGTGTTGACCCTTATAATTCTCTGAACTGTAAAGCTGCTTATTACTCCCTCCTAGTGCCCCTGAATGACGATGCCAGATGAACTGAAGCAAGTTTTAATGGTTCTTGTGCATATTCAGCTTCTTTAATGTGTGAAATTTCTCCTTTTTAATCCTGCTAATGAAGGTAGCCCAAATTATTCAGAACTAGAAGATGTACAGCATAGCTGGGAGAGAAATTAAGGAACAGATTCACAATTACTACCCACAGGAGAAATGCATGACATCTATCCATCTGGTTTATATTGCTCAGACACTGAGGATGCTGGTGACAGTGAAAGGGAGCAGGAGCACCTACTGTATTTGGGATTGATGAGACCGGAAAGAAGTCTCAAAAGGATGTGTACATCCATAGTAGGTTATGAAATAACCACTACTGTTAAAAATCAAATTCATACGTTTCTCATTTAGACCATGCCACTAAAACATTACAGGATTTTTTTTTCTTTTTTAACCCTTACCTTTTGTCTTAAAATCAATACTATGTATGGAAGGCAGGATAATGGTAAGGGCTAGCCAATGGGCATTAAGTGACTTGCCCAGAATCACAGAGCCTAGGAAGTGTCTTATGTCAGATTGGAGCCCAGGACCTCCCTTCTCTAGACCTGGCTTTCTATCCACTGAACAACCTAGCTGGCCCCTACAGGATGAATTTTAAACTTTTGAGTAATACTTCTTGGGAAATGTCAGCGGTACCTGCAAAATCATTCCCATGGACCTCAACTAGGATCAATTCCAAAATAATATTCTTTTGATTTTCTATAAACTAATCAGGATCTATAAGCCACCATATTTGACAAGCTATTGAAGTCAAACTGCAACCCCTGGACCTATGACTAACTTGCATATTGATTTTCTAAAAGCATGTATATCTTTAATATATATACATATAAATAATATAATACATATGATTTGTTATAAATGTGTAATAAATTATAATATCCAAGAGAAACAAATTGTCACATTAGCTATATCCAAAAATCTATGTCTCATGCTTTTTTCCCCTCCTTATCCTTCTCCTTTCCCCAAGAAGGGCAAGTAATGTGATATAGGTTGTACCTATATGTCATTTAATAAATATTTCCATGTTCATCATATTATAAAACCAAATACATATAGCTTACACTAGAGAAAAATTCATGAATGAAATATAATGAAGAATGATATGTCTCAATCTGCATTTGGACTCTTGTCTCTTTCTTCTATGGCAATAGGTAGCCTTTTTTGTCATGAGTCCCTTAGAAGTGTCCTAGATCCTTGCCTTGTTGATAATAATTAGGTCATCCACAATTGATCATCATATTATTGTTGTTACTATGTACAATATTCCCCTGGTTCTGCTCACTTCATTTTGCAGCACTTCCTATAAGTCTTTTTAGAGTTGTGTTTTTTTTTCAATCACCTTTTTCATCATTTTTTCTGGCACAACAGTATTCCATTACAATCATGTACCACAATGTGTTCAACCATTCCCAAATTACTGGACATCCCTTCAGTTCTAGTTCTTTGCCACCACAAAAAAAAGAGTTGTTATATATAGTTTAACATATAATTTTTTTTCCTTTTCCCTTGATAACATTAAGAAATAAACATAGTAGTGGTATTATTGAGTCTAAAGGTATACACAGGTGTTTTTTTTTTTTTAACTCTTTGGGTATAATTCCACATTGCTCTACAAAACAGTTGGATCAATTCACAGTTCCACCAACATGAATTGGTGTCCCTATTTTACACATTCCCTCCCACAATCCAGAGGAACTTATGAGAAAGAACACTATCTACACCCAGAGAAAGAACTGTGGGAGTAGAACTGCAGAAAAAAAAACATATGATCAAGTAGTGCGATAGGGATGTGATTAGGGTTTTGATGTTAAAGGATCACTCTACTGCAAATATGAATAACATAGAAATATGTTTTGAACAATGACACATGTTGGCTTTGGGAAGAGGAAGGAGAGAGCAGGGCAGGGATCATGAATCATATAACCATGGAAAAATATCCCAAGAAAAAATTAAAATATATATTTGTATATACACATACACATACATATATAGGAAGGAACCTTGGAATTGGAATCAGTGGATCTAGGCTCAAATCCCAGCTCTGTCACGTAAAATCTATATGAATTTGAGCAAGTTTTTTTACTTCCTTGGGTCCTAATTTCCTCAATTGTAAAATAGTTTGGACTAGATGACCTTGAATGTCCCTTAGATATAAATCTAAGAGTTAATTTTATAAAAGTCAAATGGATATGAAAATTTTCAAAAATTTATTTTTGTGATACTGATTATTATCACCTAAGTGACACAGTGGATAGAATACCAGGCCTGGAGTCAGGAGGACCCAAGTTTACTCTGGCCTAAGACACTAGTTTTGTGACTGGGGTCAAGTCATTTAACTATGGTTACCTCAGTTTCCTCATCTGTAAAATGAGCTGGAGAAGGAAATGGCAAACCATGTGAGTATCTTTGCCAAGAAAACTCTAATTGGACTAACAAAGGAAGGATTGAACAATAACATACTGTATAAAACAAGTTTATGTAAAATATAAAACTTTTCTTTTTTTCCATAAGATATACCTATTTCTTAATTTCACCAACATGAATAAAACTGAGAAGACCTGTATGAATTAATGCAGAATGAAGTGAGTAGACACTGGAGAATAATTTGTAAAATAACATCATAAAGATGAGCAACTTTGAAAGACATAAGAACTCTGATCAATGCAAGGATCACTCCTGAATCCAAAGGTCTGAAAATGATGCATCTAACCAATCTCTTGACACAAATTTGATGATTTCAAGATGCAGGAGACATGCATTTGTGGACTGTGCCAAGGTGAGAATTGGTTTTGCTTGGCTATGCATATTTATTACAAAGATTGTTTTCCCCTTTTTTTGGTGGGAAAGGAGATGGTACTAAAGGCAGAGAAAATAAATGCTTGTTAATTGACAAAATATAATTAAAAAGAGAAAAAGACAATGTATTATTAAAGTTGTAAATTATTTTGTTTAAATTGTTGAACCAGAATAGCCTGGGGTTAATTTTTATGCTTCCATCTCTTTTTCTCTGTCATGTTTCACGACTGACCTCTACTGAGCATTAAGTAGATTGAAAACAAAAACACTTTTTAGTTCTTAAGTTAATTCTGTCTTTTGTACTAGCATTATGGCTTTTCAAATACATACATACTGATTAAAAGCTATTGTGAGTTAAAGGAACAAACCTTCATTATTAGACTGGATGACAGGCTGCCAAGAATGATTAGGAAGCCTGTGGTGTCAGGATAACCAAATTCTAAATTTAGGTCTTGTGTGATGCTTGCAAATGAGTAAATTATGTTAATATATGCAGAAGCCAGCCCATTTATCTAGATAGGGTCTGCTTAAGCTTCAGGGCTTAAAAAACAATTAAGTTTTATTTGTAAAAGCACATTGCATATTATTAAAAAACAGAGTTCTAAAGCAATTGAGTTAATAAAAGAGTCTCAAGTTAATAAAATACTCAAAACAAGTGTTTTTAATTTAACACCACTAGAAATACAAAATTTTTTAGTATTCATGAAAGTAATAGCAAAAATAAAAAACAACATGTTTTAATACTGAATCAAGCTTTGTATTTGACTAGGAGAGTTAAGTAATGTGCATATGAATGGACTTTTTTTTTTTCATTTAGATTGGCTTCTTTACACCAGCCTTCTTATACATAGTAGTTGTATAAATTTTATGGTGTATCAGGTTATCTCTTATATAAGGCATCCTAAAAATCCTAGTTCAATGTTAAGTTTTAATAACTCAAAGCTACACTGAGACTTTTGGAATGTCTCACATACACCCTCATATAGACATAGTAACAGAATCACTTCTAATTTTTGAAATCTGGATTGAAAGATAATTTTCCCAAAAACTGGCTAAGAGGTGTGACTTTTAAAAAGTGTTCTTTTTCCATAGATATGGCATTGAAATATTATATTTGTAAAGTATTGATCACAACACCTGGCACAAAGTAGTCATTTCATAAATGTTTATTCCCTTCTTCCTCTTCCCCTAGTCATCGTGACAATAGCAAGTCAGTTAGTCACACATGTAAATTTTGTTTCCTTGTTCCTTTCAAGGTCCCAGGAAATGAGGACCTGTGAAAATTCAGCACTTTATCAGAAAACCAAAGTTTTAGTTGCGTTCAATGAGAGCTTAAACTTGAATAGAAACAAATACATGGTTTGGCAAGAGGGAAAATTAACTTTGAATAGTTCTTCACTGGCATCTAGTCTCTTCAAGGGAACAGTAGCTTTCTGGGAGAATAATCTGATCTCTCTTTGAATTCCAGAAGAGGAAGAGAGGTGTAGAAAAAAAATGGCAAGCAAACAATGTCCTGGTTTCTGTTAGTTCCCAAGCCTCCTAGGGAGATAATGTGTCTTTAGTACTATAAGGTAATGTATACCTTAGTACTTATTTTCCCCACTACTAATATCCTAAAGGTAACCAGATGGCAAGTCACAACCCCATTTGCCTCAGTTTCTTTATCTGTAAAATGAGCTAGAGAAGAAAATGGCAAACTATTCCACGATCTTGGAAAAGAACCCCAAATGGGGTCACAGAGAGTCAGACACAACTGAGAAACTACTGAACAACAAAAACAACAATGTCCTGTATTCATATAGCCATTTGATCTTAATGACAATTCTATGACAGATACCATCAGTTTTATAGATGAAGACAATGAAGCTATAAGCAGAAAAGTCACAGCTGGTATTTAAGTCTTCTAACTCAGAGTCCAGTGATCCTTCCAGTGTACTTTGTTGCTTCTCTATCCTTCAGAATTTGTCCATGAGGAGGCAGCACCTTCCAGGCTATGGAGCAGAGGAAATTATTTCATGTACTCTCCTAAATGATGTGCTCTCCTACAGATAAGGATGATTTTCAACAAATGGATTGGATAAACATTCATTCTATTCTAAGAGTTCTATGGCTCTCGTTAAGTTCTACCACTAATTAGTTAGGTAATAGATAGATAGATAGATAGATAGATAGATAGATAGATAGATAGATAGATAGATAGATAGATAGATAGATAGACAGATGGAGACCGACAGATACATAGGCAGGCAGGCAGATAGATAGATAAAGAAAAGTGCCCATAAAAAACAAGATGCATTGTAAATATTTATCCTTCACAAGAACCTGCCAAGAAATAGAATGAAGTCAGCATTAAAAAAAAAAAAACTAGCAGAAACTTCAGGCTTATAAGTATGCTCATGAAACAGAAAGTTTCTGTGGTTGGCAGTTCTCCAGAAAGGTAATTAGGGTAGAAATTAAGGGTGTTGGGGCAGGGGTTCAGGTGTCTGGGAATAGGAGTTTGGGGTAGAGGTGGTAGCAGACATTGGGAATGAGAGGGGTTTATTGGGAAGCATGAGGGCATTGAAACTCACAGTTCGATATAATAGTATGAGGCTTGATTCTATTCTTATTCCCCTCTGTTACTTCCTCTGTCCTACAAGTTATAACCAGTCTAATTGCAATCTGACTAATGGTAAATTCAAAACCCTTACTTTTGTAGTAATGGAAAGAGGGATAAACTTTGGGAATCTGGATCCTAATTCAATTTCTGCCACTTACCACTTTTGGAACCTTGGGCAAGTCATTTAACCTCTGAACCTTAGTGTCCTTATCTTTAAAATTGGGGGGTTGAATTTAAGACCAAACAAGAGATAGAGCATATTACAAGATAGAAAATAAATAATTTTGATTATATTAAATTTAAAAGTTTGTATACAAATAAAATCAACGCAACCAAGATTAAAAGGGAAACAACAAACTGGGAGGAATTTTTTAATAACAAAATCCTCTTACAAAAGTCTAATTTCTCAAATATATAAAGAACTAAGTCAAATTTATAAGAAACCAAGTCATCCCCAATTGATAAATGGTCAAAGGATATGAATAGGCAGTTTTGAAGAAATCAAAACTATCAATAATCATATAAAATGTGCTAAATCTCTCTTGTTTAGAGAAATGCAAATTAAAACAACTCTGAGGTATCACCTTACACAGAGCAGATTGTCCAATATGACAGTAAAGGAAAATAATAAAGGTTGGAGAAGATGTGGCAAAATTGGGACACTAATGCATGGAGTTGTGAATTGATCCAACCATTCTGGAAGGCAATTCGGAATTATGCACAAAGAGCTTTAAAAGAATGTATACCTTTTGATCCAGCAATACCACTACTAAGTCTGTATCCCAAAAAGATTTTTTAAAATGGGAAAAACCTGTTTGTACAGAAATATTTATAGGTGAGCTTTTTGTGGTGGCAAAGAACTGGAAACCACAAATTATGGTATATGATGGTGTTGAAATATGATTGTGCTATAAGGAATGATAAATAGCATGATTTCAGAAAGAACCGGAAAGACCTACATGAAGTGGTGTAGAGTGAAATAAGTAGAACCAGGAGAACATTATACACGTAACTGAAATATCATGGGACGATCAGAAGTAATAAACTTTGCAACTAACAGCAATGCAATGATCTAGGACA
Organism: Monodelphis domestica; assembly: GCF_027887165.1. NCBI lineage: Eukaryota > Metazoa > Chordata > Mammalia > Didelphimorphia > Didelphidae > Monodelphis > Monodelphis domestica. Next base: position 310,963,022 of record NC_077229.1, on the reverse strand, counting down.
ATTCCGAGGGACTTATAAAAAAGAATGCTCTCTACTTCTAGAGAAGGAAGTGTTGGAATAGAAATGCAGATGAAAACATATGATTTATTACTTGTTTATTTGGGCGTATGATTTGGGGTTTTGATTTTATAAGATTATTCTCTTACAAAAATGAATAATACGGAAATATGTTCACTCAAAACATATTTCTATATTATTCACATAACCCAGTGGAATTGGTGTGAACTCCAGGAAGGGGGAGGGAAGAGAGGAGGGAGACAAAATGAATCATGTAACTTTGAGGAAAAAAATTAAATTACAAATAACAAAAATCCACTACTCACTATTTTAATTTTTATAAAATTAGGGAGTTGAACTAAAATGACCTCTAAAGTCCCATCTCAGACTAGAGCTAAAAGCCCATGACCCCCAAAAAAATGTGTAACCTGAGGGACTTTTATTATATTGGATGACAATAGGTAGGAATATGATTCATAAAAGAACTGGAATAGTCCTGAGCTATTATGCTTCCAAAAGTTTTCTGTCTTATAAAAGAACTCCCCTCTGAGGAGAGGCTACGTGGCAAATGCAGGTAAATGGAAAAAACATCAGGAAAAAGGGGGAAGCTGGGCAATGAAAAGCACAGTGAAGAAGGCAGCCAAACAGATGTCCAAAGGAGATCATCAAATGACATAAGTATCTCTATAGGGAAGGAGAAGTTAGCAACTTCAGAAGCAGAGAGCCATTCCATCTGGAATGAATTCTGGGAATATGAAATGTCCATGCTACTCATTTTACTTTCCCACCAAGGAAAGTACTATAAATTGCTATTTGTGTGATGGTGCTTTCCCCCCTTTTTATTTACCTAACTATTCTGTTTAAGAGTCTTTGATAGGAGCTAATCCAACCACTGGTCTGCTTTTATGAAAGGAAAACATGGGTGAGGTCTCCTAAGGTGTGCTTTAAATGTTTTTCATACTTTGTTTTCAAAAGGACTGATGACATCATGGGATGATATCTTTCCAGGTGCATGAATTGTATTTAAATGAGGACTGGATTAAAAATTTGAATTTCAGTGAGTGAACTAGAACTGCACAAAGTTGTCAGTCTCACTCTCTCTTCCACAATCATCAAAGACAAAAGTCAGGATCACTAGCAATGAATTTGTTCAGTATGAAATGGATGACTTTGGCATCTTTGATATTTGACCAATCTCTAAATGCTCCATAGAACCTGCCTCAGCCATCTGATGACCATATTGTTCTCATCTGCCCAATGCAAGGCACACTTAGAAACAAGATTATGTTTTCAAGGATCCACATTTGAGGAAGACCTAGGTTGCATGTGGCAGTTGAGTATTTTAAGCAAATGCAAAATATGTTCATATCTTCTAGTGCTCTCAAGAGTATACATATAAGTCAGTTGGGAACAGTGAGATAAGTAGCCACATGTAAAAAACTTCAGAGAAAAATGGGAATTGGTCTAAGGTGCTAGAAGAGCTCAAAAAGGAATTCAAAAATCAAATAAGAGATAGAGACTATTTTAAGATCTAAAATGAATAATTTAACTATATTAAATTTTAAAGTTTTTGTACAAACAAAATCAATGCCTCCATGATTAGAAGGGAAACAACAAACTGGGAGAGATTTTTTAATAACAAATTTTCTCTGATAAAGGTCTCATTTCTCAAATATATAAAGAACTAAGTCAAATTTATAAGACTACAAGCCACTCCCCAATTGACAAATAGTCAAAGGATATGAATAAGCAGTTTTCAGAGGAAGAAATCAAAGTTATCAATAATCATATGAAAAGAGTCTCTCTTGATTAGAAAAGTTCAAGAGATCTAAATCTCTCTTGATTAGAAAAGTTCAAATTAGATGTTACCACCTCACATTTATCAGATTGACCAATATGACAGTAAGTAATAAATGTTGAAGGGAATGTGACAAAATTGGGATGCTAATGCATTGCTGGTGGAGTTGTGAATTGATCAAACCATTCTGGAGGACAATCTGGAATTATGCTAAAAAAAAAATGAATACCCTTTGATCCGGTAACACCACTATTAGTCTATACCCCAAAGAGATTTTTTAAAATGTGGGGAAGGACCTCAGTGTACAAAAATATTTATAGCTGCTCTTTTTGTGGTAGCAAAGAACTGGAAATTGAGATATCCATTAACTGGGGAAAGGCTAAACAAATTGTAATATATGGTGTTGATGGAATGCTATGGTACCATAAGAAAAGATGAACAGGATGATTTCAGAAAGAACTGGAAAGACCTACATGAACTGATAGAGAGAGAAATTAGTAGAACCAGGGGAACATTTTACAAAGAAACAGCAATACTGTGAAATTATCAACTATGACAGACTCAATGATAACAATGATCCAGGACAACTCTGAGGGACTTATGACAAAGAATGCCCATCCCCCTCCAGAGAAAGAACTGTTGAAGTCAGAATGCATATGAAAGCATATGATTTTTCACTTGTTTATTTGGATATTTGTTTTGGAGTTTTGACTTTATATAATTGTTCAAAAAAATAAACAATATTGAAATATATTTTGCATGATAATATATGTATAACCCAGATGAAATTGTTTGCCAACTCCAGGCAGGGTAAAGGAATGGAGGGAGGGAGACAAGGTCGATTATATACCAGGAAACTCATGTGGAAATTTGTTAACACATGTAATTGGCAAAAGATTTTTTTTTCATTTAAAAACAGTATACATATGCTAAATATGTCCTTGTGGTAAAGATATTTTAAATACTGGAAATTAACTGGTGATTTATTAAAAATTCAATTAGCCCTGTGCAAAACTATCCTCAAAACAACCACAACAACAAAAAATCAGGGCATGTATACATAAAGCATGCTCACTATTTATAACAAATTTAAATTCTTAAACAGGCATAAAAGAAACCCCAAACTATCTAATATGCGGATGATATTAGAAATTGGGTCTTGTTATATTAGTTTAGAGATAAGAATTAAAGAAACTGGCTTGAGAAAGAATTGGAATTTGAAGTAGATCTAAGACAGTGTCAGTTTCAAATGTTGACAGTTTAATGGTTTTTCTGTGACAATTACACACTCTGGGTTTACTCTGTGGAGGCAAAGTTAAGAATTATAAGGATAACAGTGTTAGTTTGTTGTAAAATTGGGAAAAGTTGGGTTAGTCAGATTAGGAAGGATTTGTGCAGTCTATGAATACAGGAGAAGTGGTTCCTTGTGGAACCAGGGAGATTTATTTGGGTGGAGTTAGAATCTCTTAGAGTTAGAAATCCTTTTTTTATCTTCATATTTTCAAGAAGTAGTTTATTTTTTTATAACCAGAGTCTCTTTAACATCCTTGTGCCTGGCCCCAAAGAGAAGTTCATTTATGAGCTTCACTTCACTGATATAAACTGAAGATATTTTGTTAGCACAGAAAGCAGAGTATCAAAATCAGTTTATAATCAATAATCAAATCCATTGGCTATATCAGTTTTTGTAGACTCACCTTTCATTTTTACACTAATTAAGGAAGATAAGAAGAATGGTTTCAAGATAATTCAATATGTAGATTTTCAAAAATTCACTTTATGGCAATTAACCTATAACAAATCCACATGCCTAAGAATCTACATCTATTTTTAATTTTAACAAAGAATCAAAGAAATAAACCTATGATCTCATCAGGGTGAATATTCTCCTCACTGGTTTAGATAGTGGCCTATCTTGAGCAGTTTTTGTCTATGTTCTCCCATGAATTTATCCCATAAAAGGCATCTGTTTTAATTCCTTATCTAAAGTGAAAGCCCTATTCTAATGTCTCTGTATAATAGGGAGGTGATCCTGTGTCCTTGAAGATAATATCAGTGGAACAACAGTTATGGTAGATCCTAAAAAAATGCAAAGATTTTTACTATGAGGCCAGGAAAAGGCTATGTGTCTGTTGTGAATTTTAAAACTATTCCATCCTAATCAGACCACACTTTAGAAGATCTGATTTAGCTATTTCCTAATCAATAACAATAAAGATACTTGAACTAACAGAATCAGGTCTTGGGAACCCTGCATTTCTCCACCCTCCTTAGTTTAACAAGATTAGGAAGGTTTGCACAAAACTCAAGATTTAATTATCTGAGAGAATGGCCTTCAATAGACATGTGCAGAAAAAGTGGACAGACCCCTGGGCTATCCTAAGTCAAGCTAAGCTATCATTGGTACAGATAAGATGCAGGAAAGTGGAGTAAAACTGTCTATATAAGTAAGGCATGTCACTTCCTCTCTCTTCCTCTTTCCTTGGAGAGGCAACTCTGGCTGTCAGCATGCTAGGCATTCCAACAATCTTGGAGTGGTGGCAGTTATTTTGTCTGTTTTTTTCTGGTGAGTTTGCCCTGGAGCTGATTTCAGCTTCAGGCATTTTGGCTTAGCCCTTTCCTTTTTGGAGTTCAAGATGACCCCTTCCTCCTTCATACTCCAAAACCTTATCTCCTAATCTCCCTGCTCGATACTAGCCAGGCAGGGAGGAAAAAAAACCTACTCCTTTCCTTCTTCCTTCTGCTTAATCTCCTCCACTATCAATTAAATCACCATAAAATTTCCAGCTGACTTGGGTGTTTCATTAGGATTTTATAAGTAAAATCCTTGGAAACCAAAATAATTATTACATTCAGTCTCAACCATAATTTTAACCTTTACACTGTCAGCTAAAGATAAGCCCAGCTAAATCTGGAGAATCTCATCACTAAAAATATGACTACCAAGTGATGGTTTGAGGGAATGATTTCATCACTTCTAACCTCACCACCATGTTGTTTACTCATCTTGATTGATTTCACCTTCCTCAGTCTCCTTTTCTTTCTGTTTGGAAGACTGGAGGGCAGAAAATTGTCCCTCAAATCACTCCATTTTGTTTCTACTACCCCTCCTGGTTTCAGTTCTAAAGAACAAGAAGCCACTATGCTGAGTACTCCTTGATGTCCTGTTCCTCCCACCCCATTTCTTCCCTTTACTCCCTCTTTAGATTGTAATCTCATTGAGGACAAGAATTGTTTCTTATTTTTAATTGAATCCTTAGAATTTAGCTGCGTGCCTGACATATCATAGGCACAAGATAAAGGTTTTTTGGATTGGGTTGAGCTAAGGGATGCAGGACATCCATAGCAACCCATTAGTCTATCTATTGGGGCACAAAGGACTTGCAATCTGCATCTGCAGAGGGGATACTGACAGTGATAAATATCAAAATATTTTTAAGTATTGAAATATCTAAATGAAAATAAAATTGAAAAGAAACACACTATAGAAATATCGAATCTCAGATTTAAAAGGGAACTCAGAGATGAACTACAGCCCATATCTGAATATAAATCTTCCTATAGAATAGTCATCAAGTGGTATCCAACCTTTGCATGATAACTTTCAGAGAAGTAAATCTTGTCTTTTCCTGAAGCAATAAATTCTACTTTTGGATAGATCTAAAAATTGTTGTTATTTGATGTTGCTGTTCGTTCATATCCAACATTCTGTGACCCCATTTGGGGTTTTCTTGGCAAAGATACTGGAGTAGTTTGCCATTTCTTTCTCCAGGTCATTTTACAAATGAGGAAATCGAGGTAAACAGGGTTAAGCAACTTGCCCAGAGTCACCCAGCTAGGATGAGTCTGAGACTGGATTTGAATGCAGGTCTTTCTGACTCCAGGCCTGATATTCTTTATCCACTGCACTACCTAGCTTCCCAGATCTAAATATTGGCAAGCTTTTTTTTTTCCTTTTCTCAAGCCTAAATTTTCTTCTTTGAAATTTTCACACATTGTTCTTAGTTCTCCCCTTTGAGACCAAAAAGAACAAGGCTACCATGCCCCTCCTACATCTTCTCCAACATAAATAATTCCTTTCAATTAATCTTCTTGCCCTCCTCTGAATCTCCTCCAGTTTATCCTAATTCTGGCACCCAGAACTGAACATATCCAGCCTTCACTTGAAAAACTCAAGTGCAAGAGAAGCAACCACTGCCAGAGGCAACTCACTCAATTATTTTCAGGATGACACTGCCTTAGGATGAGAAGGGAATCACTGTAAGAAGCCTTGTTTACCTCCTTTTTCAACGCTCCTTTGGCTGGATGGCTATGTAAGAATCTCATAATCTTAATTCTATTAATGTTATAAATGGTCTCAGAAATTAAATGTTATGCAATGAAAAAAAGAATTTTGTCTTTTATGAACAATTTTATTCAATAAAAGCTAAAACTTAGATTTAGTAGCCACATAAAAATTTCGTCACGTAATTATACTGCCTCTTCTGCAACCACTTTCCCAATCTGGATTACACTTATAGATTAGGTCCCCAAAGAAGTAACTGTTACCTACAAAGCTCCAGATGTTACTCTAAGAAGCTCAGTTTCGAGTAGTTTCAATTACTAACCCTCACCTTTGCTCTTCCATTAACTATTAGCCATTAGAAAATTAGCTCTCAGCAAAGACATTTATCAAGGTAGTATAGTAAGAATAGTTAGTAAAAACATTTCTCCCCTTATCCCCCCCAAAAAAGTCTAGGAAATTCTCTAATACAAATACACACAGGTCAAGGGGAAGAATAGAGGCTCAAACTTAAGAGTATGATGGAAGTGAAATATACTGTAGAATACACCGGTGGCAAAGGAATAACTGTCTTTCCTGAAGTCCACAGCAGGCATTCTTTTTTTAGTATAAGAGGTAATGTCCTGTGTGTGACTGCATCTGCATCTATTTTTTTAAATGTGTTGTCTTCTACTGGCCCAGTCTTCTGATACCAGCGGGGTACATTGCCTCCTACTGTAATATTCTATACATGGCCAATTAACAGAAGGGAGAGAAAGGGAGTTCAGTTATCATAATCTTATCCAACTCTTTGTGATACTTTTTAGGGTTTTTTGGCAAAGATACTGTAGTGGTTTGCCATTTCTTCCTCTAACTAATTTTATAGATGAGATGAAGAAGACAAACAGGGTTAGGAGACTTGATCAGTGTCACATAGTTAGTAACTGTCTGAGGCCAGATTTGAACTTAGGAAGATGAGTCTTCTAGACTCTAGGGGTGGGCACTCTCTACACTGTGCCTCCTAGCTGCCCATGAAGACAAACTACTTAACCCTGTTTGACTCACTTTTCTCATATGTAAAAAAGTTAGAGGAGGAAATGACAAACCATTCCAGTAGCTTTGCCAAGAAAATCCTAAATGGGATCACAAAGAATGGGACACAACTGAAAACAACTGAACAACAAAAGAGAAAAGGAGTGACAGAGGAAAAGTGGGGGATGGAACAGAGAAAAATAAGTAGAAAGGGAGAGAAGAGAAAGAGAGAGAAAGAAGGGATGGGGAGGAACAAATAAAATCAGACTTGGAGACAGAAACAGACAGAGAAACAGACATAGATGAGGAGAGACAGAGAGAGAGAGAGAGAGAGAGAGAGAGAGAGAGAGAGAGAGAGAGAGGGACAGAGACAGAGAGAGAGAGACAGAGAGAGACAGAGAGAGAGAGAGACTCCTCTCTCCAAGAGTGATTCCCTCTCAGGCTTTTGCTGCAACTCTGTAACTAGAATTTCAACCAACTAAATTGGAAGTCATTCACACTTCACCCCTTGACAAGCTCAACAATAGACTGAGATTGTATCTGATTCTTCAAACAAATCACAAGATTGTTTTCCTGTATAGTGTCATCTTCCTTCATAATCCTGGCAAACTAGATAAGGCTTTGTTCACACATTTTGCCAGGGTTGATTGTAGAAAAAAAATTCTTACTACCTAGTTTACCCTGTTGATTTAAGTCTGGACCTTCTGTTACCACATTAATTGAAGTGTAAGTAAAGCCCTGCCTCCTACATAAAGACATTATGAGCTAAATAAGTTGCTTTTACTTTAGCAGTACTGCCTGAAGAAAAAAAACTAAAACTCACTATCTCAAATTTTTATCTGAATATAATGTGCCAAATATTGGCAGTATCTATTGATAAAATGAATATAAATTTAAATAAATGTAGGTAAGTCTCAATTTCTCCCATCATAGGTACATAAATAAACCCACTACCCTTTTGTCTGTCCAATACTCTAGTCTATGTGATGTGTAGGTACGTATCTTAGCTAAGGTAGAATAATTACTTCAGCTTTGCTTGGTTGTCTATTTTTCAGCCTGAGATGTGAGGCCAAATGGACTATATTCCTACAGAATTGTGGATCTAACAAGAGGAGTGGTCCTGGACAAGATAGAGAGAATGGTAAAGAAGAGTTAAATACTATTCATTTAGGACAGTTCTCTAATTTCCCTGAAACTAGGATTCTGATTTCCCTGGACCTATGCAGTGCTCTCTGGGTACATACATGTAAAGTATCACTCTGCTCTCTCCGATAGAACTTAGTTCATTCTCCAACTCATGTAAGACCTATTAAAATGGAAAACTGAGAAGGTAATGGAATAGGTGTTCATGCCCAGGCAGGTATGTTGCTGGTGCCTGCTGGGATATAAAGAAGAAGAAAAAAAAGGTGTGTGTGGGGGGGAAATCCTAGAGCACTAGCATCACCTTTAAGATTGCTATGTATTTATAACCTCTTAAAAAGCACAAGGAACCTGTCAAAAGAACTTTTTATCATAAACTTTCATTATTTTTGTAGTACATATTTCTTCTTAAAAGAAGAGAGGCAGCTTGCATGTTATTAAAGGAAAATTTATAATTTCCAAAGGAATATTTAAGTGAAAAATATTTATAACTGCAGGGTGAGAAAGACTTTTATGAAATATTTCTTCCCTAAAGAGCCATCTTCCAAAAGCACTAAAAATAAACCAAAAAAAAAATGCTATTATTCTCCCACATAAAGTTTTGGCCCCTCCTTCTTATTCTGTATTGTAAATGAATTTTTTTATGTTTCCTGATTTCAGTCTTATGATCTACTTCTCCTGTCCTTCAGGGAAGAAATGATCAAAGGAGAGCTCTTAGTAAAGTTTTGAATTTATTTTGATTCATTTTGTAATGAAAATTATCCTTGATTCTATTAATTAGTAATAATGAAGATGAGATGGCTGGGGCTGCAGTATAGATTGATAGCACTTGTTACATTTGGAATGAGTAAAAATGTGATGGTTTTGTAGATAAAAGGAGAACTGGGACTTCCAAAATATGGTGGCTAGGGCACACACATGTACATACATGTGCATATATACCTATACGTAAGCAGGCACATATACAGAGAAAAATTCACTGCCATTTACTCCTTACAAGAAATAAGGATTATCACTTAGAATCAGAAAGTATTTCATTTCAAAAGCTTTTTATACTTCACTAAATGGTTATTTCCAAGTAGAAGAAATCATGAAGCCGACCATCTGTTGGCAAAATGTATGAATTAGTAGAATGCAAATAAGTATCTTTCTAAGGAAACTGAAATGATTTATTTAAACTTAAATAAATCTTCATAATATGCCCTACTCCAAAAGCAAATGTGAGTGCAAATGAGAAGCATAACTTTTAGGAAAAAACCTCATTTCTTATTATAATGAATGCAAATTAATCTTACTCATCCCATGATTGTTCTTTATGCAAATTTTAAAGAAAACTTTACCCACAATTCTGTTAACAAACACAAAAATCTCCCCCCAAAATGAAAAAAGAAACTATTTGCTGATTTTCCTTGAGATAGAGGTTTCATCCAAAAGTCCACAAATTCACTATAATCTTATATTAGTGGGGAAAAAAGGAATCCCCAAATTCAGTCATATAATCATGGAGACCTGGAGGGGATCCTAATCTGTTACCTTGAATTCTGCAGAAGGCACAAAACATACAAGACTAAAGTGACTTTTAATGTTTGCCCTTTTGCTTTTAAAATTCACATAATTCACTCAATTTCTTTTTCTTGACTGATTCCTATATAATGAAACAAGAAATAGAGATCACAAGAGATAAAATAGACAATTTGATTATGTAAAATTAAAAAGTTACTGATAAAGGAATCTAATTAAGCTAAAATTAAAAGAAAAACAATTACTGGGAAAAATCTTTAGAGCAAGTGTATCTGATAAAGGTCTCATTTGCAAGATATATAAGTAACTAATTCAAATTTATAAGAAAAAGAGCCATTTCACAACTGATAAATGGTCTAAAGATATGTACAGTACTCAAGGGAAGAAATCTTACCCCACTATAAGAAAAAAAATGCTCTAAACCAGTCCTAATTAGAGATATAAAATTAAAGCAATTCAGAAATTCTATTTCATATCCTTTATAGTGGCAAAAAAACCCATCAACAACAAAAAAAGGGGGGGAAGGAAGAGGAAATGATAAATGTTAAAGGGGCTATGGGAAAATAGTCACATTGATATAATTTTAGAGGACCTGTACACAACCATTCTGGAAAGCAATTTGGAATTATACACAAAAAGTTACCAAAACATACACCTCTTTGACCCTACTCTGCCACTGCTAGACCTATACCCAAAAGAGATCAAAGAAAAAGGAAAAGATCCTTTATATATATATATATATATATATATATATATATATATATATATATATATCAGTTCTTCTTGGGATAGTGAAATTATTGGAAACTAAAGTAATACCCATCAATTCAGGAATGGCCAAATAAATTATGGTATATGGATTTGATGGAAAACTATTGGGTCAGGAGAAGTGAGGAAGCAGATGATTCCAAATTATATGAACTGAAGCGGAGCAAAGTAAGCAGAACAATTAATGCTACAACATCCAATATTGTGAAAATGACCAATTTTAAAATGATGGAAAACTAGGAGAAAACAATTTATAACACTACAAAAATCAACAACTTTGAAGGTTTTAAAAACTATGATCAATATAATGATCCTTCATAATTCCAGAGGACTGATGATGAAACTTACTATTACACAGAAGGGATGGACTTAGGGTGCAGAATAAGACATGTTTTTGTATATAGCCATTAAGGAATTTGTTCCCCTTAACTATGCATGTTTGTTACACTCAATTGACTTTTTCTTATCTCTTTTTTAAAACTGGGCTGGAGATGGAAGGGTGAAAAATAGATGATTACTGAGTCAGGCAGAGAGAAACAGAGAGGGGTGGAGTGCTACAATTGGGAAATGTTGGTTCATTTTCAGATGAGATCACTATTATTATTTTACTATGTTTTACTTTGTTATTAAAGACTTCACAAAATGAGAGGGATCTGTAAATTGCAAATATTTGTAATGTGAAAACAAAACACATGGATACATTTTTTTAAATCAATACAATTCTCTGCAACTGCCCAGTTGAGGTTAATCCTTTCAAAGCTATCAATCATCATTATACTTTGGATTACATATGGATCTAGAAAAAGATAACCTTTTGCATTACAGAATGTTCAATTTTTTACGTGTCTCATTAATTATATTTGTTTTTTACTTGTTCTATATGTACATCCCCCTTGCTAATAATACCTCTGGGTAACCTTAAAAAATGACCTTCTCGAAGATTGAGGACTTCCGGGTAAACATGGCTGCAATCTAGACGCAACACGCTTCCTCTCCCCAGCACCGAACGAAATAGACTACATCAAAGGAGCATAAAAATCACCTTTGGAGAAACAGAAGGACTCCCCAGTACCCCACAGAGGCGAAGGTACAGGGGGTTTGAACATTTCCACCCTATAATAAGAAGGAGGAAAATCTTGCACAGAAACGTGAACTGAGCCGCCCTTGTCCCTCCCACCTCCCCCACCAAACCAGAGTGAGCTACTGGAGAGCTCACTGGGACAGCGAGTGAGTGGGGAATGTCTCTGTCTGGGGGGGCACTCCAGGGTCCTTGGGATCTGGGGACTGCCAGGAAACAACATCTCAGGACGATTTCACGGGAGAACCCAGCTCTGAGCACAGGGGGCCAACGGAGCTGTACTCGGGGCTGTTGCGCAGAGCATCGGGTCAGTGCTAAACACCAGGGGCAGACCACACGCTGATTAATTGGGCAGAGCTGAACACTTGGGCAGTTTGGCTGTGATCAGGGGCCCCTCGCTCTAAGAAACCTCGGAGGCAGGGAAGAACTAGTCTGAGGTAACCTAAATTCACAGAAAACCCGCCCATATCACCCAGACACCAGACCAAAAAGGAAAGGGGAATAAAACCACCAAAGGGATGGCTCACATGGCCCAAAATCAAGCCTCCAGGAAGAAAGGGAAAAATGTGACTATTGAAAACTTTTATGGTGGGAGTACCCAAGGAAAAGAAGAGAATGAGGAGGAAATCCAAAAAAATCAGAACATGCCTCCCAAAATGGAAACTATCAACAAGCTCTGGAAGATCTCAAACTGGAGTTTACCCAAAAGATGGAAACCTTTTGGGGAAAAAATGGGAGAAAGAGATCAGCAGTCTGATAGATAAGACTGCACAATTGGAGAAAGAGCTGGAAGCACCCAATACAAGGGCAGACAAAACTGAAAAGCAAAACCAGTCCCTAACGACCAGAATTAAGCAACTCAAAGAAAGCTAGATCATAAAAGAGCAAGAATCAATAAAGCAAAGCCAAAAAATTAATGAATTAGAAGAAAACATGAAATAACTCACTGAAAAGGTCACAGACTTGGAAAACAGAGGAAGAAGAGACAACCTCCGAATTATCGGTCTCCCTGAAAAATCAGAGATAAACAATAACCTTCATGTTATTCTACAGAAGATTATAGAAGAAAATTGCCCACATGTTCTGGAGCAAGGGGACAAAATAGAAATAGAAAGGGTTCATAGAACACCCTCTATACTAAATCCCCAAAAGACAACCCCCAGGAATGTAATCGTCAAATTCAAGAGCTTCCAAGAAAAGGAGAAAATCCTACAAGAAGCCAAGAAGAGGAGCTTCAGACATACGGGGGCTCCCCTAAGGATCACACATGACTTAGCGGCTAACACACTAAGAGACCGCAAAGCATGGAACATGATATTTAGAAAGGCAAGAGAGCTGGGTCTCCAACCAAGAATCAACTACCCAGCAAAACTGACTATATACTTCCAGGGGAAAGTATGGGCATTCAACAAAATAGAAGATTTCCAAGCATTTGCTAAGAAAAGACCAGAATTTAGTGGAAATTTTGATATCCAAGCACAGAAAGCAAGAGAAACATGAAAAGGTAAATATGAAAGAAAGGGAAAAGGAGATAAATCTTATCTTTTTCTTTAAGTCAAACTCTCTTCTATAAGGACTACATTTATATCAAATTATATATATTAATATGTGGGGAAAATGTTTTGTGTAACTCTCAAAAATTGTATGCATCATAAGAGTAGTTAGAAGAAACATGCATAGGGAAAGATTGGGGCATTAAGAAGATTTGGGGAAAGTGGGGGCAAAGAAAGGGAAAGGGAGGGAGGGAACCATCGATAATACTAAGATTTACTTCAAGAAACAGGGTGGGGACTTAATAGAATAATCTTTCCCATATAAAGATACACATGGGAAGGGGAGGGGAAGAACTCTCATATGAGAAGGAGAGGAAGAGAGCGTGAAGTGGAATTACTTAAATCTTACTCTCAGTGAAATCAAATCTGAGAGGGAAGAACATCTAGATCCAGTGGGAACCTGAATTCTATCTTATCCAACAGGGCAAGAAAGAAAGGAAAATTAAGGAGGGGGAAGGGAGAGGGAGTATAAAAAGGGAGGGAAGGAGAGGGAGGAGGGGAAGGGAGCATAAAAAGGGAGGGGCTAGAAATGGAAGCATATCAAGGGAGGGGACTAGGGGGACTGACTTAAAGTAAATCACTGTTTCAAAAGGATATAGCTAAAGAAGAAAGGTCAGAACTAGGGGAAGATATCAAAATGCCAGGGAATCCACAAGGGACAATCATAACTTTGAACGTGAATGGGATGAACTCACCCATAAAACGTAGACAAATAGCAGATTGGATTAGAACCCAAAACCCTACCATTTGTTGTCTTCAAGAAACACATATGAGGTGGGTTGATACTCACAAGGTTAGAATTAAAGGTTGGAGTAAGACCTTTGGGCCTCAACTGATAGAAAGAAGGCAGGAGTTGCAATCATGATATCTGACAAAGACAAAGCAAAAATAGGACTGATCAAAAGGGATAGGGAAGGTAAATATATTCTGTTAAAAGGGAGTAGAGACAATGAGGAAATATCACTAATCAATATGTATTCACCAAATGGTATAGCATCCAAATTTTTAATGGAGAAACTAGGAGAATTGAAGGAAGAAATAGACAGTAAAATCATATTAGTGGGAGACTTGAATCAACCACTATCAAATTTAGATAAATCAAACCAAAAAATAAACAAGAAAGAGGTAAAAGAGGTGAATGAAATCTTAGAAAAATTAGAGTTAATAGACATATGGAGAAAAATAAATAGGAACAAAAAGGAATACACCTTCTTTTCAGCACCACATGGCACATTCACAAAAATAGATCATGCACTAGGTCACAGAAACATGGCACTCAAATGCAGAAAAGCAAAAATAATAAATGCAGCCTTTTCAGATCACAAGGCAATTAAAATATTGATCGGTAAGGGTACATGGAGAGTCAAATCAAAAATTAATTGGAAATTAAATAATATGATACTCCAAAATCAGTTAGTTAGAGAAGAAATCATAGAAACAATTAATAATTTTGTTGAGGAAAATGACAATGGTGAGACATCCTTTCAAACCTTATGGGATGCAGCCAAGGTAGTACCTAGAGGAAAATTCATATCCCTGAGTGCATATATTAACAAATTAGGGAGGACAGATATCAAGGAATTGGAAATGCAAATCAAAAAACTTGAAAATGAACAAATTAAAAACCCCCAGAAGAAAACCAAACTAGAGATCCTAAAAATTAAGGGAGAAATTAATAAAATCGAAAGTGATAGAAGTATTGAGCTAATAAACAAGACTAGAAGCTGGTACTTTGAAAAAACAGACAAAATACACAAAGTACTGGTCAATCTAATTAAAAAAAGAAAAGAAGAAAGGCAAATTAACAGCATCAAGGATGAAAAGCAGGATTTCACCTCCAAAGAAGAGGAAATTAAGGCAATCATTAAAAACTACTTTGCCCAACTTTATGACAATAAATATACCAACCTAGGTGATATGGATGAATATTTACAAAAATATAAATTGCCTAGACTAACAGAAGAAGAAATAGATTTCTTAATAATCCCATATCAGAAAAAGAAATCCAACAGGCCATCAAAGAACTTCCTAAGAAAAAATCCCCAGGGCCTGATGGATTCACCAGTGAATTCTATCAAACATTCAAAGAACAGCTAACTCTAATACTATACAAACTATTTGACATAATAAGCAAAGAGGGAGTTCTACCAAATTCCTTTTATTACACAAATATGGTACTAATTCCAAAGCCAGGCAGGCCAAAAACAGAGAAAGAAAATTATAGACCAATCTCCCTAATGAATATAGATGCAAAAATCTTAAATAGGATACTAGCAAAAAGACTCCAGGAAGTGATCAGAAGAATCATTCACCATGATCAAGTAGGATTCATACCAGGGATGCAGGGCTGGTTCAATATTAGGAAAACCATCCACATAATTGACCACATCAACAAGCAAACCAACAAAAATCACATGATTATTTCAATAGATGCAGAAAAAGCCTTTGATAAAATACAACACCCATTCCTATTAAAAACACTGGAAACCATAGGAATAGCAGGGTCATTCCTAAAAATAATAAACAGTATATATCTAAAACCATCAACTAATATCATCTGCAATGGGGATAAACTAGATCCATTCCCATTCAGATCAGGAGTGAAACAAGGATGCCCATTATCACCTCTATTATTTGACATTGTATTAGAAACACTAGCAGTAGCAATTAGAGAAGAAAAAGAAATTGAAGGCATTAAAACAGGCAAGGAGGAGACCAAATTATCGCACTTTGCAGATGACATGATGGTCTACTTAAAGAATCCTAGAGATTCAACCAAAAAGCTAATCGAAATAATCAACAACTTTAGCAAAGTTGCAGGATACAAAATAAACCCACATAAGTCATCAGCATTTCTATATAATTCCAACACAGTTCAGCAGCAAGAACTAGAACGAGAAATCCCATTCAAAATTACCTTAGACAAAATAAAATACTTAGGAATCTAGCTCCCAAGACAAACACAGGAACTATATGAACACAACTACAAAACACTCTCCACACAACTAAAACTAGACTTGGACAATTGGAAAAATATTAACTGCTCATAGGTAGGAAGAGCCAATATAATAAAAATTACCATCCTACCCAAACTCATCTATCTATTTAGTGCCATAACCATGGAACTTCCCAAAAAATTTTTTACTGATTTAGAAAAAAACATAAAGTTCATTTGGAAAAACAAAGGATCAAGGGTATCCAGGGAAATAGTGGGGGAAAAAAATACAAAGGAAGGGGGCCTTGCAGTCCCAGATCTCAGACTATATTATAAAGCAGCAGTCATGAAAACAATCTGGTACTGGCTAAGAGACAGAAAGGAGGATCAGTGGAATAGACTTGGGGTAAGTGACCTCAGCAAGACAGTATATGACAAACCCAAAGATCCTAGCTTTTGGGACAAAAATCCACTATTTCATAAAAACTGCTAGGAAAATTGGAGGACAGTGTAGGAAAGATTAGGTTTAGATCAACACCTCACACCCTACACCAAGATAAATTCAAAATGGGTGAGTGACTTGAACATAAAGAAGGAAACTATAAGAAAATTAGGCGAACACAGAATAGTATACATGTCAGACCTTTGGGAAGGGAAAGACTTTAAAACCAAGCAAGACTTAGAAAGAGTTACAAAATGCAAAATAAATAATCTGGAATACATCGAATTAAAAAGGTTTTGTACAAACAAAACCAATGTAACTAAAATCAGAAGGGAAGCAACAAATTGGGAAACAATCGTCATAAAAACCTCTGACAAAGGTTTAATTACTCAAATTTACAAAGAGCTAAATCAATTGTACAAAAAATCAAGCCATTCTCCAATTGACAAATGGGCAAGGGACATGAACAGGCAGTTCTCAGCCAAAGAAATCAAAACTATTAATAAGCACATGAAAAAGTGCTCTACATCTCTTATAATCAGAGAGATGCAAATCAAAACAACTCTGAGGTATCACCTCAAACCTAGCAGATTGGCTAACATGACAGCTATGGAAAGTAATGAATGCTGGAAGCGATGTGGCAAAGTGGGGACACTAATTCATTGCTGGTGGAGTTGTGAATTGATCCAACCATTCTGGAGGGCAATTTGGAACTATGCCCAAAGGGTGATAAAAGACTGTCTGCCCTTTGATCCAGCTATAGCACTGCTGGGTTTGTACCCCAAAGAGATAATAAGGAAAAAGACTTGTACAAGAATATTCATAGCTGCACTCTTTGTGGTGGCCAAAAATTGGAAAATGAGGGGATAACCATCAATTGGGGAATGGCTGAACAAATTGTGGTATATGTTGGTGATGGGATACTATTGTGCTAAAAGGAATAACAAAGTAGAGGAACTCCATGGAGACTGGAACAACCTCCAAGAAGTGATGCAGAGCCAAAGGAGCAGAACCAGGAAATCATTATACACAGAGACTGATACACTGTGGTACAATCGAAGGTAATGGACTTCTCCATTAGTGTCAATGCAATGTCCCTGAACAATCTGCAGGGATTTAAAAAATACTATCCACAAGCAGAGGATAAACTGAGGGAGTAAAAACAACGAGGAAAAGCAACTGCCTGACTACAGGGGTGGAGATGATAGGACTGAGGAGAGACTCTAAATGAACACTCTACTGCAAATACCAACAACATGGAAATGGGTTAGAAACAGGAACACATGTGATAACCAGTGGAATCGTGGGTCGGCTATGGGGAAGGAAAGGTGGTGGGGGGAGAGGGGGGAGGAGGAAAAGAAAATGATCTTTGTTTCCAGTGAATAATGTTTGGAAATGACCAAATAAAATAATGTTTTAAAAAATGACCTTCTCTTTAAAGAACCAGAAAAACCTGCCTCCTAACTGTATTAATCTGCAATCATAGAACAATTTGGAATCTCTACCCAATATTCAATCCAGAACAGTCTTTATTTAGCAAGCTCTTCTCTGATTGCAAACGCCTGAAGAGGTCTCTTGGGCTTATATTAATGGTCAGGGTAATTCTAAGCCTTTGGCATCAACAGATAAATTGAGTTTCAGAGTTGCAAATGTTCATTGCTCCCCTGCCTTTTCTCAGATCTCTGAAGTCAGATAGTACAATAATGTCATAAGAAATTCCTCGCTTCACCTTAATATTCAAGTTCTATTCAGAGAAAGAAATAGTCTCTTGAGTAGAGGACCCTAACCTACAAGACATTTGGTACAGAATGACCCATTTACAGGACAACCCAGTTTTCAAATGTTGCCATGTTGCATTTCTCAGGGGCTGATTTAATTGGGTTATCTTGTAGATTAAACTAGTCTCTTGAATTGCATCTGGAAACAAATGCAAGTAAAAGTCATTGAAGTGTCCTAAGCAAAAAATTCCATGTTTCTAGCAGTTTACTTTACATGAGACAGTCTTTCCTCCACCATGTGACCTTTGTACAGTTGCAGAAACTTTCAGGATTTTGATTTCATCAATTACAAAGTGAAAAAGTCAGACTAGTATAATCCTTTCTGGCCTCAACTTTCTTCCCTATCATTTTTCCTTGGGTAATCATTTATCTTTCTGAGGTTAAGTTTAACTGTAAATTGCAAAAAATAATGCTTTTACTACTTCACAGAATTTTTATAATTAAAGTATTTATAAAATGTAAAATACTCTATGGCTGGAGTAAATTATTGTTTTTATCATTACAATGTCTATTATAACACAGGTGTGTCATTGCATAAAATAGCTCCATTGGGAAAGTAAAATTGAGAAATTAAAGCCTAACCCATGTCATGTAGAAGAAAGCAGGTTTTTTTTTTAACTTAGATTAACTAAATAATCATCTTGAAGTTCTGCTTTGCCTTTTTTGGTCTCACTTTATTTTTCAAAAACAAAGAAACAAGCCTAATTAGAAAAAAAAGTATTTAGTTAGCTTTATTATATATTATAAATATCTTTAAAAGTTGTTTATTATTCAGTTGTTACTTTGCTATTATTATTCCAGTATTCACAGTTCCCAATAGCAATTATATTTAAGGTCACCTAGGAAAAAGAAACCTAATTAGACAATGTTTGAGTGCTTTCCAAATTGATCATATACTGTATGGTAAACGGCCCAATTTGAAAGCCTATTGCTACTCAGAGGGTTTCTTTAAATAGTTTACCATAACTTTTGAGATTCCTTTCAGGTCTAAAATGCTGTGCACTTTGGTTACAAAAGATTAGTAAAAAATCTTTCCCTTTCTACATCTATTTGAAGTGACACTTTCTTATGAATCATTCTACTTTGCAGAGCAAGAGAGAGACAGAGAGAGAGATGGAGAAGGAAAGAGAGAGAGTGAATAAGAGAAATAGTAAGATGGTGAGAAAAAAGACAGAGACATTCACATAAAGTACCAATCAGGGCTTAATCAAATGAAACATTACAAACAAGACTCATCCAATATCCAGAATTGTAGGATCATGGATTTAGATTTGAAAGAGACCATGGAACATGAAAATATGTATTATGTGATAATATATGTATAACCCATATAATATTGTTGAGAGGGAAATCCATGTCGAGAACATGGATTGTAAAATATTAGAAAATGAATATTAATCAATTATATTGACATGTAATCTGGAAAAAATAAAATGTATTTTTATTTGCTAATTGATTAAGGGTTGACTTATTTGTTCTCATTGTTGTCCAAGGGACTTTCAAAAGTTTTCTCCAGAACCAAAATTTGAAAGTGTTGATCCTGCCTTGCTGGACTTTCTTCAGTTCTTACAACTAGACATTGCTACTCGAAAAACCATAGCTTTGACCATATGGACAATTGTTGGCAAGATGAAATCTCTGCTTTTTTGGTATGCTATCCAGAACTGGAATAGATAGATGCCCTTAAAGGACATCAGATATTATCATCTTTTAAAAATGAATCTTATCTGGGCACCTAACTTTCTGAACAAAATGTTTCTATTTTCAGTTAACAGCTGCCAAAAATTTTTTGAATTTTTAAAATTTCTTTTAAAAAGTATCAGATTAGAGAAAAATGACATGTCATTCAGGAAGAGAAAATTTCTGATGAAACTAGGCCATACTAAAATGAAATGTTGAATAAATAGCAAAGTGCTAGAAGTAAATAACTTAGGAGGTAGTGTAAAAGCCAACTGCAAAGGGAAAAGGACCTGTTTGTACCAAAAAATATATATTTATAGTATGTCTTTTTGTGGTAGCAAAGAATTGGAAATTGAAAGGATATCCATCAATTCGGTAATGGCTGAATAAATTGTGGTATATCATTGTAATGGAATACTATTATGTTATAAGAAATAAGCAGGATGATTTCAGAAAAACCTGGAAAGAGTTACATGAATTGATACAAAGTAAACTGTTCAAATCCACTAGAATATCGTACATAGTTACAGCAATAATGTTTGAGGAACAAGTGTGAATGACCTAGATATTGTCAACTAAATAGTGATCCATGATAATCCCAAAAACTCATGATGAAAAATGCTATCTTCCTCCAGAGAAAGAACTAACAGAGCCTTAATTCAAACCAAAACATACTATATTTCATTTTCTTTCTTTATTTTTATTAATTTGAGATCTTTTCCACAAAATGACTAATAGAAAAAATGTTTACATGATGGCACTGTAAACTCCAATTGGATTGCTTGCCATCTAAGGGATGGGGAGGGAAGAGATGATGGGAGGAAAGGAGAAGATTTGGAACTCAAAATTATTTTTAAAGAATGTTAAAAATTGTTTTTACATGTAACTGAGGAAAAATATAAAACATGATTTTTTTTAAAAAGCAAACTACAGTTCAAGGCATATAAATCATGGATTTTAAAAAAGGCAGGCAGGCCTCTGAGACTTAGGAAACTGTGTTTTAGGATACTCTACCTGGATAACTACCAGGATACTCAGAAATCTTTCTCTGCAGTCTCCAGGGAGAGATGAAGACCCTTTCCTCTGTTTGGACAAGAATGAAATGCTTTTACTTGTACAAGAATATTCATAGCTGCACTCTTTGTGGTGGCAAAAAACTGGAAAATGAGGGGATGTCCTTCAATTGGAGAATGGCTGAACAAATTGTGGTATATGTTGGTGATGGAATACTATTGTGCTCAAAGGAATAATAAAGTGGAGGAATTCTATGGAGACTGGAACAACCTCCAGGAAGTGATGCAGAGCGAGAGGAGCAGAACCAGGAAAACATTGTACACAGAGACTGAAACACTGTGGTACAATCAAAAGTAATGGACTTCTCCATTAGTGTCAATGTAATGTCCCTGAACAACCTGCAGGGATCAAGGAGAAAAAAAAACACTACCCACAAGCAGAGGACAAATGGCGGGAGTAAAAATACGGAGGAAGGACAACAGCTTGACTACAGGGATGGAGGGGATATGATCTAGGAGAGACTCTGAATACCCTACTATGGAAACCAATAGTATGGAAATGGGCTCAGGTTGAGGACACATGTGATACCCAGAGGAATCAATCACGCTTCACCAATGGGAGGGGTGGGGGGAAAGGTGATCTTTGTTCCTAATGAATAACGTTTGAAAATGACCAAATAAAATAATGTTTTAAAAAAAAGAATGAAATGCTTTTTATGTTAATTTGACAATTTTACTTTTAAAATGGGGATTACAAAGTACTTTTCAACTCTTTTGCTCTTGCTACTTTCTGGATTCTAAAATTTTGGTTTTAAAATTGTGAGCTCCTACATTGGCTCCCTCATCTTCCATTCTCCCTTCCTTACAACCCATTTATGTACTAGGTGCTATGCTCATTACTGGAAGTGATGATAAGAAAGGGTCTTTGCCTTCATGGTGCTTACAAGTCTAATTGACATAATTATAATATACAATATTATATGACATACATATGACATATAATACAATATTATATGACAGGAACATCATGGAGGTAAAAAACAAAAAAACTATGTGATGTCCATAGGAAAAGTGCATCACTGACAAGGGAGTCAAGAAGGCTTCCTGAAAGAGGTGGCATCTGAATTAGGCTTTATAAAATTCACATGGAAAGTTGGATGAGGTAAACAAAAATATGAAGGACAATATGAACAAAAGCATGGAAGAGCATGGTGACATGGTGTGTCAAAGATAAAAGACCATTTGGCTGGAGCATAGGATGCCAAAAAGGGAGTAATATCAGGAAAAAATTGTGGGATCAGATAATAGATGGTTTCAAATATCAACCCAATCCAATCTAATCAGCATCTATTAAGGGTCTACTATGAGCTGGGTACTATGGTAAGCCCTGGGGATACAATTAATAAAAAGAAAGACACTAATTGCCCTCAAGGAGCTTGTAGTCTAAAGACAGGCAAGAAACTGAGATGGGGGAGGAAATGTGGAGGTAGAGGGAGAGAGAACAGTAGGGATAACAGGCACGGGGTTATCAGTTGACACAAAAAGTAGTGAGATGGGAGTCCAGTTCCCACCCTCTATAAAGAAAATCAATGTGAATCATCTGGTACTCTGCCCTCCGAATCTTAAATAAGTATTTAAATAACATGCTTTTTTAAGGACTCAATCAAAAGTGACTTGCAGAATAATACATGATTAACTTTATTAATTACTAATTGCCAGTTGACAAACCAGGGACCCTTGGGATCCAGTACAATTACAGATTTGTCTTCTTTTTCTGAATGGTCTACACAACTGGGGATGAGAGCTTTGAATAAGCATATGGTTTCAGAGATCATCTATAGCAACTCCTGGTCTTGAATAAGCTTTATAAGTAGAGTATGAAAAAATTCTATCATTTTGTAAAAATGGAGCCAATGCCTTTTTCCCTGAAGAAGGTCAGTTCAAGTAAAGTCAACAAAGCAAAAAGTAAACAAAAGAGTTTCAAACTAACACAGTTCTGAATCAAGTCAATAAGCATTGATTAAATACTTACTAAGTTCCAGGTATTGTCCTAAGAGTTGGGTTTACAAAGAAAGGCAAATATAGTCCTTGGCCTCAGGGAGCTCACAGTCTAAAGAAGAAAGCAAAAAGCAAATGGCTGCTTGCAATATAGAGAAGACACTGTAAAGGTTTTCTTTTTTTCAGAAGGTGGGACTACAGCTGAGATTTGAAGGAAGCCAGATGGAAAAGAGACTAGGAAGAGAATTCCACTCATAGGAGACTGCCAATGAAAATGCCCAGAGTATTCAGCAGATGGAACATTTTAAGTGAGGAAAAGCAAGAAGGCCAATCTCACTAGAATCTCAGAGTATGTAGAAAGGAACACCATGTCCTAGATGATTCAGCAGCAACAATTTCTGTGCATGTATGGTGGCATAATAAATCTATCAGGCAATTGACAGTTTACTTATCACTATCATGTACCATGCACTGTGCTAGGTACTGGGATACAAAAACAAAAGAAAGTCCTTGACCTCAAGAAAATTACATTCTATAAGCAGGACAATAGGTACATAACATTGTGAAGATTGGATTTGGCTTTCTCCTGGATGTAACAATGAAGGTACTTAGCTCTTCCTTGATAGTGAAGATAAAACTGTAATCCCCAGTCTATTTTTAGATTTTAATCCCCAAAGTGTTAACTCAGTATTTAAAATAGATCTACCCATTTTAACTACAAAAAGGTGTTAACTAACTACAAAAAGGTGTAGACTAACTACAAAAGGTGTGACACCCATTTCATACAGTGAGTGGGCAGTCCTGAAGAGGAGTGTCTGCTGTGATTGGTAGATGTAAAAATTTAGGGGAGGTGACACAAGAGAAAAAGGTCTTTAAATAGAGGAAACAGTGGCACACAGGGTCAATCAAGAATGAAGAGTCACTTGGAGGAGAGACTGGAAGACAGATACTTGAGGAGAGACTAGAATACAGACACTCAGACTTGGAGTGAAGACACTTGGCTGTGGAACTGGACCCCTGGAGGAGCTCGTGCAGGAGACCTCAGAACGCTTTCCTTTTAGAAGGTCACCATTGTGAGTGTAAAGGATGACTTAGTTTCCTTGCCCTTTCTGAAGGTTTGAACCTCCGAGAAAGGCCCATTGTCTTGAGACTCATTTTCCCTGGCTGGGGCTTAGAATTTCTACTTGGCTCAGAGGAAGCCAGAGCTCTGCCTCTCTCTCTCTCCCCTTTTCGCTCTTCCTTAATATCTTCCTTCTATTGTAAAAATAACCTACCATAAATTCCATTTTACTTTAGTAATTCATTGTGGGATTTAAAAATTAAATCCCTGTCAACCACAAATTAAATTATTAAGTCCAACCAGAAATAAATTTAACAATATAAATATGCCAAATTACATATTTGGCATATACATAAATATGCCAAAATATAAGGATAGAGATTAAACCTGTGATTTCACTGCTTTAGGGAACACCTATCATGCAGGCTTGCACTTTCTCTGCAATTTATAGCCTTAGAGTCAATAATCAGTATGTGTCAAAGGGACCTAAAATCAGATTTTCTTGGATCCAAGGCTGGCTCTCTATACACTCTGCCTCATATATCAAAATGTATATATAAATACAAAAAAAAAAGTGTGTCTGTGGATACATAGACTCTCCAGGTTTAGGTTTACTTAACTGTACAATGAATATAATAAAAAGTATAAATATAATAAAATAACATAATGTTATTTTATATTATGTAATAATAAAATAAAACTATAAAATGTTCCTTCCATCTATGAATAAATGTATCTTGAGTAGTTAATCTAGATGAAAGATTTTTATAAATTAAATTATTCTTATAATCCTATAATCTAAAAATCAAATTTTACTTTATATGAACCTATGATGATTTATTTGTACTGGTAGTCTGAAATACTTCAGGATTATTAGCTTAATATGGTCATTGCTTTATCCTTTACAAATTAAATATTTAGGGGACCCCGTCCCAACCCAATCCTGGAAAACTCACCTAATGGGGCATCACAAAGTCATGTGGCTTAATTTGCCAGTGTGGCAGCTAAGACTCCTTACTGGTGGTATTGAAGGGATGTGATTGTAGAGACTGAAGTAAAACTCAGGTAAATTAGAAAATCTCTTAGGGGAAGGGCTTAGATTGAGCTTAAAAAGCTAGCAGGTGAAGCTGACTTGCTATGTGCCATTTTTTGGCTTGTGAAGAAGCTCTTATGGTGATGAGTTGTCCCAGTGTTTATCTATGTAAGGAATCTTTAGGTAGCATAAGGCCAGTGGGGACCATGCTGGGCTGGGAATCTAGGAACTTAGGCTCTTTGTCTTCAATCCCTTCCTGAACTCAAGCCCACTCCTTAACGGGCCTTAATTAGTCTAGCCAGACCGTGTGGTTAGCTGTACCCAGTGCTGCCACTTGTGAAATGGGCCAGGCCCATTGGGAATCTAGAACCTAATGAAGCAGAAGTAACATTAGGGAGACTTTAGGTAGTTAAACTGATATTATTTTCTTTCCCTATTTTTCTCTTTACTAATAAATGCTTATAAATTTATTATAAAGTCTCCAAGATTAATTTTTACTTATTCTAACTCTTAGGAAAATATTAAGTAATAGAACAAGGAGTGCCCAATATTTTTATTATTTAGTATAATTGTTATGAATTTAGCATTTCTTAATAGGCAACTTTAATATGATATGTAAAAAGGAATTCTCTATTTCTTTTTAATTTAACAGAGACCTGGAAGTCTTCTTACCATAGATATGTGTAGGTATTAACCAGCCCACAGTGACAGGAAGTAGAAACCATAGAGACAGAAAGGAGAAACCATAGAGACAGGAAGTGAGGTAGGAAAAGGTGATAAAAGGGGTCAGTTGCTGACAATTGGTCTGTCAATTGCTGACAATTAGTCTGTCAGTTGCTGACAGTGTTGGCAGTTGCAAGAAAGTTGGTTTCTGGGTGTAATTTGGTCATTGGGGGTTGGTTGCTGGTGGTATGGGTTGATGATTAGTTGGTGGTTGATATATATATATATATATATATATATATATATATATATATATATATTCTGCCTGGTGAACTGAGCTGAAAGGTAATCTGGTAGTTATACGTAGACATGGGCAGTTTTAGGTAATAATTATAGGTAGTTATCGGTTAACTAGTATAGACATTAGGAAATTTTCTTTACCTTTTTCCTATATTTCTCTCCTTTACTATATTCATTTACTATATTCTCTTACTATCTATGTTTTAGTTAAACTAAATTATTAATTGGGTTTGTTTTTTTTTAACCCTTACCTTCTGTCTTGGAATCAATATTGTGTACTCTTTCCAAGGCAGAAGAGTGGTAAGGGCTAGGCAATGGGGGTTAAGTGACTTGCCTAGGGTCACACAGCTAGGAAGTGTCTGAGGCCAGATTAGAACAGAGGACCTCCCATCTCTGGGCCTCACTCTCAAACTACTGAGCTGCCCCCAAAAATGTTAATTGTTAAAATCTGCTAGAAGTTTTCTTTTCTCTGGCTTAAAGGGATAACAACTCTACTAAAACTTAAATTATTAAAAGCTACTCTCTTATTTTGTCAAAACTCCTAATTTAATCCTTACATTTAATTGGCCAGCCAGCTAGGAGGACTTGAACCCTCAATCTTCTCATCATTGTCCTTAATTTTTATTGAAACTATCCCCAAGTCAAGTTCCTAGCAGTTAATTCTGTTATAGCTGTTGATCCTTTTAAAATTTATTTATTTAATTAATTTAAGATATTTTTCCATGGTCATATGATTCATCTTCTTTCCTTTCCTTCCTCCTCCCCCATTCCCAGAGCTGATGAGAAATTCTACTGGGTTTTACATATATCATTGTATAACTAATCGTTTTATAGTGGATAAGTGACTTACCTAGGTTCACATAAATGTGTCTTGGCAGGATTTAGAGCAAGTCTTCCCATCTTAGAAGCCATCCAATACTCCAATACTGATTCTTAATGGCAGGTTATAGAAGATCAAGTCAAAAGAGTGACACAATCCTATAAGAACAGTTACAGAGACTCAGAATGAGTCTGGCTATCAATAAACAATAAGATAAATAAAAGTTGGTTTTTTTTTTTTCTAAGCTATGTTGTGGGTAAGAAAAGAATTAAAAACGGGTGGAACTACTATTTGAGGCAGACAGGCTAATGATGGTGAATGGATGATGATGAGATGACAGAGTAGTTCAAGATATCTCTGTTTCTGGTTTTGTGTTGAGGACAATGATCTTTAGTTTTAGATCTTTGTGAAGTCTACAAAAAAAAAAATTGAAGAGGTTGTAATTTTAGATTTACTCCAGCCTGCTTAGTCTTTACAATTTTAGCAACCAGGAATGTATACACTCCCCACTTAAAGATTAAGTGTAAGGGAGGAAGGTCTATGACCCGCATGTGCTAGCAAGTGACAAATCAGAAACAACTGGCTGACCCCCTGGGCTGTCCAAAGCCAAGTTTAAGCCACCATTGGTACATGTAAAACACAAGAAATGATGCAAAGAACTGCCTTTATATTTTGCATCTCTTCCTGTGAGAGGAACTGGATGGTGGAATTTGATTGTGGAGGAGCTTGAGTGTAAGACCTCAGATTGCTTCTCTTAGACAATCACGTGGTGAGTGATAAGGCTCTCCCCATTTCTTGGCTTTTCTGGAGCGTCTGGAAAGGCCCATCTCTTGGAACGCCCTTTCCTTGGCTTTTTCTGGAGGCAATAGCCTCTGGAAAGGCCCCTTGGCTGAGACCTCTGAACTCCTGCTAGGTTCAGACCAGGCCGGGGCAACTATCCTTCCCTTTTCCCCTCTCTCTCATTCTTAATTTCTTCCTTCTATTGTAAATAAACCACCATAAAATTCTATTCTGCCTTGAGTATTTCATACCAGAATAATGCAATTTAAAAATCTATTCAACTTATAATAATATTTAAGCAACTATCTTTAATTTAATTTCCAAACTCCATAGAAAGTACTATATGACCACTTATAAACATTCAAGAGAGCCAATTAAATGTTAAATATTTAAGCTTTCACATCAAAATCAAATAAATCACCACATCAGTCCTGTATTAGACTTTCCTGAGCAAATAAAGATTTTTGTATGTATCCTAGGTTTATTAAAACCTTGGTATTATTAAATACCTAAATATTATAAGGGAAATCACAAAAACTTCAATTCATTAATATATTTCTCCTCAACACATATTATAAGAAATACTTGTGTCTATCCAAATGTGTTGCGAGGCCTCCCTAATTTGATTGATGCTTCGCACCTAGTGAGTTGGCGTGTCCCTGAAGTGAATCAATGGTCCTCAGACCTATTGTCTTGCCTGATTATGAAGGGATCAAAACAACTTTTTTTTCCCTTTCTGAAGTGTAATAAAATCTGACACGGCATGCTCTAGTTAGCAAATTGGGAATTTTTACATCTTGTGTGAGGTCCAAGAACTTTCTTGTCTTTCTATGCCATCACCTGACCTTTTGTTCTTATAGTCACACCTCAATTTCAAAAACTACATTAACAAAGTATTTCTTCATTATCCAAGACCCATCAAGTAATAATGCCTAAATCCCCACCTGTGAAGCATTACTTAATGAATATTTGGTCTAGTCAGAACACTGTATTGGTGTAATAAAAGATGCGAGTGATATGGACACATGGTCTCTGACCTCAAAGAACTGGAAAGTGGACATGAGCACAATGAGGCTAACTAAACAGAGTACAGTTGCAGTAGGAATTGAAGGGACAGAAGGGATGATTCAACTACAGTTATTGCACCCATCTAGTTAGAGTACTAGTTTGTACAACACTATTCAAGGAGATAGGAAATGTGGCATATTTTCCTAGTTTGATGTTTAATTATTTCTACACTTTTTCCCAAATCACTGAACTCTGGAGTCTTAAGTTTTTATGTATTTCCTGAGAAATCTCTACTGCCTGGGGTTTTAAAAAAAAAAGAGGGGTAATATAAGACAAAGTTTCAGGTAGCTGCCACAATCAATTAATCAACATGTTTATTAGTGTATTCTTTATGCCTGACATCATGCTAGATTTTGGAGATACAAAACCCAGGCAGTTCCCCCTTTAAGATGCTTACATTTTATTGAGGAGACACCTCATGGGACCAGTCCTAGAGACTATGAACAATATTTGTCAGACCCTCCAGTCAGACAGGAGAAAGGAAATTTGTATCCAAAGTGATCACAGTATTTTTGCATCCAAGACTCAAACATATCTAGCGGTTGATAGGATAGAATATTGACTGGTATATAGGTAACACAGTAGATAGAGTATAGAGCCTAAAGTCAGGAAAATCAGCAATCAAATCTGGTCTCAGACATTTACTAGCTCTGTGACCCTGGGCAAGACATTGCTGTTTGCCTCAGTTTCTTTATCTGTAAAATGAGATAATAATAGTAACTACCTCCCAGGATTGTAGTGATAATCAAATGAGATAAAGAATGTAAAGAACTTAGCATGGTGCCTAGCACGTAGTTAGCATCATTTGTTAGCTAATATCATTATACTTATTATTGATGGGGTGTATGCGGTGCTCAGGGAGGGTATCACCTTGGTATGGAGGGCTTGTCGTGCCCTCCTAGGGCAGCTCTCCAGCCTCTGACCCCCACCTGACACCCAGCTCTCACTTGTGGCTCCCAGTAGCTGCTAGCATGTGACAGCGGCCACACCCCGGGCAACGGCTTCGACAGGCCGGCTAAACCTTGTGAGGGTAGCCATCGGGTTGTCTTCGACCCCTGGTGAACTAGGGCTTTGCTCACCCAGCATGTGAAGACTGCTTCGGCAGAACAGACGGAAGAAACCACTAAGAAGGTTCAACGCCTGAGAGGGCGACGCAGCAAAGCACTGTGGAGTGTTTAGGGTATGTTGGAGCACAAAGGACAACACAGCCATCCAATGCAGCTGAGGAAGTCTCCAGATGTAATGACTTTTCGTGCCACTGGACCCAGGCTTCCAAAGCCGAGAGAGTGGGACTGTCTCTGTGCACCTACTTTTCCACTTAAATCTCTTTCACGCACAAGTGTCTTTGTGCACACTCATCTACATTACAGATGAAAGCGCACAAAGACAATCGTCATCCTCGGTTACCGAGACTACTACTATTATTGATGCATCAATGATATAGATTAGGGGATCTCAGGAGGGTTTTATCATTATAGACTCATCTATATCAGAAAGCAACCATCTGTAAGGTAACAAAAACAACTCCAGGGCAAAAGATGCAAAAGGGAGAAAAATATAGATATTCCACAAAACTCCTTGGTTGTATTCCCAAGAGTTGGCATATTTGGAGAAATACACAAATAAAAACCCACATCAGAGAAATTTCCCAGGGATTTCAAACCATGTAATCATATACAACATGAACTTAAGAAGCTAGCCTATATCACAGTTTCTCCGGAAAACAATTCACAATACCCAACAATAAGCAAAAGAATAACAATAGTTATGGTGTTTCAAAGTTTGCAAAACATTTTACATAAAGTAACTGATTTTTTCCTCCCAACAACCCTGGAAGGTAGATACTATTTTTCTTCTTTCTTTACAGAGGAGGCAACTGATAAAAGTTAAGTGACTTTCCCAGAGTCACATTGCTAGTATATATCTTAAGATAGGATTTGAACTCAGGTTTTCCTATCTTCAAGGCCTGTGATCTATCCACAATGCCACCTAGTTTACCCTGAGGGAAACAGAGTGGCTGTCCTCCAAGAAGTACTGAAACAAGGGACATTTAAAAATCACCATCTAGAATAGTAAAATCCCATATTAACTCTGCTGAACAACTTCAAACTTCAAACTTCAAACTGCTGGGAGTTTGACCTTCTATCCACTTCTTAGATTCTCACATCAAAAAAAGATCTTATATGGGTTTAATCAGCTAAGCCAGAGAATATCAGCATTGAAGGAAATGCACAGCTGGTTTAAATGCCTATGTGGAGATCTGGAAAATGTTAGAGATATATAGAACATCTGGAATTCAACAAAAACATTTGAAAAATATTTTCATGCTATCCTTGGGGACAAGATAAAAGTGATTAGTTCAGTGCCTCCCAAATTTTGCAAGTATGAGAACCTCTTTTTTACATTTAAAAAATTCCACAGGCCACCCATCTTTCATGGCAGCAAATACAAACTTTGAGAAAATTGAGGAAAATACCTAATAGCAGAACATAGAAGAAAAGATTAAGAAAATACACAATAGCAAAACTAATTATGAATTGAGTAATATGTTTAAATGAATTTGCATTTTATTTATCAAATTGTGTGCAGTCATTTTAAAATGGTAATATATTTAAATGCAAGACATAATTCAGGTTAGAGAAGGTATATTTGCTTATTTAAAAAACTGTCACACTGAATAATTTGATGGATTAAAAAAACATTTTAATGACAATTCTTGGTCTATGTATAAATTCTTAGAACCCTTGCAATAATTCCGCTACCTCTCTACCTAACCATGCATCCCTGGCCACAGTCTGGGAAATTCTAGGATAGATGGCAGCACTATTCAGTGGATTTAGAACTGGCCAAAGCAAAAAATAATCTTTAATGAATTGATATCAGCTTTAAAGGAGGTCTGTAGTGGAATGCCCCAAGAATCGGTTCTGGGAGGCTGTGCTGTTTACTATTTTGATCAATAATCTGGATTAATGGCATGCCTATTAATTGACACAAATTTGCAAGGGATATATAATACACTGGACAACTGTTAAGTTAAAAAAAAAACTCTCAACAGGCTAAAACATGAAACTGAAACTAATCAGATTTTAAGTTCCAAATTAACTTCACGAGAAGCTATCTATGGCTAGGCAATAATTCATATTACAAAACCTGGGAGTTTTAATGAACTGAAAATTGGATCAATATCATAATGTTCCAGTCAAAAGAAGAAATACAATTTTAGGCTTAATTTAAAAAGTTATAGTTTCCAGAAAAAGAAAGGCAATTATCCATCTTCACTGTCTTCCAGTCAGACCACATATATACTCTTGTGTTAAATTTAAAGTATCATATTTTAGGAAAGATATTGAAAAGATGGAGCCCATTCAAAGGAGAGTGCCTAGGATGGTGAGGGAATTAGATATTATGTTATTCCAGGATCTTTTGAAAGAAGAAGGGATATTTAACCTGGAAAAGATCTCAAAGAGGACATGAAAACTGTCTTCAAGTATTTTAAGGGTTTTGTATAAATGGAATTAACTCCCATTGTTTATTTTAACTTAATCAATCAAGAACTTGGAGTGTCCTTACTTTCACAATTAGTTAACCTTTTGCTAGAAAAGGAAGTTCCCACCCTCAAAGACCAGAAGCGGATCTCACAAGCACTGCTCCCCCCTGGTCAGTGCCAGGAAAATTAAGAAACTATGATTGGTTCCTGAGATTTGAGAGACCAGCCCACAGTGAAAGGAATTAGAAACCAGAGAGACAGGAGGTGGTGTGGGAAAAGGATTATAAAAGGCAAGACCAGAGAGTGAGTAAGGTATTTCTGTGTTGGATTTCTTCTGTCTTCTGTATTGGAGGACTTCTTCATGCTACATATGTGTTTCTGTGTAGGATTTGTTCTGGGTTGGAGACTTCTGCATTGGAGAGTGTAAAAATTAAATTATATTTCTACTAATAAAATATCATATTTTTTAGGTTTATTAAGGACTATTAGAAATCAAGGAATAAAGAAAATACACAATAATAACCACGTGCCCATGGCTGATTAGCAAATTCAGAATCCTCATGCTTAGCTTACTTACTACATCATTGGAATGGAAGAGAGAAAGGGAGGCGTTACTGCCAGTTAAATATCAATTGTGATCTCACCCAGATGGAGACTCAGGTGAGATTATAGGGAATTCTGGGAAATATCAAGGACTTCTGGGGATTGAAGGCTAGGGTTCAAAATCTCCATTTTTACAAGGGATTCTTGTCAGTGACTTGCTTGGGTTGAAGAGCCTTTCACAGACTTCCACCTGGAGATTGGAACCTGGAGGCTGAGACTCCCGTTTTCCTGACCTGATTGGAACTTTGTCAGGGAGCAAGATACATTTCTTTTGATCAGCAATTATAGGGTATTAAGGTAGGGTTTTTAGGTAGGCAATATTTTCTACCTCCTTCCTACATTTCCCCCTTTAGTATCTCTACCTTGCTGTAATAAAGTTGCTAAAGCTACTAACAGACTCATGACTTAAGAGTTAATTTTTAGAAATGGCAACCACACCAGCTTCTTTTTAATTCTTATATTTGTCAAACCCATTTTAATTATTACAGTTTTTAATGTGGAAAATAAATGAGATATATTCTTATTGGCCTCAGAGGTCAGAAGTAAGAGAAATTGGTAGATTCTAAGGTGAGGTAGATTTAGTTTGGACAAAGAGGTCTAAAAGTAAAATAGACTCTGGGAAAAAGTAGTTTCCTCTTCAGGTAGCACCTAAATGATACAGATGGGATGCTAGGCCTGGAGTGAGGAAGACTTAGGTCCAAATTCAACATCAGACACTTACTGTGTGATCCTGGGCAAGCCATTTAACCCTATTTTCCTCGTTTTCCTCATATGTGCTATGATCAATAATGATCTTGATCTTGTTTGTCAGTTGCTTGTCAGTTGGTATTAATACTGCCTAAAGGTAACTTTTTCTTATAGATGATGGCTGATAGATTTTGCTGGAGACAGACTATAAAAAACTTGTTTATTTAACTCATTCAAGGAGCAGGGACAGGAAAAGGAAATGTAGTTCAGTAGAATTATACTTACCCTAAATCTAAGATAACCTGGATCCTCCTTTCCCACATGGGAAGTCTTCATGATCACCAAGGGTGATCCTCCTTAAAACTACTCTACAGCTATCTACCTAATCCAAATTTATCCATCTGTCTACCTTATCCTAATACATAAACTTCTTCAAACTGATTTCAAAATAAAACTAGTTTTTCTCCATAAACTGTTTCCTTCTCACATCAGGGGGTCCCCAGCTCTCAACAGAGTTCAGTGAAACTGAGGAATCCTCCTGGCTGAAGAACAAGCGCCCCCTGGTGGCCATTTCTCTCACTACCCAAGAAAAAGCTCTCCTAAACCAAAACTTTCTCCCTATCAAGATGTTAACTTCCAGGGTCAAGTCTATACTATACGTGAATACTTGGGAATTCTATGCTTCGGACCTACTCAAAATTCTACTCCCAAAGAGCTAGAGGATCCCCAGTAAGCTTTGGAACTCTATCTCTAAGCTGGAGACCTTCCTTTTAGAAATCTAGAATGACAAATTATTAGCTAATTAACTAATTAATCTTTGCATATGTAAAATGAGCTAGAGAAGTAAATGGCAATGCATTCTAGTACCTTTACCAAGAAAACCCAATGGGCTCATAAAGAATTGGACATTACTGTAACAATTAAACAGCAGAAGTTTCCTCTGCAACAGAAGTCTTAAAGTTGAAGCTGAAATCCACTTAAAGATATTATAGATATATTCCAGTTGAGATAAAGGTTGAACTTGGTAGTGGCCTTAAGTATCTCTAGATTCCCTAATTTAGTCATAGCCAAGAGCTTAATTCCATTTATTGCTGAACTTCATTCACTTCTTTAGGGATAGAGTGGGAAAATGAAGATGACAAAAGAGGATGAACATGGAAGCCTTGTAGGAAGAAGAGGGTCCACAGTGTGTCTACTTGATCAGTCCCATCTACTGATTCTCAATAACCTCCTTAGACTTGCCTGTTTGGTACTTATGTTGACCTGGTATCAGTTTCAGATACCTCTTATCATCTCCATACCTTCAGCCTCATGACTTTTCTTCCCAGTTCCCCATCTTGGCTTGTTACCATGATGATTCTTCTCCCTCCCCATCCAAAGACTATCTTTATTCTTCCTTCAAGGGCAGGATGTCAATCAGAACCATTTAACCTGCTCAGCTATTGTCCGCGTTGAGTCCTAACTCTAGCCTCACCAGTTCATAGAAGCCAAGTTTTAATACAACTGAGATTGTGCCAAGACTATGACTACCATAGTAGAAGGAAAATCCCGTAGTGATGGACATGTGCCAGAAATGTGCAGTTTTAATCAGCAATGATTAGTGGTAATAAACAGGGCCAAATTAAGAAGAAATAGATTAAAGGAGGAAAGGGTGTGATTAAAACTAAGATCCAAACAGGCTGGAGTATGCCAGTAAGTGCTTAAGAATTAGCTTCCTGGGAGAAAAAATATTCTCATGACACACTTTTAAGTGTAATTAGCATCATTAACAAGCTCTCTGTCACTTTATTAAGACTAAACAATCAATACAACAATAAAATAAGCCCTGCCTTGTAGTATTTGTTGATTTCTGGGGTATAAATGCTTATCCTAGAAATCTTACAATAAACTCTCAGAAGTCAGTGTGAGCTGGCCCCAGCATTCCTCTGAAGTCAGAATTCCCTAGTCAAACAGATAGAGGAAATTATTACACTGGATAATGAGTTGGGATCCCAAAGAGAGCTTGACAACTTTGAACATTGGGCAAACTATCTAATAAAATAGTTCTAATAACATAAAATTTAATGGAAATATATACATATATATAGTTTTGTATCAAAGTTAAAGAAATCATCTGCACAAATAGGAGATTAGAGGTATGGGTAAAGAGGAATTTCTATGAAAAAAATCTGGAGATTTCAACAATTTACAAGCATAGTATGGGATAGGAGTTCAACCTCAAAAACAAAACAAAACAAA
The DNA here is from genome assembly GCF_027887165.1 of Monodelphis domestica. NCBI lineage: Eukaryota > Metazoa > Chordata > Mammalia > Didelphimorphia > Didelphidae > Monodelphis > Monodelphis domestica. The sequence goes on along the minus strand of NC_077229.1, from coordinate 310,927,289 downwards.
CTAATGCTGCTCAAGGCTTCATTAGGAGAACTAGAATTGCCAAGATCAGTAAGCCAAAAGTGCTTCTATACTCTGATCTATTCAGAGCCTACCTGTAGTATTGTGTTCACTTCTGGGTGTCACAATTAAGGGAAGATGTTGAAAAACTGGATTCGAAAGAGGCTGACTAGAATATTGAGGGGCCATAAGATCATGCCAAAGAAGGATCATTGAAGCAACTGGAGATGATTAGACTGGAGAAGTCTTAGGGTGACAAGTCTTCAAGTAACCAAAGTGCTGTCATATGGAGAAGATGTTAAAATATTTTAATCCTAAGGAACTGGTCAATCAAAGAACAAAACAGAGAAAGAAAACATAATTTCATTCAAAAAATAACAGTCACTAGACAACATGCTAAAATTTGTGGGATGCAGACAAAGAAGTCCTTAGGGGGAAATTTATCTCTTTCATCAGCAAGCAAGAGTAAGAATGAATCATGATGTGAATTGGGTATGTAACAAAAAACTATAAAACCAACAAATTAAAAAAAAAAAACAACACTAAAAGAGAAATTCTGAAAATCAAAGAAAAGACCAATACAATAGGAAACAATAACAATGAATAAATTCAATTAAAATTTTTTTAAATTAGGTAATTTGATCTTTTTCAAAGAGGAAAACAAAATCACCAGTATAAAAAATGAAAAAAGGAGCATTCAAAAAAAGTGAAGAAAAAAAAATAAAGGAATTTTTAGACATTATTTAGCACAACTAAATGTCAATAATGTCAACAACTTAAATGAAATGGATGAATATTTATAAAAACATAAAATGCCCAGACTAACAGAATAAGAAATAATCTAAAAAACCCGATCTCATGAGAAGAAATTGAACAAGCCATAAATGATTTTTTTTTAAATCATTGATCACCAACGCTTGAGCATCTACTATATACCAGACATTATGCTAAATGCTAGAGATAATAAAAGAAAAGCAAAAGCAATTTCCACTCTAAAGGGACTTAAACTCTAATGGGAAAGAAAAGTTCTATTTATTCCTATGTGTTGTAAAAAAAGGAATCAGATCCAATGGTGCAAGTAGCAGAGAGAGTGAGGGGGGAAGGTGCAAGAAGAGAAAAAACTCAAGATTCCAGTGAGAGAAGAGAAGCTGAGAGGAACTCCAACTACTACTTCACTTCTTCAGCGAGGAGCCTGAGAAGCATACCTCCTAAGCTGGGAGGAAGCTTGGATCTCTCTGGAGATCAACTGCTTCCCTTTGAACCCCTAAATATCTTTCACTCAGTTTAAGATATTGTGGACTGGAACTTTGAAGGAAGCAATCTACAGAGAAATCCTCTCTCCAAAGATTTATTCCCCTTCTCTCTCCCTAACGTGTCCTGGACTCTGTAATACAGGGGTTTTATGTGGGGAGAGAGGAGATGGAGAGAATGGAGTCTTCCCTACCTCAAAGTCAGAACCAAGGGAGGAGTTGATGGTGGTCTTGAACCAAGAGGTAGAAGGAGGGTTTGTCTCTCTCACAACTCCAATACTCAAGCTAGTTAGCTCAGGAGCAGGGACCAAACCAGCAACTGACCGGAAGAGGGGTCAAAGGTGAGAGCCTGAACCCCAAAAGTTTGGGGGGTCAGTCTATCAGTCAATAGGGCTTCCTGTTTACCCACTTTCCTCACCTGACACCCCTACCTCTCCCTTATCCTGTGTGAACCCAATTAAAGTGTCTATTACTTAGAATTTAGTCTGACTAGTTTCTGATACTAGGAAGAGGGGGTGTGAAGATTTGGGGAGAACCATACCTCTCCCCAAAGAGGAGGATTAGCTCAGGATCCTAGAGACCCAAACAACCAGATTCAAGGAGCAACCCTCTCTCCTAGGCTGAGAAGTAACCCCAGGTCTTGGTGGGGAAGTGGCAATTGGTGTACTTGAGGGACCCAGAGGCAGAAGAGTCCATCCTGCCTCTCAACAATAACTGGGACCAAAAGGGAAGGCAGTGTATCATCTTACCAAAGCCTGTCCCTCTAGTTCTTAATCTTCACCTCCCAGAACCATTCTCTGAGGAGACATACTCCATCCCTCAGGGAGACAAAACTGGGTTACTGTCCCCAAAGGGAAAAGAGGGGAAAATCAACCTCTTCCCCCTCTTCATGCTCTCAACTCTCTCTCTCTCTCTCTCTCTCTCTCTCTCTCTCTCTCTCTCTCTCTCTCTCTCTCTCTCTCTCTCTCTCTCTCCATTTCTTGTGTGTGTGTGTTCCCTTCCTGGCCGTACATTTCAGTGTTCTAGTATTTTCTTTTTAAAAAAATAAGTAGGTATTTTATTTTGTCAATAACATTTTTGCATCATGTTTAGTTAATCATGATTTCTGTAGTCATACAGCCCGGAGTCACACAGCTGGGAAGTGTCTGAGGCCATATTCGAACCTAGGACCTCCCCCTCTCTAGGCCTGACTCTCAATACACTGACCCACCCAACTGCCCCCTGCATTGATATTTATTGTTGATAATTAGAAGACAACTAGGTGGTACAGTAGAGTGTCAGGTCTAGAATCAGGAACATCTGAGTTCAAATCAAGCCACAGATAGCTTAATAGCTGTGAGACCCTAGGCAAGTTACTTACCTTCATCAATGGGGTTAATCTTAGCACCTACCTCCCATGATTGTGTGGATCAAATGAGATAATATTTACATTTAGCATAGGGCCTGGAACATAGTAAGTGCTTGCTAAATGTTAGTTGTTATCAGTAATGGTGATAATTAGTAATAGTAATAATAGTAGTAGTAGCACTAGCAATAAAAGCAGTAGTTGTCATAGTAGTAGTAGTAGTAGTTATTCCTTTGTGTTCTAGTATTTTCTTTTTTTAACATTAATAGTAGTAGTATTCTCAGTGGCAAAAAAAAAAACATTATAAATATATATAGATATAGATATCTTCTCCCTTTTAAAGTCAAGAATGGGTCCAATTGCCAATAAACTAATTGCTTCAGTGGGATCAATCAATAAGGAGACTACCCCAAGATGGGTCAATAAACCATCCTTTCTTTTTGGTTGGGAAAAGCAATGATGTAAGCTAAATAAGCTTTAGTACTTATTCAATGATTTGGTTCCTACCTTCAACCCATTCCGGAAAAAAGGCCTTAGACTTTGTTCTACCCTCTTTCCTAAAGGGAAAGTCTGATAAGGTTCTTAGGATACAGTAAATACAATTCCCTAGCATTTCTAGAAAAACTAAAAAGGGGTTTTAAAATATGCTTTCATAACCCTCAACACACTAAGCATAGCAGCCTGGAAGTCTTTAAACATGGGCTTAATAACTATTGCGTGGGGATGTTAAAGACATTCTTGTCCAGGTTTGCCTTAGACTAGATGACTTCTGAGGTCTCTTCCAGTTCTGGGGGCCTGTAATTCTGAAGTCAGGCCAGAGGCCCATATAAGTAACCAGTTCAAAGAGCTAGGCAAGAAATTGTTGTCTGGGTCTAGAGCAAAAGGGGAAAGCTGGGAGGGGAGGGAGCAAGAATGGTGCCATGGGGCAGGACAGGGCAGCTGCTTGAAGCAGAAGTCCTGAAAGCAAAAGTATGGTGCCTTACATAGCTCGTTCATTCTAGGAAAGGTCTGAGGCCGCTTGTTTGCTTTTGTGGTTGTGCAGCTGTAGACCCTGGCCTAAGCAGATGGAATGGTGCAAACTTTGGTCAGAGATAGCTCAGAACTCAGAAAGAAGAAAGGAAAGAGAAACCGGCTCCATCGCCCTATCCCAGCCTCCTCAATTCAAATAACCCAAATTCTAGATCCTCTCTGCTTCTTTCTGACCCTTGAATCAGATTGCCCACTAGAATTAAATTTTCGCTTCCATATTAATTGTTTTTTTTGTTTTGTTTTTTTTTTGTGGATTTGTCAACTTACCGCAATTTGCTTCCTCCAAAGACAGACCACAAAAGGACAGCACTCTGTACTTATCTAAAGCACTGAATTCTGACTTCCTCTTTTCAGGGGTTAAAATAAGTAAATTGTTTCTTTCCCCCTTCCTCCTTTCAGGTAATCTTCCTGCCCTTGAGATGCAGATGCTGGCTTCAAGTTTTGCAGGTCAAGGATTCATAGCTGCTGGCAGCAACTCACTCCCCACACAGCACCCTACTTTGTGACCATCTCCTCTCTCCTCTATCATTGGCAAGGAAAACCAAGGGTGACATAATCACAGAAGTTGTGGCACTTAATGTCAGCTGGGATAGTTGGGGGAGGGAGAGGTAAATTATTGAATTCCTAAGTGTGACATTTTAGGAATCCCATCAATAAACTAGAAAGTTGCTAGAGTTTTCAGAAAAGGGTGAAAGAATTACAGCTCACGTCTGTGGAAGGACTAGGGATGTTTGCCCTAGAGAAAAGAAGATTCAACGTGCAAGGACAGGAGGCTATCATAAGAAAAAGTTTTGTTATGCTTGACCTTAGAGCAAAGAGCTAAAAGAAATGGGTAGAAATTGAAGAGGAAAGTTTAGTTTTCATGAAAATTTAAATAAAAAAAATAGTTACTCAAAAGCAAAATGGACTGCCTCAGAAGGTACTATGACTTTTTATTCCCTAGAGATCTTCAAGTGAAGGCTAGAAGAGTAGTTGTGAGCATGTTTTGGAAAGGGTTCCTATTCAGACACAGATTGGACTAGAGAGGCCTTTCTCACTGTTGAGATCCTGTGATTTTAATTCAGTGTGTCCTTTGGAACTGGATTCCCATTTATCTCAAATGTGCCAATGTTGTGCTACAGTATGCAATAACAGAAGATATTTCTAGATTCCCTGCGCTGTATGAATTTACCCCATTCCCAACCTCCCTGCAGTACTTGGTCTTCAAAGGCAATTCCTATGCCAATAATTCTTCCCAATGTATTTATTTTAGGTAACACTGAAGATGTAGATAGTATATATTTCATGCATAAAAATCTTGCCAAATATTCTTTAATCGAAGGATAGCCTAATATAACAGCATAAGTAGATAGACTGCCCAAAGATAGCAAAGTGTCTAGGGCTCACTGTGATAATAACTGAGAACTGAGAATATTTTTAAGGAAGGAATGGAGGAGGTTTAACAGTAGGTGGTTGGTGTGGTTGGTTCAAGCATCACAAACAATGTGAGAGATGTCAAGTCAGGAGTGGGTGAGCACAAGAAGGAAAAAAAAAAGAAGAAAGCTGGCATGCTCTGAATGTTCAGTAAGAAGAGATTTTATTCATAATAGTACAACATTTACCCTGTTATGTAAAGGGCTTAAGAGAAGGCAGATAAAGGACCAGCACATCTTCATCATCACAGTCCTCTAATGCTACAAAATTATTTGGAGCCAATCTTGTCCCAAAAATCGCAATAGGGAGAGAATGTAGGCATGCCAAAGGAACAAGAATATCCTAGAACTTCTGAATTAAAAGGGATCTTGGTGGTCATATCCAACCTATACATAAGATGAATCTCCTTTCTAACATAAAGGACAAGAGGTCATCCAGCCCCTCTCAGGAATCTGAGCTACTCTTCTGACTCATCCCCAACTGAGAACATAGAAGAAACAGAAAAAGTCATGGCTGAGAGCACACTAAGATGCAAGCCCATGGGTGATGGACAGAAAGACAAGCCTGATGGTGGTCAAGAAGTTTTCAGCAGTAAAGTTTCAGGTTATGAGCAGCAAGAAGTACTTGAGGGTAGGGTAGGAGTACAGAATGGTTGATTTGGAGGTTTGATTCAAAAGATCTAGATTCACATGTTAAGCTCTGATAGGCATTGCCTGTATGATTTTGTTTAAGTCACTTAAACTACCTGGTCCTCAGCTTGCAACATGAAGGAGCTGGATTAGATGATTTCCAAGGTACCTTTTAGTTTTAAATATGATGATCTTTTTGAAGGCCCAGTTTTGTTAGTTAGTCATTTTCAGTCATGTCTTACTCTTTGTAATCCCATTTGGAGCTGTCTTAGCAAAAAAAATACCGAAAGAGTTTGTAATTTCTAGCTTCTCCATTTTACAAATGAGAAAACAGAGGCAAATAGGATTAAGTAATTTGCCCTGAGTCACACAGCTAGTAAGTGTCTGAGGCCAGATTTAAACTCAGAAGAGAAGTCTTTCTGACTCTAGGTCTGGCACTCTCTCCACTGTGTCACCTAGCTTTAAATCTGATGATTCTTTGAAGGCTCAGTTACTAGGTGTTAATATAGTTGGCAGTAGAGTGGGGCCACTGTCATGCTCAACACAGTAAGCATCCCAACATTCTTTTAAAGCTTATCATGTGATTTTAACCCTCTCTCTTTGTTTCTCTGAATGAGTCATGACTAGTGCTTACCATTCGAAGAACAGTTGTGTAGGAACATTTTGTTCCAAGGGGAAATTTCATGATTCAAGTGGCATCATTCAAGATATAGACAAGAATACTGAAAAGGCAACAACCACTAAAGTAGGACAAGCTCTGGAACTGGAGTCAAGGGACCTGGGTTTGAGTCCCTGCTCTGAAACTTATTACTTCTGTGACTTCTAGCAAATCATCCAATCTCTCTAGACCTCAATTTCCTCATTTGTGTAGACTGGGATCACAAAGAGTAGGACAATGACTAAAAATGACTAAGCAACAAAACTGAGCCTTCATAAAAGCAGCAGATAAATAATCAAACAAATAGATAGATAAATAAGTAAATTAATTAATTGATGAATAAACAAATAAATAAATAATAAATAAAAGCATTAGATTTCAATCTAAAGGTTACTTTAGAAATCATCTAGGAAAGATCTGGCATTGACAACTAAGCCCTCTGCCTGAGGATTCCATTGGTATCCTAGGGGACACAGGTTGCTAGGCTCAGCAAACAAGAGGTCACCTTGCTGAATCCACCATTTGCTCTGTTTCTGCCTCTGGGGCCTATTACAATGGGACTGAGTCCTAGGAAGACAGAAACCTTCCTCCCAGTTTTCCCAGGCTGTTCAGCATCACTTTAGACTGCTGTCTGTTCTTATTGCTTTTAGGTTTGATTCTGTGGAGTTGTTTTTGTTTGTTTGTGGAAGGTATAAAGAGGACAAAAAAGCTTCATGTCTTACTCTACCATCTTCCCAATGGTCTGTGTTTTCTTCTGTAATGTGGCTAATAGAGAAATATGCTTTGCATAGTTACAAGGTTAAAGCTATAGCTAATTAGTTGACTTCTCAGGGAAGAAAAAGGGAGAGAAAAATTCTAGAACTCAAATTTTTTTTAAATGAAAGTTAAAATTTTAAAGTTAAAAATTAAAAATAAAAAAGTTAAAAGTTGTTTTACATATAATTTGAAAAAATATAAAAATGCTTTTTTTTCATTCATTCCTTCAAGAATTTGGTAATAAGAAGAAAAAACCCTAGCCATATGTGTGTATCTCTCTCTCTCTCTCTCTCTCTCTCTCTCTCTCAATATATATACATATATATATATATATATATATATATATACACACACACACACAGAGTGATAAAATTAGAAGTATAGGTTCATAATGATAAAATAAAGGAATGTTAGAAATCAGATTTTATCCTTTTCTATGAACATAACATTTATGTTATTTTGTATTTTAACCTTAAGTTTGAAAAAAATTAAAGTGATTTTTAAAGTATATATAAAACTGAATTGTCCTTATTAAACTGTTTTTTCTGAACTAGTTATTTAATAATTTTATGTAATTTCTGCATTATTCTGTTTCATAAATAGCATCGTTGTGACTAGTAAGCAGCTGACACCTTTCTGCCATCTGGTATAGGAGGTCTCTTCTGGCATATAAACTTCAGATCTTTTTAGTATTTTGCTTTATTTCTCTGGAATGTTATTTTAGAGTTGAAATAGTAATTTTAAAGCAAAATAGAATATTTTTTTAGAAAAATGGTTTCTACCCTGCACAAAATACTTTTTTTGTAGTAAAAATCCATCAATCAATAGGCATTTTGTGTGCATGTAAGCTACAGGTATTGGGCACTAGGGATACAAATACAAAAGTGAAACAGAATTTGCCCTCAAAGGGCTTACATTCTGTAATGGGAGACAACATATACATACAAAATAGTGTGAATTTTAGATTTACTCCACCCTGCTTAGTCTTTAGAATTCTAGCAACCAGGAATGTATACACCCCCACTTAAGAATTCAATATAGGGGAGGATGGCCTATGACCAACATGTGCTAGGAAGTGACAAATCAAAAACAAGTGACTAAGTTACTGACCCCCTGGGCTGTCCTAAGCCAAGCTTAAGCTACCATTAGTACATGTAAGACAGAGGAAGTTATGTAAAGAACTGCCTATATAATTCGCATCACTTCCTATGAGCTCTGTCTCAGCGGCATTGGGAGCTCTTGGTGGCATTGGGATCTCTGGGCAGCATTTTGGTGTGCTTGTGGCATTTGGATCTGTAGCGTTGTTTAGGTGAGGCGTCTTCCCTGAGTGACCTTGGTGAGTGATAAGGCAGATTCCTCCTTTCCTTGACCTCCTGAAAAGCGCTATCCTCTCAGGAGGCCCCTCATCTTGGAGGAGGCCTCGTGGCTAGAAGCCAAGCTAGATTTAATCTTCTGGGAAGGCCCCTTGGCTGAGGCCTCTGAACTTCCCTTAGCTTAGGCTAGGTTGAAGAATCTTATACCCTTTCCTCTCTCTCTTCTTCTTAATTTCTTCCTACTATTGTAATTAACCACTATAAAAATCCCAAACTGACCTGAATATTTTATTGGGATTGATTTAAATCCCTAGTGACCACTAATATAATATATTCAGTCAAGAACCCTAATTTTACCCTTAACAATAGATGCAAACTGATTTTGATGAACATTCTAATGAGGGCGGTAGAAGATTGCAGAATTAGGAAAGGCTCATGGAGATGATGCTTGAGCTGATTCTTGATGGAAAAGTAAGCAGCTCAGGATAATGTAACTTTGCTCTCCAGTATAACACATATGCAATTGAATATTGTCTTCAACTAGAGTTGCCAAAAAAGAAGTTTTGTAAAAGGTCATATCATGACACATTGATCAGAACACTTCTAGCTTCTGTGATAAAATATTCCCAAGCTTGTTAATTATTGGCCACATGGCAGCTCTACCTCCATTCAGCAACCTAGACAGAATTTTTTGCTTTATTCATCTGCTTTTGGGTGTGATAAAATTTAAAGTTACAAAATCTAAGAGTTGAAAAGCACCTTAGAAATTATATTTCATTCAACTGATTCCTGAACAAGATCCTTCTCTACAGAAAATTGAGTGGACATGCAGCTTTTGGTTAAAGACTAGAATGAAACTTCTTATCTCCTGAGATATCCCATTCTATTTCTTATTTATTGTTTGTTCATTTCAGTTGCAATCTATTCTATGTGATCTCATTTGAGGTTTTCTTGGATATCTTTGTGTAATGGTTTGCCATTTCCTTCTCCAGCTCAGCTTACAGATGAGGAATTAAGGCAAACAGGGTTAAGTGACTTGCCTAGGGTTACCCAGTTATTATTAAATGTTTGAGGCCAGATTTGAACTCAGGAAGACATCTTCCTGAGTTCAAATCCATTGCTTTATCCACTGTGCCTTCTATTGCCCAGTCAACCTCCCTTTTGTGATTCTGGTAGTAAGATTTGTCCATTTGTTCTGAAATTATCCTTTTGTCCTTTTATTCAGCTCTACAGAATTTATTGGATTGATAACTGGACAAGTCACATGCATACAAAATGGAACTCATACTATCCCTAAGCAAGGGGACTGGGGAGTGGGAGTGGTAGGAGGCAATTATTGGCCTTTCAGGGAGATGAGGAGGTAAGGAAGTAATGAGCTTTGGCAACCTATGCCCCCCAGAGAAGGGCAAAGCCACAGTTAACCTAGAGACCTTGTCCTAGTTCTGGGCCTGAAACTCAAACAGAGCCCAGTGCTGGACAAAATGAGAGTTGAGGGAATTAGGGGGGCCCCAGGAGCCCAAGGGACCATTCTGTTCATCCCTTTCATGGTAGTCAGTCCAGCCCCAGTTTAGGTCTTTGTCCAGGGGGTATGCAAGCAATTCAGGAAAGAGGAGACAGATATCAACAGGGAGGGGTTGGGGTAGACAGCTCAGCCTCACTCCTCTCCATGGGGCTGTGAATTTCAAAACTATTCCATCCTAATCAGACCATTCTTTAGAAGTTCTGATTTAGCTATTCCCTGATCAATAACAATAGAGATACTTGGAATAACAGATTCAGGTCTTGGAAACTACATTTCTCCTCCCTTCTTAGTTTAACAAGATTATGAAGGTCTGCATTAAACTCAAGATTTAATTATCTGAGGAGATGGCCTTCAACAGACATGTGCAAAAAAAGGACAGACCTCTGGACGGTCCTAAGTCAAGCTTGAGCCACCATTGGCACATGTGACATGCAGGAAGTGAGGTATAGAACAGCCTCTGGAGTTCTCATGACTTCCTGTGGAGAGGGCTAGAGTCAGTTCAATCCTGGAGCTTGAACTTGGAGGAGCCCCACAGACAGTTTTCCTTTAGACTGGTCATGTGATAAGGACTGACCCCTTTCTTTGCCTTGGCTTTCCAAGGCCTTAACGCCCGCTTTGGCTCAGCCTGAGCCAGAGTGCTTCTGAGTTAAACTCCTTTCCTTCTTTCCTTCTTTCCTTCTCTCCTTCTTTCCTTCTCTCCCTCTCTCTCTCTCCCTCTAATATTTTTTTCCTCCTGTTGTAATTAAATCACCATAAAAATTTGGCAGCTAACTTGGGTATTTTATTATTTGGGATTTCCCTTGGTGACCATTTAAATTTAGATTTTTTTCAGTCTCAAACATAATATTCACCCTTTACAGGGCACCTATGTATGATTGAAAATCTGTTACCCTAAAAAAGAATTATACATCCCAAGAGCCCACTGACTTCCTGTCATTATGTACTTCCTGTAGATAGAGGATAAAGGGCGTGGGCTTTGGAGGCTCCCTCTTTGATGTAGAATCAGCATTGATGGTGGTGAGTGGGGTTGACTAAAAAATGACTAACCAGCCATGGGCATGTGGTCTTTACTTTGTATCTTCTTTATTCCTTGATTCCTAATGATCATTAATAAATCTCTTAAAATATAATATTATTATTGAGATTTAATTTTAACTTTCACACCCAGGTTGTTGAAGAGGGAGACCATGGCTGGGCAGCTAGCAGCAAGTTTCATAGATGAAAATGTGACCCATGTAGTGTTCCCATTTGATGACCTCATGGTCACTGTAGCTCATTTTGGGTTCAAATACCCTTGAGTATTGCACCTTCAAGCCAGAAGATGCAAAAAAAGTACCTCAAAATTCATGGAGATGGGAGACCAGGTTAATTTCTTCTTGTCGTCAGTCTGTAGCACCTTGATCTTGGCACTAATCTGCGATTCCTTCATTCCTATCATACTAAACAACAAAAAAGAGAATTCTGTTTCTGACAGTTCATGGAGCTCAAAAAAATATATTTCTATTAGTATCATCTCTGCTTTATGACTATTGAAAGTATTTTTCACTCTCACCATTGGTCATTGTTTAGAGTTTTATATTGAATAAATGGAAGAGACATTCTAGTAAGGAAATTGCTATCTATATCACAGAGTTGCATGTTAAACTGAAGCCAGGGCCACACAATTGGTTATACCTGGAACAATGCTGGTATTGATTAATTACATACAGCTACAACTTTGAGAGGACAGTGTCATAATACACCAGCTCAGCTCACCTACAAGAGAGACGGGGTTAAGGAAACATTGTACTACAAGGGAAAACCAGTAATGACTAAGTTCAGGTCACCATTGTTCACATTAAAGGCAAACAGATCAAAAGAAGTACTCAAAGGGACAAATAAAAATACAATTAGAGTGTACTGAAGCAGGGCACACTGGAGCAAACTTGGGATGAAAGAGAAAAAGCTTCGACTGGAAGCCTACGGGTACTGCAGCTACTGCCAATCTCCTGACCTGATGTAAGAGTGTCAGGACAGAGTCTTGTGACCATTACTGCTCCCATGACTTGGGAGAACAGCCTAGACTGATGATTGTAGGCCTAAGAGCTCGAGTTTAGTGCAATTAAGACAGAGACCTAATTTGTGAAGGAATAAGTGCATTCATTGTTTAGAGAATGCATCAGTAGTTCCATTAGGAAGATCAGACTTCAATATGAGAGTGATTTCAATGTTTATATGTGATCAACTAAGAAAATGAGTGGAAGAACCACAACTCTGTGATGAAACTTGATAAGGGAGAGGCAACATGAGGCGGAGAGTGGGGAGCTAATTTCTAGTCCTCTCTCCCCCCAGAGACAGCACAACTTTTACTGAGAAAACTGTGGGGGGGTGGGGGAGGGGAAGCTTGAAGATCAAATCCATTTCAGACAACATAATCCTAATTGTGGGTCCTGAGTTCATTCTGCTTCTATTTGGCGAAGAGACTGCCTGAAGTGTACAAGGTAAACCAAGGTCCGTGTAGATGTATATATAATGAGGCCCTCTCTACGGCAGAGGTAAGAAGATGCTTTTAGTATAGCATGGATTGCATCTGACTCAGACAATAATGGTCCAAAACAAGGTCCTATTAATTGAAACTAGACCACTACATATTATCCAAAATAATGAAGCATTTTTAATATAAATATTGTCCTTGAGAGCTTGGCAGAAGGCTCTTGTCAATGAGGTAGCCCTATGGAGAATGGAATCACTTTCAGATTCTATTACATACAGCTACGACTTTGAGAGGACAGTGTCATAATACACCAGTTCAGCTCACTTATAAGAGAGACTGGGTTAAGGAAACATTGAGGTATAAATCTTGCAAGGCAAGGGTTATTTTGCATGAGTATGTCATTCAAAATTCCTTAGTATGAATTCAAGGAATTTTCATAGCAATAACAGTAGAATGGAAAAGCACACTGGATTTAAAGCCAGAGGACCTGAGTTTTAATTGTAGCAGCAATGACTACTTATTACCAACTTGATCCTGGGCAAGAAAAATTTCCCTATGCCTAAATTTGTTCATTTGCAAAAAAGGAAAGTTTGAACAAATGATCTTCAAGGTTATTTTCAGTTCTGTATAATTGAATCTACATTCCATTCTTTATCTGGAATCAAGTGAGATTGATCATTCATTGAAAGTAAATACCAATTTTACTTACTAAGGCTATCATAAGGCTACTTCTCTACTAGCAGCAATGCAATGATCCAGGACAATTCTGAGGGACTTATGAAAAAGAAAACTATCCACATCCAGAGAAAGAACTGTGAGAGCAAAAATGCAGAAGAAAAACAACTGCTTGATCACATGGGTCAATAGGCATATGTTTGGGGATGTTGACTCTAAATTGATCACCCTAGTGCAATTATCAATAATATGGAAATAGGTCTTGATCAATGACACATGTAAAACCCAGTGGAATTGTGTGTCGGCTATGGGGAGAGGGGGAAGAAAGAACATGAATCATGTAACAATGGGAAAATATTCTAAATTTCTAAATTAAATAAAATTTTTCAATTAAAAAATAAAATTTTAAAATAAATAAATCAAAATAAAGTCCTAGGGCAGTATTAAGTTGTTAAAGCTTAAAACTGACTTTTGGGGACAGTCTGTACTATTGTATTGTTAATTGTTTCTAAGTGAGGTGGATGCTGAGTGTTGTGAGGATTTGTGTCTTGGCCAAGAAGTCAGGTCAGAATGGTGAGGAAGCACTGATAGAATGGATATCCATTGACCCCTTGTACTTTGAAAGTTAACATGGGTAAAAGCTAATTAAACATGGAAAGCAAATGATACATGGGTGGTTCTGCTCAAAGAAGAAAATTGGAAATCATCTGAATCTTCTATTACTTCTCTGAACAGTTGATTTTCTAAACCCATTGCACCTGCATGTGTTGATCTGCCCTTTAGTCTCAGGAGGGTCCTGACCCAGAGGCTTCCTGGGTTCTCAAGGATCAAATCATAATGGGTCCCATTGATGGAAGGCATAAACCAGTTCTGAGGTATCAAAGGTTTTAGTAGGTTTACAAATGTGTTTTAAAGCCTATATCTTTTATATTCTATAAAGTACATGCTGGGGCAGCTAGGAGGCAAAGTGCATAGAACAGTGATGGTGAACTTTTTGGAGACCACATTTCATGTCCCACCCATTCCCTAGACCTTGTGCCATGCTCTAACCCCCAAAACCCTGCCTTAACCCAGACAGGGGAGGAAGTGCTCCTGTTATGTTGCTGGGCAAAGGAATGGATGAAGTAAAAAAAATATCCTCAGTGTAGTGGAGAGGGAGAAGGGAGCAGCTCCCCCAGTCCCTCTGCCTCTCTAATAACAAACTCTGGCAGGCGACAGCTCACATGCCCACAGAGAGTGCCCTCTTTGGCACACGTGGCATAGGTTTGCCATCACAGACACTGAGTATGGGTTTTGAAGTCAAGAAGACTCATCTTTCTAATTTCAAATCTAACCTCATATACTTACTAGCTGTGGGATTCTTGGTAATTCACTTAATCTTGTTTGCCTCAGTCTCCTTCTCTGTAAAATGAACTGGAGAGGGAAATGGCAAGATCTTTGCCAAGAAAACTCCAAATAGATTCATGAAGAGTTAGGCACGATTAAAACGAGTAAACAATAGCAACGACATGGAGGCAGCTAAGGGACTCAGTAGTTAGAGGACTGGGCCTCAAATTAGGAAGAGCTGAGCTCAAATTTGGTCTCAGACACTTACTAGCTAAAAATAAAATTATATGCTATGACTTCTTGTTAGGAATTGATCATCTCTAAAATTAGGAATTCTATCTGTTATTTAGATTGGGAAGAGTAATAGAATGAAAAGATTAAGCTTAGGGTAAATCATTCACAATCTACAATAATTCCCAATGGAACACAATTCACATTTTCACTGAAGTAGGGAATTCTAATTAGGAGGTTATGGAGCTAAAGACTTAGACGATTAAGAAGGACCCTTCTAATTGCTGAAAATGGTGACTGGACTATATTAAATATTGCTACTTCACAGAGATAAATCACATTAGATCTCAGATGTGTCAGAGATTGTCCAATATTTTATAATGATCTCTGATCTACAATTATATGATCTCTTGCTCTTCTAGGTAGCTATTGATTCTGGGTACAATTGTGTGACAAAAGTATTATAGTTGACAGGTTCAACTTGCTTTAGAAGCAGAAAGTCCTGAGTTCAAATCCTGCCTCAGACACTTGCTATCTGTATGACTATATGGGAAAATCTCTTAATTTCTCTCAACCTCAGTTTTCTTCATTTGTAACATAGGAGTAGCAATTATACTTACCTCACAGAGTTTTTTGTAAGAATCAAATGAAAGGGCACAGGGAAAACAGTGCAAATCCTAAAGCATCAAATGAATGCCAACTACTACTCTATTAATTGCAGTAGCAGGAGTGATAGTAGTTTGCACTTATCCTTTATTGTCATTAGCAGCAGTAGCAGCAGAAGTAGTAGTGATAGTGGTGTTATGGTAATGGCATAGTTGTAGTAGTAGTAGTAGCAGCAGTAGTAGTAGTGGTGGTGATAGTAGTAGTAGTAGTAGTAGTAGTAGTAGTAGTAGTAGTAGAAGAAGCAATAGTGGAAGCAGTAGTAGAAGTAGTAGTAGTAGTAGTAGTAGTAGTAGTAGTAGTAGTAGAAGCAATAGTGGAAGCAGTAGTAGAAGTAGTAGTAGTAGTAATAGTAATAGTAGTAGTAGTAGTAGTGGAAGCAGTAGTAGAAGTAGTAGTAGTAGAAGCAATAGTGGAAGCAGTAGTAGTAGTAGTAGTAGTAGTAATAGTAGTAGTAGTAGTAGTAGTAGTAGTAATAGTAGTAGTAATAGTAGTAGTAGTAGTAGTAGTAGTAGTAGTAGTAGTAGTAGTAGTAGTAGAAGCAGTAGTAGAAGTAGTAGTAGTAGTAGTAGTAGTAGTAGTAGTAGTAGTAGTAGTAGTAGTAGTAGTAGTAGTAGTAGAAGCAATAGTGGAAGCAGTAGTAGAAGTAGTAGTAGTAGTAATAGTAGTAGTAGTAGTAGTAGTAGTAGTAGTAGTAGTGGAAGCAGTAGTAGAAGTAGTAGTAGTAGAAGCAATAGTGGAAGCAGTAGTAGTAGTAGTAGTAGTAGTAGTAGAAGCAATAGTGGAAGCAGTAGTAGAAGTAGTAGTAGTAGTAGTAGTAGTAGTAGTAGTAGTAGTAGTAGTAGTAGTAGTAGAAGCAATAGTGGAAGCAATAGTAGAAGTAGTAGTAGTAGTAATAGTAGTAGTAGTAGTAGTAGTAGTAGTAGTAGTAGTAATAGTAGTAGTAGTAGTAGTAGTAGTAGTAGTAGTAGTAGTAGTAGTAGTAGTAGTAGAAGCAATAGTGGAAGCAGTAGTAGAAGTAGTAGTAGTAGTAATAGTAGTAGTAGTAGTAGTAGTAGTAGTAATAGTAGTAGTAGTAGTAGTAGTAGTAGTAGCAGTAGTAGTAATAGTAGTAGTAGTAGTAGTAGTAGTAGTAGTAGTAGTAGTAGTAGTAGTAGTAGAAGCAGTAGTGGAAGCAGTAGTAGTAACAATAGCTTCTGTTACAAAGTGCTAGGCAAAATAGAATGCCAAAAGTAGTCTAGGTTCATCTTTGTTCTTATTGGAGATTAGAGATATTAGAGTGGGCAGGAAAGCTATAAAAGTGTGGGGAAGTGACATATATAAAGAATTTTCCTAATTAGAACTGTGACGAGGGAACAAGTGATTGACTTTCAGTTTACAAGCATCTTAGTTATTAAATAGTAGTTACTAAGTAGTATAAAGTTAGTAAGTAGGATATAGTTAATAAGTTCCTGGTATGTGCCAGAATCTGTGATAAACCCTATGTATACAAAGAAAGGCAAGATAAACCATGCTCTCAAGAAGCTCACAGTATAATGGAAGCTGCTATATAAGGAAGAACCAGAGCTATTACTGACTAAGAAAAGACTGGGTACAGGAGCACAGGAAAATAGTGAATCTCAAATGGTTTATGTAAAAAGTAACTAGAGATTGAATGATGTTTTGATAACTCACAAAGTTTTCAAGATTGCTCTAACTACATTGCATTGGTTCTCTAATGAATTTTAGATGATTGTGGACACTGATATTGAATCACATTCATAAAATCAATGGCCACGGGCTTCACAGTATTTGTAGCATTTCTGATGAATGGCTATCAGTGCAAGGTCCAAGTTGAAACCATCAATCACACTATATCAATACTTGGCAAAGATTCTTTTCCATAATATTTTTGGCCCTTTGTCAAAGTTCTTAAGGCCACTATGCAGTCTTCAAGATTATAGCAATTTTTTTAGATGAACATGCTGGCAGCTATGCTCTCTGTGTGCAGTAGGGTTTCTTGACAGAGGTTTCCTCTCATAACCACAAGGCACAAGTTGAAAGACTTCTTTAAAGGAACTAGTTCCCACAACTAGGAATCAGAAGTATGAAACAAGTGCAATGAATGGAAGTCATTATCTGATTCCCTAGATGGTTCTTCAAAAAACTGGAATATCATTGGATAATTCCACCTGGATCTAACTATTGCACTAATTATCTAATGTGAATCTTAAAACTGCTCAAACTGTACCTTATAAGATTTGGTTAAGCTATTCCCCATTTTCTACAATGGAGGTACTTGATCAGGAATGTATTGAGAACTTTAAAATTACTCCATCCTGCTCAGAAAGTGCCTTAGGGGAAGATAAAGTTGCAAATTCCTGATTGAACAATGAAAAGTCCCCAACTCATACTTATAGTGAAGCTAAAACCCTAAGCTAGATGGTCTGTTTTTAGATCTAATACAAAAGGGTGCTAAGTACCTATAAAGGTTAAATTAATCACTAAAAGGTCAAGCAACTTACAAAAGGCAAGCTTAACAAAAGAGGTGTGAAGTTTTTAGTCTACCCAGAGAAGGTGAGAACTAAAGATTGGTGAGAACTAAGAATAGGCAGTCCTGGGAAAAGGCGTCTACTGTGATTAGTAGATGTGAAAATTTAAGGGAGATGACATAAGAGAAAAATCTCTTTAAAAGGATGCGAAGGAACAAGTTCAGGGCAATTGAATTCAGTTACAATTTGAATTCAGTTTGGTAGCTAATTTCAGTTCGGAGTGAAAGAACTCAGCTTGAGGATGATCTTGTGGTGAGTGATCAAGACTGAATTGCTCACCCTTAAGGCTCAGACCTAGGCCATTTGGCCTAGGCTCTTTCTTCTATTTTTTCTTCTCTCTCTCTCTCTCTCTCTCTCCCCTTAATTCCTTCATTTGTATTCATTAAAATCTCTATAAAACCCAGTTGACTTGGGTATTTTCATATTTGGGAATTTTTCCCATGGCGACCACTTATTTTTTAATATAAATCAAGACACTAAAAATTATCTTTACAGTTTGGCCTAAACCTTTAGAGTTTTGGCAATTCACAGTCTTGGAAACCCACATTTTCAGTTGGAGAACTTTGGCATATACTAAACAAAATGTTTTCTAAACTATTTATATGTATGGAACATGTTTTTACCTAATGTGCTGAAACTGACTAATGCTGAGGTGAAATTTTCTGAAAACTGCAGGTGTACTTTGAACAAGTTATTTAAGCAATTCATTTAAGCATTCAGTATCCTGGGGATTTCTAGGGGAAAAAATGTATAGGACTTACTTAAACATATCAATAGCTCATCATCAGTGATGGTGGCATAAATATTCAAAGACTCATCATGAAGTGAGAATTATTTTGAGCAAACTACTTCATTGAGGAATTTATCTTGCTACAAGAACATTCTAATGCTTCAGAGAAACTATTGTAGGTGTGGTACCTAGAATTGTTGATATTCTGTTCTGGGCATTGAGTGCAATATTCAGGGAAAGACAACAAGAAATCTTTGATTTAATTTGAGAAATATTTATTATGCATCTGTGAATGAAAAATCCCCTACCCCCTTACATGAGGATTAGATTTTCATGTTAGCAGTAGTACTGAGTTAATCATAATTGTCATTTTAAGATAGTTAAATAATATTAGCATAAGTGATGATTTTGGTAATCCTTTTGGGATTATTTTAGAATAAGTATTAAGTATTAAGATTTTGAATTAAGAAAATAACTGCTTTAGCATAGTTAATAATTGTTAGCAAAGGCCTCGTTTTGGGGCCTTAGCCTTCAAAATTTCTATATCATGCACTCTTAGCAAACATGGTCTTGAAGTTGTGACTGGGTCTTCATTAGCATAGAGGCTTTTGTCTCTGTTACAAGCCTGGTGACACCCTTTCACCTTTGTATTCACCTCTTATACATCATCAGGCTTTTCCCCCACTTGGGGGCCTGGCACCTACTCCTTACCCTGGTCATCTCAGTATACATCATCCTTGACATCATCAAGTTTAGAAAGTAGGTTTCAAGCATCCCCATTCCCCCCTAGTCTATTAAGTGACTTCTACCAATGAGAAATATTTCCTCAGTACTTCAACCAATCCCTATCTCTATGTTTATCACTGTGTTGATTTATTTTTAACTTGGTACATAAATTGTGATATTCTTTGGGGTATATAGGAAGGTCTCTCACCATTCTCTGGGTCTTTTGGTCTTGACCGGAAGTCCGGCTTTATTGTTGAGACTGGCTCTCTTACAATAAACCTATTTCTTTATGGCTTGGAGACTTTGATTTATGTCCCTGTGGTTAGAAATCACACAGCACATCTACATGAGTAGGGTACTGCAGTAGACTCTGAAAATACAAAGGTGAAAAATAACAAATAAAAATAACAAAAATTTTGGTCTCAAGAAGCTTTCCATCAATATAACTATACAAACAAAAACATAAACCTGGGCTTTTGACACCCAAACTAGTATTGTTTCCACTATTCCATAATCCATTATGCATAATCTAGTGCCTCAGGAATGATTGCCTATTATATAAGAAAATTGTATTTGACATAGCTCTAGCATCATCTGTAAAAAAAATTACCAGCTTAGATATTAGGATTATTTCAGGCAAAACCAATTTTTTGGCCTTGGCTTCAATTCCATATATTGCAATCTAGTGTAATGCTTCTCTAGGTAGTTCAATTCTGTGATGTACATAGAGTTGGGTCCCTGTATCCCTTAGGGATATATTCCAAGCCCTACTGTGTATAACCAAAACCATAGATGTAAGTTAGCATCTGTTGTTAACCATGTCTAATTGAATCAATAGATTACCCAATTAGTATAGATGGCAAACAACTGCACTACTAGCACCATTATCCTTATGCTTTGGGACCATTATTATCATAAATAAACAAAGACATTGCAAAAACACGATAGTGAATGTGATCAAGAGAGCACTAGAGGTAAACTGGAGGAAAGTTTGGCCTTGAGAGCTTGGGTATGAGGACAAAGGGAGATGAGTCATATACTGGGCTGGCAGACTTCATCATGTTATGGCTGTACTCACTTGGCAGGTGATTTGAAACTTAGGAACCATTTTTTCTGGAATTTTCCAAAATTTCCAATGCTTTAATTTTTTTTCTCATGATTAATGCCCAGGTAACTCAATATGGCAGCGGATATGGCACACAATTGTAGCAATTTTCTCACTTGGTTATTTACTCGACTTATTCAGTATGAACCTCTGAACAGTGACCAATAATGAAAGTAAAAAGTACAATTTCAATAGTCACACAGGTTCATCAAATAGATTAGTTTTACCTGAAACAAGGGAAAAAAATTTGGCAGCCTTTTGAATCCTCAAATTGTCAGAAGCAGAATTCTCTTGTCTGTGGTTCAAGATAAGATGGCAGTCTTTCAACATAAGAATCACCAAACTGACCCCCTAATGATTAGATCTGCCTAGAAGTAGAATGTGTTAAGGTCCGGGATTTCACCCACCACCATGGAAGTCCATGAACAATGCAAACTGGCAGAGAGGAGCCATTTATTGAACTGATACGCGCATCAGTGGGAACCTCTATCCTCAGAGTTCCCAGTTGCTTCTGACAGGCTGGGCTTTTTATACTTTTCTGTAGGCACGGTTTTCTAGTCACCTTATCTATTATATACCATCCTTGGAATTTTGCCTGCATGTATGGCTCTTATCTGCTTCCTACTATTCTTGGAACTTTGACAATTCTATATTATTGGGGTCTTCCTGGCCTGTTGTTTGACATATTTATTGGGGTCCTCCTGGCCTTTATCTGGTACCTACTGCAGCTGGCGGTTTGGCATGGTTCTGACAAGTTTCTCAAGGCTGACCAGCTCATTAGGCCTCCCTGCTAGGATTTGGCATATTTACGGTTCTGACAGGTCAACTTGTTAGGCCTTCCTGTTTTCTCAAGATTGGCCATTTTCTGGCCTCCCTCAAATGCAATGCCTCACAATCTAAGAGATTCCTTGTCACTAGAAGTATTAAAGAAAAACCTGAATGGTTTGTAAAAGAGAATCTTGTTTAAAAATGGATTAGACTTGGTGATTCATAGATAGAGTGCCTAGACTAGAGTCAGGAAAATTCATTTTCATGAGTTCAGATTCAGTATCAGACTATTACTAGTAAGTCATTCAACCCTATTTACCTCAGTTCACTCATCTGTAAAATAAGCTGTAGAAAGAGATGGCAAACTACTCCAGTATCTTTGCCAAGAAAATCCCAAATGAGGTCATAAAGAGTAGTCTATGACAGAGAAACAATCAGACATGGCTAAACAACAACAACAAATGGTTTTTAAGTTGCCCTTCAGCTCTGAAATTCTTTGACCTCAAACTTTATTCTATTTTAAGCAGATATATAAATAAAAAATCTGGTTAGGTTGTAGAAAGAGAGGTTGAGCCCATATTTGACATATTTTCACGTTATTTTATCACAAAAGCTAGAAGCATTCTGATCAATGTGTCATGGTATGATTTTTTAATTGCTTTTTGATAATTCTAAATAAGATGGTGATTCTAAATTCTAAATATACTGGAGAGTTACAGAGTCCAAAGTTGCTCATCCTCAAATTTCTGTTTCTATCAAGACTCAACTCAAATGCAAACTAATCTTGTCACCATTGATAGCCTTCCCCATTAGAATCATCTTGTCTCTATTCTGTATATATGTGTTGTTTCCCCTTGGAGAATATAAGCTCCTTGAGGGCTTATATCCTTAGTTATTAGGAGGGTGTCTGGCATATTAATAAATTCTTTTAAAAAACGTTTTTAAAAGGTGATTTGTGCAAGGTACCTGCCAGCTTTCTGTGAAACTATTCTTTTTTGCTTTCACATTGCTCCTTTCTAACCAAATAGAAATAGGCACTAAAAATATATATATATATATATATTAATAGGAAATCAAAAGGTAAAAACAACTCAATCATTTTACCAGTTTCCCCAGTTACTCTTGAGAGAAATAAACATTCATAATTCCTTATTCTATAAAATAAGGGAGATAAGTTATAGATCAGCAAAACCTAGACTTTTCAAATATGAGGACCTTTTTTCAAGGAAAAACAAATTTTCATGGACTCCAACCATGATTTTTTTCCCCATCTCAACCTGTAGTTTTTATTATAGGAAATTGATGGAAACTTATTCCATCACCCTGATCAACAAATAATCAGCAATTGTAATCTAACAGTAGTTAGTAAGCTAGTAATAGCCTATTATTTTAAAAATTATTTGTATTATAGATGTTGAACTGGAAAAAACACAGAACTACTAAATAGTTAGAAAAACCACATCTTTAATTAAGAAGAGGGATTCAGTGCTTTCCTCAAGACATCCATGCAGAGTTACAAACCCACACAGAGCCTGGAAATTCTGGCTGCTCTGGCCACAGACCCCTGGGAATGCCAAACACACAAGATTGACAGTTCCAAAGAATAAAAGAAATTGCAGGAGTTGGGGGTGGGGGGTGGAAAATAAAGTTGATTGGCTTTTCAATGGCTAGAAGATGAGGAGTCCTAGAAAGGATTATCAGGGAGAGGCTGATGCTTTACAATGGACACAAAAGGGAAAGATCCAGCCAAGGGCTGGGCTAACTTAGTAAATGGGACTTTGACACAAAGGGAGAAACTACAGGGATAAAAAGGATACTTAACACCTAATTGAATTAGCTAGCTCCACCAAAACTACTTCAAAGTCTATGGTTAAACCAAAACTTGTGAAGTTGGCCTTTCCTTCAAGGAGAGACTCTCATGTGACAAGTTCAAGCCTGAGGTCTGAGACCACATGCTGATACAAACTTGGGGTTCTCAAGATCTCAAGATTGGGGTTTCTTGATTCCAAATTGACACAGATTATATTATTATATTGTTATCAAATGATGTTATTAAATCTTTTAATCTATTTATTATTGTTATAATTAAATTACTTTCCTTTGGTCAAATAGCTAGTATCAAGTCAGCCCTCAAACCTTGAACTTCTAGACTAAAAGAGAATTCTCTTTCAACTATACCACAGTATCTCCCTTCATACTATATAGTGACTATTAAGTTTATATATATATATATATATATATATATATACATATATATATATATGGCAAATAGCTACAAAGAATTCAGTAATCCTCTTACATGAAATTTCATTTTATTATTTACAATAGCATCCATATTTCCATTTTTCATATTTTGTTTCTTAAACATAACTATGCCTGGTTATTTACAAGGATTTTAGTACTCATTTTACTAACTTTGTAGTCCATCAGGTACTAGATCCAAAGGTTGGAAACCAGTGACCAGATGATATCTAAGATTTCTTCCAGGTCTAAGTACTGTGTATTTATAGCAAGCAAACTTTATATTTGTTTTGATATTTCTAATTATGATTTCAATGTCCATAAGTGCATATTTCTATATTCAGATGCTTTTAAATTTTATATAGCATGGTAAATTCAATTAATTCAGGGTAAGGGGAATTACAAATTTGAATTGCCAATTTATTATGGAAAAATGGAATTCAAGTTTGGAACAGAAAAATAATTTCTTAGCACAAAATCAATTTACTCTAATGGTTTTTAAAAAAATTATGTAGCCAGAATGTGAATTTTAAAAATATACTTTAATCATTTAAATGATTAATTTATTAAACATATGGCATTGTAGAGCATTTGAGGGGTGGAGTTAAAAAAGTCTGAGAGCTTCATCTGATAAATTGTTCTTTTTTTAATAGATGACTCATTATCTTTTCCATTCCCAAAACATCATTCTATTTTCAACTTTGGTTCTATAGTTCTAAATAAGTAATTTTTCTAATGTGAATACAGAAAGATCTGATCTACAAGGTTTTTTGTTTTTGTTTTTTGCTGTCAGATATACATAATAAAAACAAGACTGTGGTCTGGGAGGTTAGAGTAGAAGTGGAGACCTGTAGACTAGTTTTCTTTATTTACCTTTTATTTACTTTCCTCACTTCCTTCACATGCCCATCAAAAAGGGCTTTAGGAGCAAGACTCACCCTAGGGCTTCAATCTTCAAATTGTTCCTATTTCTATTAGGGGAGGAGAGTTCCCAGAAAAGGATTCTGGAAGCTTGAGCTCATGATCAGAGATGTAATGGAAATCATAAGGAATTTTCTAACATTAGAATCAGCATCAAATATAATTTTTAAAAAAGACAGTCTGAACCTGGTACATATTGAAGGCTTTTGTGCCCTCCCTAGCAAAGTATGAGCAACTTGGCTACCATGAGATCCAACAAGGCACCTAGCAGAGATGAAACAACAGAGAGTGACTATGATAAGCCCAGTAGAGATTGCAAAGAACAGATTGATATTACCAGCTCTGTAGCATTAAAAATTCACGTATGTTTGCTTGCATGTCCTTATATGTACACCCTCTACAATATGCCTTGAACATATGGTTTCTTGATTTATTTTTATATGTCTGGTTCACAGGTCCCTGACATGTGCCTGAACCACATGGGTTCTCCACAAGCATATAGGTCCTTTCTCCATTGGTGGTATGGTAACCCAAAAATGTAGAGATTGCACATTTATGTTTGAGGACTTATTTCTTAATCATTCTATTTGCCATGCTATTCAATTAAATATCTTATTTTGAATTGCTTTGTCCTCTATTTGACTGCCAAAACGTAAATGCATTAGTGGGAGCTTAGCTAAAGAAAGCCTTGAGAATGGTGTGGTTCTCATGTCCTACATTAACATCCTATTATTGGTAACCAGTACTATCACTGTACAGTTTAATGAGTCATCAGTTATATCTTATATCATCAGTATGCATACTCTTTCCATCAATAAAGGTTCACCTACCCATCTTATCCTGTGCAATTTTTGATCATAAACTAGTCCTCCATAGAGAATCTACCCAGGTCAGTTAGTCAATTAAAAATTTTTATTAAATGCTTACAATGTGCTTAAATACTAGGGATAAAAAAATAGACAAGGACTTTTCTCCAATTCTTCAAATATTGGATGAATACTACTAGTACAGTGCTCAAATTAT
This sequence comes from Monodelphis domestica, assembly GCF_027887165.1. Classification (NCBI taxonomy): domain Eukaryota; kingdom Metazoa; phylum Chordata; class Mammalia; order Didelphimorphia; family Didelphidae; genus Monodelphis; species Monodelphis domestica. Next base: position 310,901,964 of record NC_077229.1, on the reverse strand, counting down.
CCATCTATTACCCCTCATTCTCACTTTATGATTTGATGTTGTTATTGTTCAGTCATTCCAGTTGTATCCGACTCTTTGTGACCCCATTTGGGGTTTTCTTGGCAAAGATACTTGATTGTTTTGACATTTTCTTCTTCAGCTCATTTTACAGATGAGGAAACTGAGGCAAACAGGGTTAAGTGACTTGCCCATGGTCACACAGTTAAACCGTGTCTGAGGTCAGATTTGAATTCAGGTCTTCCTGACTCTAGGTCCAGTGCTCTATTCACTAAACCACCTAGCTAGTCCACCTCATTTTTTGCATATATATATATATATGTTTCCATTTTTATATTTTAATTAAACTTGTTTTCAATCTGAAAAAAAAAATATGTTTACTCTCCCTTCCCTTCTCTCCATTAAGAATTCAAGAAAAGCAAAACCTCTGTTACAAAAATGTATAGTCAAGCAAAACAATTTCCACACTGGACAAGTCTAAAAGAAGAGAGTACAGGATAGAAAGCAGCTTCCCAGTTTTAGGGATGGAAGAGATAATGAAGAAATTGCACATAGGACCCGGCTTGTTTCATCAATCAGACTGGGGTTTTCAGTCAAAGTTGCTGTCCAAGACTATCTATTAAGTCCTCAAGATGTGATTGGACACCAATGAAATGTTATTTCCTTGAAGATAAAGCACTGAATTAATTGAAAAATTAGTGGAGTTCTAAGCCTAGGTTGGCTGTCCAGATAATAGCCCACCCTTCATCTGGCTTGAGATAATTAATGTATAGTAGGCATAAGTTATTTTCATGGAAGGAATTTTGGATTCAACATTTAATTACCTATTTTTTAAAAAAGAAAACATCAAATTTGGAGGCAAAAAAAAATAGAAAGAATATCAGAATATTTTTTTCAGTGTCCCAAAGTTTATCAGGAATAAAAACTATTTCATAATGAATGGAGTACAGACGTGATCTAGCAGTTGTTTTTTTTTTCAAATTATCTCTAGTTTCTTTCCTTTTTTTCATGTTATTCCCTCTCAGTTATCCTGTATTCCAACTTGCTGTTGTTTAAAACTAATCTATAATTTTTGACTTTAACCAATTGAAAAACTTAGCTGATTTAAATAATCAAGGAGAAAAAAAAACATTTACAAAAAGAAGTAGAAATCAAATGTTTGAATGGTAAGATGTAGTCCTCATCTCAAACACAAATCTCTCTCCCCTAAAGATATTACCATTAAAACTTGATGGGCCAAAAATGTCTTCTGCTGGGTAGATAGGCATTACCTGAAGGTCCCCAAGTTTTCCTAGTTGAAGGATTCCATGAAGAAGTGGCAACCAAGACGGGCTGATAGCACTAAGTTCAGAATGTTTTCTGGCACTCCATTCTGGATCACCTGAGCATGGAGCAGAGTAGAAAGATGGCCCTTGGCCATTGCAATGTTTACTGGATAGTAATGAGCAGAGAACAGTGGAATTGATCATATCAGGAGGGGAGGGAAAAAGTCCACCACATGCAAGGAAGAGCCAGATAAGCTAGGCCTAGTCAGAAGAATAGAAGGCAGATTAAGTTGAAGTCACTGGCAGTGTGTGCTACTTCCTATGTGCAGTTTTTTACTCTGTCCCTGGAATCCAGGAAGCTGCTTTCCACTACCTACCCATCTCCAACATCTTGTTTCCTCCCCTGATCCAGTGTGGGGGAAGATGGGGAAAGGGTTGGGATAAGCATTTGCCTCCCTGATTAATAGCAAAAACAGTCTTATGTTATTGAAGCTGTTATTTAAAACTACACAGTCATCTACCATGAGTATTGGGGGGGGGGGTCTCACAGGTCTCATCTTAATCAACACTTAAAAGACATTAAGAAAGATAATCATAGCTTTAAGACTGGAAAGGACCTTAGAAATCATCATTTTATAGAAAAGAAACTAAGTGACTTGCCTGAGGTCAAATAGTATGTGCAGATTCAAACCCAGAATCTAGGACCCCAAATGAATCATTCATTCAATAAACATCGTAAAGCATCTATTATACCAGTAACTGTGCAAACAAAATCAAAAGTACACAGCTCTTGCCCTCAAGGATGTCACATTCAAAAATTGGGGGTAGGGGGAGAGGCAAGCAGAACTATATACAAGAGACTATTGGGCAAGAAAGTTTTGGTCCAAAGGGTCAAAGGGATTGTAAATGGAGCCACAGGGCAATATATTATAATTCCCTTTCCAGTAGCAGAGGTAGTCTTGATTTTATTCTATTCCAAGGTCAAAAAGCAAGAGAAGGAAAGTAAGGGGAAAGGGTTGCCAGAGGTGCAGTGTTAGTGAAAAGTTCCCTTTGCAAGTTAGGGTCTGTTGTCCTGGTGAATAGCTGGATGGGATTTAAACCACAGCTTAGGGCCCTCTGGATAAAGAGGGTCAAGATGAGCTTTCACTCAGGTCAACCAAAGACAGAGTGAGTTATCTAGGGAATAGAATGTTTAAAGAATACATGATATTTTATCGGATCAGTGAGTATATATATACCATATGCAAAGTCACTCTTGGCTTGGCTGATCTGACTGGCATAGTTAATTAAATATTTTCCCTCATAAAATCAAAGGAAAAGTAAATTACTGTACAAAGTCCAGATTAAGGAGACAGGATATATTGATGGCAGGGGGTGGGGGGAGGCAGAGAAAAGGAAGGAAGGAAGGAAGGAAGGAAGGAAGGAAGGAAGGAAGGAAGGAAGGAAGGAAGGAAGGAAGGAAGGAAGGAAGGAAGGAAGGAAGGAAGGAAGGAAGGAAGGAAGGAAGGAAGGAAGGAAGGAAGGAAGGAAGGAAGGAAGGAAGGAAGGAAGGAAGGAAGGAAAGAAAAAAGGAAAAAAGGAAGGAAGGAAGGAAAAAAGGAAAAAAGGAAAAGAAGTTTTTAGATGGAGGTGTTGGGAGGATGGAGGTATAGGAGTAAAAATGAATAAATACTCCTAGTATTTAAAAATATATAGGATTTTAATAATAATCAAAGAGAGGGAAAAGGAAAAGGATTCTTTTAGTCAAGTGAGCAGAGCACAGAGAGTCAGAGACTCACACCTGCAACACTTTACCAAAAGCACAAGCTCCCCCAAAAAGAGCCACACAGTATGGTTCTCAGCCAAATTTATCTCCCAAGCCTCCTTATGTAAAATGAGGAGGCAACTTAAAAGGATGCTGGGAATATAGCTCAGGTATAGCAAATTTTCCACCTGCAAATTCCCCTCTGTAATCCTTTAGGAGAACAGTATCCCCAATGGATCATTTTAAACATAATTAACTAAGGTACATACAATTTTACACAGGGAAAATAAAACAACTTGGGGATAAGGAAACAAAAGGGAATTAAGAACAAAACTCATTGGGGCAGTCCCCTTTGGTACAACAAAGTACATATAAACAAATGTATTCAACCCCCCAAAGTTTAATTCCACACATTCAGCTTTGCTCAGGAACTCCTGGAACAGCACGCAGTCTCCATGGACATTTCCGTAGCATTTTCTGCAAGTTCAGTCTCTGAATTCTGGGAGGCAGAAAATTTCTTACCCTTAAATGTTTTTTTTTCCTCAAAAGTAACTTAAATCTTTTCATAACAAAATAAAAACATATTCCCCCCTGTGGAGGATATCATACAGAGATACACATAGGAATCACACAGGGATAAATGGTCAAGTCATAAGACATATGCATCAATTATCAAGAATAATAAAGAATCCAAAGAAATTAAAAAATAACCTATCAGTGAAATATAGAATATCAAAAATGTGAAAAATTATAGGAAAAAGAAAAAAAACTCACAAATCACAACAGGTTCTTGTAGCGATCCATGTCCCACAAGCCTGCAATGACAATAACTCATTAACTAAATTTAGCAGTCTAGATGATAATAAGTTGCCACATCATGACAGAAAATAGCAAAAAAAAAAACACAAAAACTAGGTCTCGAAACAAATGGGAAACAGCATTCCCTGATTTGACCCTTTTGTTCACTTTTAAGGATAATGGAACCAGAATAATCAATATTATTTATTTGTTAAAGAGTGTGGTACAAGGAAGTCCTGCATTTAATATGTGTTAAACAGCCGCAACCTCAAGTCTCACACATGATCAAGTTCTTGAGCACTTTGCACAAAATGTCATCAATCCCCGTAGGATTGGTTTGGTTTTTTACCTTTTGTGCTTGTGTGGCACTTTGTAGGTCAACTTCTGTGCCCCTTTGTGGTCCATTTTTCCTTGATTCAGACATATTCATTGAGCAAAAGTCTCATGATATAAGTCAGTGGCAGTATGCAATTGTCCAAAGTATTTTGGGTATATATCTACATGCTAGACAAATTAGCTTATTCTGTTGCAAAAAGTAAAACAGTTAAAAAAATCTTTTCAATATTGGTGACATGTGCTTTAAATATAAAAAATGAGAGAAAATACTCAAATACTGTATTGCACATGAAGGAAGAAAAAGAATAACAAAAAAATCATAATTGTATATATTTCACAATGACAGAGGTAAAATAAAGAGGCTACTTGCTGAAAAATAAGATTCATTTCCTCTTTAACTTGCCATGATCCACAGTGTGAGTACAAATGAGGTAGATAAAGAAATAGAGGTATAGCAACAATAACACATTCAAGAAAAAAAATTTTTTAAAGGCACATCAGGTCAATATAGGTCACTAATATAGTTGTGGTTGTTTGTTGTTATTTTTTTAGGTAATATATGTGTTTTCCTAAAAAGGCAATTTGTTCAAGTAGAAGGATCAAATACACTGCAACAAAATAATACAGTTACAATAATAGGGAAGTCTTACCACAATCAATAGTCAAATAAAATCAGTACAGGCAATTATTCATTATCAACAGAAAGTATAATCAGTCACATGAGTTGCTGTTTGACAAACACATACTACAAGTTCTTTTACATCTAGCAATTCTTCCAACCTTGGAAGAGATAAGTTTCAACAAATTCCCAAACAGAAAAACTTTGTACTCCTGATAAAAATACTATTTTGGGTCCAAAATGTCATCTAGAAGTCAATAGACTTCATGGGAAATTCTCCCTCTTGGAAGTCATCCAGGGGTACCGTGCCCCCTAGGAATACCTTTGTACCTCTACTGGTATGAGACCAGACACTCTATATGTCTCATCCATTACATTTCTACAATATTGCTCCAGCACTTTACTTCAGTTACCAAATAGACCTTTATATCTTATTACACGTAAATCAAAAGCAAGCAATCAGAGAGAATAGGGCCATGAAAACCCCTTAAAATCAATGTGACACATAGGATGGTACAAATAAAGATAGTAAGAGGGTAGATAGGCACTATATTCAAAACCCATTTCTTCTCTTTGGTACTATTTGAAGGGGAGACAAAACTGAAAAGGTTTAACATCAGCAAAAACAATAGAGTCTAAGGGGCACCACCTTCTACCCCACATGGAGGAGCAGTAGCACCCTGAGTATTTTGTGGATGAGCTCCACTTAGGAGATACTGTTGAGGGGTCATTTGGTTTGGGTTATCAATTATTTGATTTAAATTTCTAGAATTGTTATCAGTTCTAAAATTGTGATTTCTGAAATCATTTTTATAATTATTATATCTATAATTGTTTCTGTAATTATTCCATTGAATATTGTTTCTAATTGCTTGGAAGAAATTTCTATAGTTCATCATTATGTGGTCCTTCTGACATGAGATGCAGGTAAGGGATTGATAATTAGGTTCTTGGAGAGGGGTAAGTGCCATTGGTTGAGTATCATGCCCTTTTTCTTGTTTATCAATTCTTTCAGTTAAAGATTTTAATTCTTTCTGGATCTTTTCCAGTAGGTCATTAGTTTTTTTTAATTGTTTTTCTTTATGGCCTTTAAAGATATAAGCAGCAGTTTGCCTCAACTCATCAATATCATTTCAGGCCACTTTGAGCAATGTGTTTTAAAGTTATCCTGGACTACTCTGGAACAGTTGTTTACAAAATGTTGTTTTATATGTCTAATATCTCTTTCTATAGAAAGGTCAAGGTCTAGGTACCTACCTCCCAGTTTAATAAGCCTATCCATAAATTGGGAGAGTGTCTCATCATCGGATTGTTTAAGGCATTCGTAGGAATCGGTCAGTGGCTGTGGTTTTCTAAGAGGGGTCTGTGTGGATACTGAGGTAGTACAGGTAAGAACCTATATGGTAGGAGGATGAGGGTTTCTTGGGGCTGGAGTTGGTCATGGGGTGGGAGAAGGGACAGGGCAGGGAGGGGCATCCAGAGAAGGAGCAGGAGAAGGAGGTTTAGCCAGGAGTTGCTCAATACTAGAGCAACTCTCTAGGTTTTCTATCTGAGGGGTCTTCTGTGTCTATTTCAGTATCTATTTCTCTTGGTAGTTCAGGAATAGGATTACAAAAATCAGATATATTTTGGATGGGATCGTTTTCTGCTATTGGACCATTTAACGAGTACTTAAAATTGCCCAATTGAATTTGAATGTTGGACTGTATTTTAGCTTGCATTTTCTGCATAATAACCTTTTGTGCCTTAATTTTAAGAATTGATAAAGAAAATTTCCTAACAACATAAGGAGAAGGAGGCATTCTGAAAACTTAAAGGTTTCCAATGAAAAGAAAGACAAAAAGGTTTCTTGTAGAGTAGCATTCATTATTAGCAGTTCAACAAAAAGACAAAACTGAGTGTTCAATTCTAGCCTCTAGTGACAGGGGTAAGGAAGTTTAAGTCAAGGATTATGGGATGGTTTTAAGGTCGAGGACTCCTCTTAGCTGGAGTAGGAAAAGGGTTTTAGCTACGAGGGAGTATAAGAAGCTGGGTGGGGTGTTTTGGAAAAAGGACTTAGGAGAGAGGACCAGTACCCTCTGAAATGGGATCCCCCTCCACTGGGCTGGGGTTGGGGGCAGGGAGTTTAAAGCTTACCAATAGCAGCAACAGCAAGCATCAGTAAGAGCAGAAGGAGTTAGCAGGAACAGCCTCTGTGAGGGAGAGACCCAGCTACCCAGCTCTCCTGGTGGGCAGGTGTAGGCAATGAGCCTAAGAAAGCTTTGAAGGATTTTCCGGAGGGAGAAAGAAGAGGGGAGAGGGGAAAGGGAAAACCATGGCAGAAGAAATCTGGTTCCTCCAGTTCTGAAATTCCTTTGTGGTTGCCAAAAGTTGTAGGAGTAAAAATGAATAAATATTCCTACTTTTTAAAAATATATAGGATTTTAATAATAATCAAAAAGAGAGGGAAAAGAAAAAGGATTCTTTCAGTCAAGTGAGCAGAGCAAAGAGAGACATACTCACACCTGCAGCACTTTTTCAAAAAGCACAAGCTCCCAAAAAAGACCCAGGCAGCATGGGTCTCAGTCAAATTTATCTCCCAAGTCTCCTTATGTAAAATGAGGAGGCAACTTAAAAGGATGCAGGGAATGTAGCTCAGGTGTGGCAAATTTTCCACCTGCACAGAGGGGAGATAAACAAAAAAAATTTTCCCTAAAAAAATTTTTTTTGGTAACCCTGATGATGACATTTGAAGCAAAGAGACATTCCTGGGTTTCATTTTAAGGATATCAAATGGTCAGTATTGAATGACTATCTAGTGTGTACAGGTGACCATCTCAAAGTTTATTTATAACAAAGATTTTCTGTTCTAGTAGTTTAGATATTCAGACTACACAGTAAATATTAATTATCCTTCAACAAAGCTCTACTCTGATGTGTTATCATTGCACAACAGTGAGCCTGTTTTCTTAAGAACTATGTCAGTACAATATATTTTTTCTGAAAGATTCTAACAAACTAGAAATACATCAAATATGTATCCAGTGATAGACTGTTCCTTCTCAAATGCCCTTCCCCCACCAACTTCACCTTTTGTTGCCCTGACTGCCCTTCAAGCCCCATTTCAGGCTTGATCCCCAGGGCTAAAAGATGGTTTTCCCTTCTCTAGTTCCATAGTACATTATTTGGACCGATCTTATAGGATTTATTACATTTTTCATATTCAATATTTGTGTACATGTCTTAGCTTACCTATGTTAAATTTTTTTATGGTTTTGACCTGAATATATTAATTTATGGTCGCCAGGGATTTAATTCCTAAATCCCAAAATGAATTACTAAAGTAAAATGGAGTTTATGGTAGTTTATTTTTATAATAGTGGGAAGATATTAAGGAAGAGAGAAAAGGGGAGAGAGAGAGCTATGACTTCCTCAGAGCCAGGTAGAAATTCTAAGCCCTAGCCAGGGGAAAAGAGTCTAAGATGATGGGCCTTTCTCAGAGGTTCACACTTCCAGAAAAGGCAAGGAACTAAGTCAGTCTTTCATTCACCAAGGTGACTGTCTAAAAGGAAAGCAGTCTGAGGTCTCCTGCATGAGCTCCTCCAGGGGTCCAGTTCTACAGCCAAGTGTCTTCAATCCAAGTCTGAGTATCTGTCTTCCACTCTCTCCTCAAGTGTCTGTCTTCCAGTCAGACTCCATGCAACTGATTCTTCACTCAAAGCTAGAGAGACTGATCCTCCAGTCCAACTCCAAGTCAGAGTTCTTTTTATCTATCTATCTGGCATCTGTTTATTTAACAGAGGTCCTTTATTTAACAGGTCCTTTATTTAAAGATTTTTTTTCTCTTGTTTCACCTTCCCTAAAGTTTATGTCTACCAATCACAGCAGACACTCCTCTCCAGTACTGCCCACTCAATATATGAAATGGGTCTTCACACCTTTTTTGGTTAGATTATACCTTTTTTGGTTAGATCACACCATCTATAGTTAGTTCGCACTTTTAGTAGTTAGTTCCGCACCTTTAGTAGTTCGTTTGCACCTTTTTGTAGTTAAAATAATGCATAGATCTACTTTAAATACTGAGTTAAAATTGGGGGGGATTAAAATCTAAAAATAGAGTGGGGATTACAATTCAATCTTCCCAATAAAGGAAGAGCTAAGTATCTTCACTGTTACAACTAGGGGAGAGCTAAATCAATTCTTCCCACCTATGAGAATAAATTCCTAAAAGTCAGAGACTATATTCATCTTTTTAAACCTCATCATGCTTTGTTTATAGTAAGGGCTAAATAAACTTTTGAAAGAAGAAGAAATGAATGAATGAACAAGGAAATGAAAGAATGTTAATGCTGTTAACAAAGAGGGAAGCCAAGAGCAAAAGCTGATTTGGTGGGGGAAGGATACTAAGTCTGGTCTTACATGTGCTAAATTTGAGGTGATGGAAATAGCTAAGTAGAAATTGAAGGAAATAAATGCTGAGGAATAATTAAATTTAGCACTTTTGATGTCAAACTCTAGGACCTTTTAAGGATGGGACTAAGACATTTTCCTTTGGTTGGATTGCTTTATCTGTCATTGTTGGTGCCTTTCCTCTCCTTCTTTCTTGTTAAGCTAATGTAGAAAACAAATGGAAAATGGCCAGGATATGAATATAAAGATAGAAAGGGAGCTTATTAAACATATGTAGGAATGGTGCTTCAATTTTGATCCCTTGGTCATATGTCTTTTATTTCTTTAAACATGAACCAAGAGAGAGAACAAATGGGGAATGACACCCCACAAGAGAGGTGGCTAAATGTGGCACTAAAGATGATGCTGCCAAAATTAAAAATAAAAAAGTCACTTGATGTGAAATTAGAGCTCCTGTATGATTTCCCTCTTCCACCTGTCCCTGTTTTTTAGACTCATGAAAAAGATCTATGTATAAAATTTCCCCTATACCTTGGAACCATTTTTCAAATCAGCTTTTGATATTTCTGAGATTCTGTGAAGATGAAAATTTAATTAACAAAAAATTGGGAAAATACATATTACATATATAACAGTTCTACTAATAATCAAGATAATATGATTAATATATTTTAAAAAAGAATTATGAGGGGGAGCAGAGCCAAGATAGTGAAGAAGGCAGTCATCTGATTTCTACCAAATTAACCCTCCTAAAAAGTATGATTTTAAACCTTAAAATGTATTCTTGAGCAGCATAATTGACAAAAAGAAAAGGTGAAATAAATTTTTAGCCCAAAGCAATTTAGATGATCAGCATGAGAGACCTAGTGCACCTGGGCAGGTCCTACTGAGGGAATAGGACTTGGGGTCAGCTGAAGCAGCAGCAAAGGCTTCCAGAACTTTCAGCCACAGATGCTAATGTGGGTTGGACCATGACTCAGGTGGAGATTACAGTGGTCCCTTTGCTAACTCTGGGTGCAGAACTCTTGTTGCAATGTCCATATGCAGGGCACAGTCCTGGAGCACAGTTGCAGAGTGAGAAGGAGCATTAGCACTCCACAGAGGAGCAGGGATCCTGGTCACAGTTCCAAGGGGTAAAAGAGTGTTTGGGTTTACTCAGAGATCAGAGCACAGCACGGAGAGTATTACCCATCTCCTTAAGAGCTAAAAACAGATAGATCCCAATGCCAGCTCTCAAGGCAGTTGTACAAAGAACCCACAGTTACAGAGACCAACTTTAATGTTTTTTTTAAATTAAGGAAAAGAAGAAGGCAAGAAAATGAACAAACAACAACAACAGAAAAGAAATTCAACACAGAAAGTTATTTTAGTGATATAGTAGATTCAAACTCAGGGGAGATGACAAAGTCAATACTGCTATATCAAAAACCTCCAAGAAAAATATGAACTGGTCTCATGTCCAAAAAGAATTAATGGAGGATCTAAAAAAGGAATTTAAAAATAAAATAAGAGAGGCAGAAGAAAAATTGGGAAAAGAAATAAGAACAATTCAGGGAAATCATGGGAAAAAAAGAGTCAGCAGCTAGGTAAATGAGTCACAATAAAAACCTGAAGAAATTAATATTCTTAACAACAGAATGAGCCAATTGCCAAAAGAGGCACAAAAATCCAAAGAAAAGAACCTCTTAAAAGCAGAATTGTCCAAATGGAAAAAGATATACAAAAATGCACTGAAGAGAAAAACTTCTTGAAAGACAGAATTGGCCTTTTGGGGAAAGAAGTATAAAAATTCACTGAGGAAAAGAACTATTTATGAAGTAGAATTGATCAAATGGAAAAGGAGGTACAAAAGCTTACTCAAGAAAATCATACTTTTAAAATTAAAATTGGGCAAGTAGAACCTAATGACTCCATGAGACACCAAGGAACAATCAAACAAATTTTTAAAAAAATGAAAACATAGAAGAAAATGTGAAATATCAGTGTGAAATAAATTACTTCCATCCTGTAGCACCCCAGAGGTGAGTGTAACAGAGTAACGTCATATCTAATGGCCTAGTGTCCCCTGGTATCAGCATGTGTAAGCATGCAACATCACCTTGGTAAGAGGAGTTAGTGGGGTTTAAAACACAAGCATGGGAAGGAGAAGGGCTTTTTCACTTCTGCTCTTAAACAGAGTAACTTCTTGGGCTTACTGCTTGGCAATCAGGAGTCATCATGAAGTGGACCACACTGGGCTGAAACCTGGGACCAGATCTTATCTTAAAATAGTAAGACTGAAACTTATCTCTCTTTCTCTCTTATTTTATTAATAAATTCTTATAACTCTGGCCAGACCCCTTTTTATTTGTTACATATCTCATGGGAAAAAAAACTGACATGGGAAATAAGTCTAGGAGAGATAATTTAAGACTTATTGGATTACCTAAAAGTCATGATCAAAAAAAGAATTTAAACATCATCTTTTAAGAAATTATTGAGGAAAGTTGCTCTGATATTCTAGAACCAAAGAATGGAATAGAAATTTAAAGAATCCATCGATCACTTTCTAAAAGAGATCCCAGAAGGATAGCTCCCAGGAACATTATAGCCAAATTTCAAACCTCCCAGTTCAAGGAGAAAATATTTCAAGCAGTCAAAAAGAAATAATTCAAATATCTCAAATATTGTGCAACCACAGTCAGGTTAACACAAGACTTAGCTGCTTCTACCTTAAAGGATCAAAGGACCTGGAATATGATATTCCAGAGGTTAAAGGAGCAAGGACTTCAACCAGAAATCACTTACTCAGAAAAACTAAGCATAATCTTTCAGGACAAAAAAATGGGTATTCAACAAAGTAGAGGACTTTCAAACATGCTTCTTGAAAAGACCAGAGCTGAGTGGTAAATTTGATTCTCAAATACAAGACTCAAGAGAATCATAAAAAGGTAAACAGAAAAGAGAAATCAAAAGACATTCAATAAAGTTAAACTGTATGCTTTAACCCTACATAGTGAGGTGATTTTTGTAACACCAAAGAACTTTGTTATTATCAGGGCAATTAAGACTAAACATAGGCAGAGAGTGAGGGGATCAATTGAATATGAAGGGATGATATAAAAAAATAAGATAAAATTAAGGCATGAGAAAGAAGAATGTATTGTGAATAGGGAGAAGGGAAAAATAAAATGGGGTAAATTATTGCACATAAAAGAGGTATGAAAGAGCATTCATAATAGAGGGGAAGATGGGGGAGTTGGGGAAGAGTGCATGCAAACCTCACTCTCATCAGAATTTAATCAATTGGGTATAGAAAGCTATCTTACCCTACAGGAATATAGGAGGGGAAGAGGATAAGAGGAGGGTGTGGGGATGATACAAAAGAGGGCAAATTGGAGGAAGTAGAGATCAGAACTAAATAGGAATAAATAGGATGGAAAGTAATGCGCAATAATCATAATGGTGCACAAAAATTTTAAAGTCTCTAATAAAGGTCTCATTTCTCAAATACAAAGAGAAATGAGTTGAATACATAAGAATAAAAGTCATTCCACAATTGATAGTCAAAGGACATGAACAAGATGTTCTCAAAGTAATTAAAGCTCTCTATACTCATGCAAAAAATGTTCTAAATCAGTATTATTTAGAGAAATGTAAATTAAAACAACTCTACAGTACTACCCTACACCTACCAGATTGGTTATTATGGTTAAAACAGAAAATGACAGAACTTGGAGAGGATATAGCAAAGCTGGGACATGAATGCTTTGTTGGAAGAGTTGTGAACTGATTCAATCATTCAGAATAACAATTTGGATTTATGCCCCAAGGGCTATAAAACAGTATAGACCCTTTGATGCAGAAATACCATTACTAGGTTTGTATCCCAAAGGGATAAAAAAAAAGGGGCAGGGGGAGAAGGAACTATATATACAAAAACATTTAAAGCAGTTCTTTTTAGGGGGGTGTAATGATTTAGAAAGTGGAAGGATACCCATTAATTGGGGAATAGCTGAGTAAATTATAGTATATGATTGTAATAAAATACTATTGTGCTATAAAAATGACAAGCAGGAGGAGCTCAGAAAAACCTGGAAAAACTTATATGAACCAAAGCAGAGTAAAATAAGCAGAACCAGGAGAACATTGTACAGTTATGGGAATACTTTATATTGAACAACTGTTAATAATTTAGCTATTCTCAGCAATACAATGATCCAAAACTGTCACAAAGAACTCATGATAAAAAATGCGATCTATATTCAGAGGGGAAAAAAAGAACTGAGTCTGAATCCAGACCAACACAAACTTTTTTCATTTTCTTAATTTTTCTTTCTATGTAAGTTTCTAACCACAAAAGGATTAATATGGGAAATGTTTCATATGATTGCACATATAAAATCTAGCTGAGACTGTTTACCATTTCAAGGGTAATGAGGAGTTGGGGAGGTAGGGTGGAGAAGGGAAAGAATTCAAGACTCAATATTCTTTGAAAAATGTTAGAAATTCTTTTTACATGTGATTGGGGAAAAAATAAAACAAAAATCTAATACCAAAAAAAAAGGAAAAAGAATTATAGTTGTCCTTTCTTTTTTATTCTTTATTAGAAGGAATGACCCACTAGATATATACTTGGAAATGAAGAAGATCTAAAAACAAAAGAAATCCATTAAAAAACAACAACAATGCAATGATGGCAGACAATGTCAGGGAGCACAATTCCTAAGCACTAGAAGAGTCCAGTGTCACAAATTGCAACATTCAACCTTCAGAAACCATCATTTACTAGTGATGATAATATGCAGAATGTACACACCCTCCAACATGTCCCAGAGGTCTGAAGCAGTGTCTCAGATCACTTTCACTTTAATTGATATATAGCTTAGGTTAATTCTGAATTCCTGTATCATTACAGACTCATATTTCTGGTAAATTAGTCATCTGCTCTAGATATCAAACAAAGCCAGGATACATGTGATGCCTGTGATAACAAGGGAAAAATGGATGATTCAATTATTACTGGGACAACTGCTTTCCCAGAGTCAATCAGTCAATCAATAAACATTTATTAAGTGACTTCTCTGAGCCAGGCACTGTACTAAACATTGCAGAAACAAAGAAAGGCAAAAATTAGTTTACTTTCAGGGAGCTTCCAGGCTAATAAGAGAGACAACATACAAAGAACTGTGTACAAACAAGCTGTCTACAGGATAAAATGGGGATAATCAGCACCCCCTTAGAGTGCAAAGAATGTCTACATAAGAAAAGGCTCCCTAAATTTCCCACATAGCTGCAACCATATCTTTCCTGGATCCCCAGATCTTACACTGATCATTTCCTCTTTTCACAGTTTAACCAGTTTTGCCTAAAGACATGTAGGTTGCTGCCAGTCTTTAACTTGCCAGCAATACTAACTACTCTCCCTTCTCTGGGAATGCCCCAAGTATTAGAATAAAAGGTTACTTTCTCACAGCACACATCATTTACTCCCCTCCACTGGGTTTCATTGGATTCTCCTAATTGTCCTCTATTTTAAAATTTGGTATGAAAAATCTAAGGCTTCTTTTTTTTTCTCTCATGATCTTCAACATACTAAAAACAACGACTTATGAGACAATGCTTCATGACTTCAAGCACATGATTTCCTCATTTGTCTAGGGGAATAAAGGTGAGCTTGGAACCAAAAGCCTTTCTCGAGCCAGGCCTGGGGTGAGCAGGGACTGAAACCCTGAGAAGCTGTAGGTGAGCTTGGGGGAAAGTGATGCTCACAGAGTCCCTCAGCAGAGCTGGCAGCCCCCTACCTGTAGCTAGCACTAGGGAGCTAATCTGAGGCTAAGGACAAGGCTCTAGAATTTTAAGGGTAGATTAGTAAAATGTATTGGGGGGGGGGGCTGGGAGACAACAATGCAGGTTGCAACTTTTAGTTGATTTGCCATCCCTGGAATATTCCCCTCTCCTCACTCCCCCTCCCTTCCCCCCAGCCTTCAGGAGATGAGCCTCTCTCTAACCCTAGCAAGGCTGGTCCTGAAACAAATATACTGTCCATTATGGGCTCCCGACAAAAATAATTCATAGTAAACCCTGATTAAAAGAAACCTAAATAACTAAGTTCTTCAATCAACCAGGATTTTCTCTGCTTTGAAGCTTTATGAATAAGAAGCAAATAACATGCAAGCTGTTTAAGAACTAGGATTTATCTAAAAACAAAGTATGCTGGAGGCAGAACACATTTGGTCCATATAAAGCCTATCTTTCTGTCCAGTAAACATCTTTTTTAAAAGAGGCTCAATACCTTCAGTTTTCATCTGACCTTCAAATCTCAATTTATCCCTCCCCTACTAAGTGAGCAACTCCTTTGCAACAAAGATGTTTTCAAGAAGATAAAGACAGTCTGACAGTACAGGATTTGTCCCCTGGCCCTGCAAAGAAAGAGGAAAATACATTTTCTCATCTCTGCCCTGAGAACAAACATCATCATTATAATTACATATCTGCACAGACATCATTAGATTAGTGCAATCTTTGGTGGCATTCTTAATGAGGACCCCAAAAGTCTGTTAGTCAGTCAGCAAGCTTTTCATAAAGTTTCATATGTGTAAGTAAGCACAGTGAAAAGCACTGGGGATACAAAGGCTAAAAAAAAAACAATTCTTATTCTTAAAGAGCTCACCTTCTAATCGGGGAGATAATTTGTCATTATTACATACGTTAAAAAGATAGATACATCTGAAGGGGAAACACAAGAAGTTGAGACATCAAAAGGAAATTCACTTATGACCACTTCACTGAACTGTCTAAAAGAGAAAAGTGGCCTAATGCATCCTAAGAAACTCAGAGGCAAAAACAAAAAGGGATTTTCTAGTTAACACTCCAAAAAGATGCTTAATGAGAATGCACAATTTCCTTAGCATTCCAGTTAACCAACGTTATATTGGCCCTCAAAAATAAGGTTTGCTAATGAAGAACATTGCTCTTTCTGGCTACAAAATCATTTCTTAGCATATTAAAGCAATATCCTGAGCAACTGTACATATTATAGTGTGTTGGTTTAGATTAAATATTGCAAACAGTTGTTTAAATGAGTCACTCCCTTTCCTGTTCGTTTTAGATTGCAAGATAGCAATCATGCTTGACGGCCTAGGCTAATAAATATTTACTTTTTAGCCAAGTTCCTTATGTTAATTATTTTGACTTAAATAAACACCTTACCACTGATCTACTGCAAGGACTTCCTTCCCTCTCCAAGACTGGGAAAATTTTTGTGAAAACAGAAAAAAAAATCCCCAAACATTTATGAGCCACTCACAGGATTAGGTCCAGGAAAAAAGCCAAGGATAGAAGCAATTGCTAAAATACATGATGGATTAGGGCGTCAGCTGGACTGAGTGGAAAGAACACTGGCCTCGGAGACAGGAGACCTGAGATTCACTCATATCTCTGCCACTGACTACTTGTGTGAATGTGAGCAAGTTCTTTAACTCTCTGTATCAGTTTCCTCGAACGTAAAAATGAGGGGGTAGGACTCGATGGTCTCCTTGCAGATGGAACAATATATGAACAGAAGACAGAGGAAAACAACATTGCCATGTGAGCACATGACATTGCCATGAATTAAAAGAGGATAATTTAACACAGGAATGAAGTGTTTTTGCTTTTTTTTTTCTTTTGAGGCAGCTAGCTGTCTGCACCTAGGCAAATCACTTAAACTCTATCTGCCTCATTTTCCTTAACTACAAAATTGGAATAAAATAGTACCTACCTTCTAGGGTTCTTGTGAGGATCAAACAAGACTATTTCTAAAGCACACAACACAGCGTCTAGCACAGAGTAGGTACTTAATATATGTTGCTTTCCTTCTTTCCTTCCCTCCTTTCTTTTTTCATTCTTTCTTCCTTTTTCTTTTGTAACAAATTGTCAATCGAGGGTTCTAATTTGATGTAATTTTCTAGAAGTATGTTCGTAAGGGAGCATAGAATACCTGAAATACTTAGATTTTTTCCTTAAGTGGATTACAGTCAGGTTTATAGCTAGAAAATCTTGTTTTAACTAATTTAAAAGTTCAACTATTATTGGTATGGCATTAGTGACATAATAAAGTAAGTAACCGAACCATGAAAGAGTAGAGAATGCTTTTGCCTATATATCACAATTATTTACAAAGAAATGTTCAAGTTGCATCTCAACATCTCAACTAGTTGTTTCTATCCGGGAGCAAATGGAGAGATTAATTTAAGCTACCAAAAAAAAAAAGTGGACATATTCATGTGCTCAAACTAGTTGAATCAATGAGCAGTCAGTAGTCCAATTTCCTTGTCCTTTGAATGTCAACAGTACCATACAGAGCAGATGTTCAATAAACTTTTGATAAAACAACCAGTGAATGAATGCACACAGTCATTTAATTGCTTATATCCTTTTTGGCATTAACATCCAAGCATTCCTGACCAATCAGGCATTTCCAATTTTTGCCAACGAGGTCAGGAGCAGCGTATCCCATGGCCTGAATCTGCTATTGCTGCCCCTCCTTGCATATACATCAGCAGGTTTACAAAAGTAAATCAGTCAATAAAGATGAGATAAGCACTTGCATTGTTTCAAAAATAATTTTAAGGCAGGACCCAATGATCTTCTTTTGGAAAACCTTAAAAGGAAAACATTTTTGAGAGTTCAATTAAGAGCTCTTAAACAGAGAAATGCAATCCCTGAGGCAGCCAATGCAGATGTGGAAAATATTCTCAGGCTTTACTCTGTCGAAGCCAAATCAGCTTCATCTCCCCCTCCAGAGTAGGAAGTGTCTCTACAGTTACTGGTTCAAGTCTTCATTCTGGTGTGTTCCCCATTCCCACTCCGCTTAGTCACTGGCAACTGGTACACTTTTACAATGGAATATTTATTTCTTGGTGGGGTAGTAGATAGAGTGTTGAGCCTAGAGTCAGGAAGACCTGAGTTCAAATCTGGCCTCAGACATTTACTACCCGTGTGACCCTGGGCAAGTCACTTAACCCTCAGTTTTCTCATCTGTAAAATGAGCTGAAGAAGAGAATGGCAAACAACTCCAGAATCTTTGCCAAGAAAACTCCAAATGGGGTCACAAATAGTCCCAAATGACTAAAAGATTGAACAACAACAATATTTATTTTAAAGGTACAGTAAGAACAAGTACAAACATTCCCCAACACCTGGAGGTCATCCTTTATACCACCTTGCTCTCTGGAAAGAATGGGCTTCATGTTAAGTCAGTTTCTCCTAGCACTGGTTCCTCTAAGCTCATATTCAAATACCTCAATGATGCTAAATGAGTTCTTCTCTTAGTTGCTACTGGCCTGAGTGCTGAAGATTGCTCCTTGGTCCTTAGGGTCTTGAAACTAGACTGCAAGGCTGCAAAACACAGCACACACTCTAACCCTAGACCTTCTAGTGGCTTGCTTTCCTAATCTTTCAAAACTCACCAGGTTGTAGCTTCCAATGTCCTTCACCTAAAACAAAACAAAACAAAAAAAACAAACATCAACATTAAGAAGAAAGACCCATGTTCTTTTTTTTACCTTTATTGTATATTTCTTTTTATTATTTGGACATTGATAGCTCTGCAAAATATCTTTCTCCACCCCATTCCGTTCTACAATTCATCCATAAAGAAACAAAATATTTTGTATTCACTTAAATCTAATAAAAAACTTAAAATTCAAAGATGAAATTTTTTTCCAGAACACATTAGTTGTTTTAAACTGCAAAGCAACATATTTAATGGCATTTCTTTTAAAAATTATCTTAGACTCCATTTTATAAGAGGGGGAAATTAAATCAAGGTCTTAAAAAGGAAATTCCCTATTTTCATAAGGAAAGATAACCCTAAGTACCCTTTTGCTACGCAAGACTTTATGATTTTGATAATATAACCAGCATATAGACAACTTAGCTTTAAGCCCTGCTTAATTATTTTGAAGTTTAGCTGAAATGCTATATATTGGTTAAAAGAAAAAGGAATTCTTTCCAAAATATCAATAATATTAGGACCTGATGACCACAAAAGAAAAGTTTTTCTAGGCATTAGGGTACAAATAATGAAATTCCTCAAGGGATCTCTAGCATATCAGGTATGTTTGGCATGAAAGATATGAAAGTAAGTGATGGAAAATTTGAAATCAGCAATATTTCTTAATTATGGGTATGAATGAAAATTAAAAATATTACACACAGTATCAAAGTTATGTAAACTACTGATAGATCAAAAATAAAAATAACTACAAATGGAGATAAGTTTTCCAAAGTTCTTTTAGGGAACACATTGGAAAAGGTAAATTCTTTTGTGTGTGAAAGCCCCATATTCTTAAGCCACAAGTTAGCCTCAGATGGGAAGGGGCCAAAGGCTCTCTTCTTATAGCTTTGTCTCTTAAAGAGCTCAGGAAGAACTTTAATGGCCTTTTAAATGGACCCCAGGTCCAGCTATATAGCCAACTAACGAAGCTCTTATTCACTAACTGATTAGCAAACCAGTTTTCGAATATCCATTTTTATTCTAGGTGTTTCCAAAAGCCAGAATAATTCCTACAAAATGGATCCCCAGCCTCTTCCAAAAGGGAGACCCTATCACCTGAACACAGTGATGACTACTCATTCTCCTCTCATTAAATAAGGAATCTATATAAATCATCTGTGATTCTTATTCTGTCAGTGGAGCACCAGACAGGTAACAGGCATCAGAATAAGGTTGGAATAATTAATTGAATCCAAGCAACAAAGTTCTCCAGTCATCCTTAGCCCCATGGAATCCTACCTATTCTGTTCCACACTGGCACTCTCCAATTTGACCTTCTATCAACTCCAAATGATGACTTTTCTGAAACTGCCCTGTTTCTTGCCTCACATGGACCTCCTCCTTTATGAAAATTTGGTCATCTTCAAAGCCAAAACCACAGAATCTTGAGGGAGAAACTGAGTAGTCTGCCTGATTATGAACACTTATTTCCTATACCCTAAGTTTCCATGGCAACACCTGTTAGCATGGGAGAGACAGGCTACAGAAAAATAAAATTATCAAAAAGATTATTTGGTCAAATAGCACCGTTTTAAGCAGAGGTGGAAATCACAATGTTAAGATAATCTGTGATTAATTGACTTGGCTCTACATATGTACATGTGTATGTGTGTGTTTATGTCCCTGATAATTAGTTTAGTAGCATAGAGATGCAGATAGATAAGATGACTGATTTTTATATTTGAATAAAATAATAAAAACATAAAATAATCTTCTCTAGACCCACTTAAAGAATCCTTGATAAAGTTCCAGTAGCAGAAAAGATGATGAAGATGGTATGTTCCTCACCCTGTTTCCACATGATTTTAATTTCTTCTGCCAAGTCTCTATTTTGAAATCTTTTTTTTTCTGAGAAAAACTATTCAAGTCTCCCATTCCCACTTCTTTTTTAGCCCTCTGTGTGATATTATCCTGAATAATTTTCTAAAAGCAGCCAGGGCCAAAGCTGAATTTTTTTAAAAAGAAGTTTGGAAAGTCTAGTAAATTACTTTTAAGTTATACAAAGTAGGGCATATTCCTTATATTTTTAAAGTTGAATTTTTTCCCCCAGATTATCTGTTGGTATAATTTTTAATAATCATTTTATGATCTATATTCTCTCCCTCCCACCCCTTCCACAATTCCAGGACAACAGACAATATGATAGAAGTTTTACATTATTTATTATTCAATATAGATTTCTATATTCATCATGTTGTGAAAGAAGACATTGCTTACACTAGAGAAAAATTCATGGAGCAAAGAAAGTGAAGCATGCTTCAAATTGCATTCAGACTTTGTCAGTTCTTTATACAGCAGTAGATATTCCTTTTCATTTTAAGTCCCTTGTAGTTATTCTAGATGCAAGTCTATACTCCAACTTGTTCAGTCATTCACCAGATGATGGACATCCCTTCATTTTCCAGTTCTTTGCTACCACAAAAAGAGCTGCTACAAATATTTTGCACAAGTAATATTTCTTATATATTTTGAAGGTTTTAAATTTGATATGGTTGACACTTATTTAGAATGTTGTTCTTAAGGTTTGGTGGGCCACAGTACTTCAAGGTGAAGGTGACAGTTTTATTCATAACTTTAATTCCAGTAGAGTTTATTTATTTATTAAATACTTAGATATTTTTAAAAAACAGCTCAGAAATAAGCATTGGAAAAATACATTAATTAAACAAATTAACAAAAATTCTATTTCAGTTAACAAAAATGTATCAAATGATATCTATTAGAAAAAAAATTTTAAATGATATATTCATTAGGTTGGAGATGAGAAGAATGAAAAGAAAGAAGAAATCTCTTATATTTATATAGGGCTTTCAGATATATAAAGTACTTTGTACTTTCCTCTTTTCTGTTTTGGGGAACCCTCTAAGATCCACAGCAGTCTATTTCTGTTCTTGACCTGCCTAAAACCATAACTCTATTCTTTCTGGAAATTTTCATGTCTCAGTTGAAGCAACTGGGTTCTTGCCAGTCAAAACCTTGAATATCTGTGCCTGTGACATCAGAAATGGGGAACCAAGTACAAACAAACCTTGTCATATTGCACTTCATTTTGTTGAACTCAGATATTGTGCTTTTTACAAACTGAAGGTTTTTGACAACTCTACATTGAATAAGTCTTTTGGCCTAATTTTCCCAATAGCATGTGGTCATATTGTGTCTCTGTGTCACAATTTGGTAATTATTCTAAGATTTCAAACGTTTTCCTTATTATTATATCTGTGTGATCAGTGGTCTTTGGTATTCCTTTGGGGCTCCACCAGTCATGCCCATATAAGACAGTGAACTTAATTTATAAATGTTGTGTGTGCTCTGGCTGCATCCACTGGCTATCTCTGCCTTCCCCTTGGACTTCCCTATTCCATGAGGCACAACAATATTGAAATTGGGCCAATTAATAATCCTATAATGACCTCTAAGTGTTCAAGTAAAAGGAAGAGTTTCACATCTCTCAAAAGTTAGAAATGATTTAGCTTAGTGAAAAAGGTAACTTGGGTTAAAAGATAGGCATCAATGCAAGACCCTCTACCAGCAAAAAGATTAAGATTATGACTCACTAAAGGCTAGCATTTTTTTAGTAATAAATTATTTTTCATTAAGGTATGTACATTTTTTAGACAAAATAGTATTTCACACTAATGTGAAGATTGTATTTGGCTATCTCCTGATTATAACAATGAAGGTACTTAGCTCTTCCTTGGTAGTGAAGATAAAATTGTAATCCCCAGTCTATTTTTAGATTTTAATCGCCAAAGTGTTAACTCAGTATTTTAAGTAGATCTACCCATTTTAACTACAAAAAGGTGTTAACTAACTACAAAAGGTAAACTAACCAAAACAGGTGTTAACTGTGACAAGGAAATCACTTTAAAAGATTGATATATATTAATTTAAGGTCACCAAGGAATTTAGCTATGTAATTCCTTAATGAAAACTCAAGTCAGCAGTCAACCTTTTATGGAGTTTAATTACAAACAGGAGGAAGAAAAGTATTAGAGAGAGAGAGAGAGAAAGGGAGAGAAGGGAATAAGGCTTAAATACCCCCTCTGTTTAGGCTGGGCCAAAAGGCCCAGGCCCTTAGATAGCTGAGGCAAAGAAAAGAGATCAGTCCCTATCACTCACGTGACCAAAATGGAGAAACAGTCTCAGGGGCCTCCACCTCCAGCTTCCTTCAGAGCAAGCTTCTCAGAGCACAACCTCTCAGAGCAAAAACTCTCCAATCACCCCCAGTCCTCAGACCCTGCTATCTTTAAGGAAACCATCCAAGTTCACTCCCCTCAGTTCTCACATCTACCAATCACTGTCGATGTCTCCCCTGTGCCAATGGTGGCTCTAATTTAACCCAGGACCGCCCAGAGGTCTGTGGCTTTGCACATGTCTGTTGAAGGTCATATTCTCAAATAATTAAATCTTGATCCTTTACTACAGCCCTTCCTAAATCCTGTTACCCTGAGTAGGGTGGAGATTGGAATAATTAAATTTTGATCTATGCTGCAGCCCTTTCCATTGTTCAGCAAAAGGTTTCTGTCCTAAAGTAATCTTAAGAAGGGAGGAGGAACCTCCATTGCCAATGGGGTTCACATTCCAATAGAGTTCCCACTATCAGTATGAAATTCCCTACAAGCATGAAACCTTCCAATGGTGAAATTTCCAACATTCACAAGTCTAAGAAATTTTAAGGTTTACATAACTAACCACAAAAGGTATAACTAACTAAAAAATGTGTGAACACCCATTTCATACAGTGAGTAGGCAGTCTTGGAGAGGAGGGTCTGCTGTGATTGGTAGACGTAAAAATTTAGGGGAGGTGACACAAGAAAAAGGTCTTTAAATAGAGGAAACAGAGGATCAACCGGGAGATCAAGATTCAGTCACTTGGAGGAGAGACTGGAAGATTAGTCACTCAGAGTTGGACTGGAAGACAGATACTTGAGGATAGAGTGGAAGACAGACACTCAGACTTGGAGTGAAGACACTTGGTGGTGGAACTGGACCCCTGGAGGAGCTCATGCAGGAGACCTCAGATTGCTTTCCTTTTAGATGGTCACCATGATGAGTGAAAGGCTGACTTAGTTTCCTTTCCTTTCTGGAGGTGTGAACCTCTGAGAAAGGCCCATTGTCTTGAGACTCCTTTCCCCTGGCTGGTATCTGAGAATTTCTACCTGTCCCAAAGCTCTCTCTCTCTCTCTCTCTTTCTCTCTCTCTCTCTCTTTCTCTCTCTCTCTCTTTCTCTCTCTCTCTCTTTCTCTCTCTCTCTCACCTTTTATCTCTTCCTTAATATCTTCCCTCTATTGTAAATAAACTACCATAAATTCCGTTTACTTTAGTAATTCATTTTGGGATTTAGAAATTAAATCCCTGGTGACCACCAATTAAATATTCTGTCCAACCATAATAAATTTAACACTATAATATAGTGTAAACATGGCTTTTACATGTACTAGGAAACAAAACAATTTCTGTTATTCAATTTATTGCAATATTCATTTTATTGCAAAGATAGGCAACTGAACCTATCATATCTCTGAGGTATACCTGTAGATATATACCTGAGCAAGTACCTGGCCCCTTTCTAATAAATCCCTGTATGGTTTGAGTGGACGTGGTGTGATAGATATATCGAATAGGGTCATCTCAAATACTGAGTAGGCGAGAGTCCAAAAACTGGTGAACAATACATGTGCCAAGTCTGAGGGGATCCCCTCCAAAAGACCATCACTGACATCCACTCTGTCCATTTTTCTGCTAGTCTAGAATTCTTCACCTCCTCAGCAACTGAGATACCATTGCTATAGCTTTCTTCCTCTATACCCTCCAAGAGTCAGAAATTCTTCAGTTCTCCAATTGGAGGCTGAGACCTAGAAATATCTTTTGTTCTGTGTAACTTTTTCCTTACCCTTATTTTTCCATGACTCTACTGTGGGATGTATCATTTAAGTTTTTTTTTTTATTATAAAATATTTTGTTTTATCAATTATATCTAAGAACAAATCTTCCCATAAGTTTTCCAAAGTGGTATGATCCAAATTGTCTCCCTCTTTCCCTCCTCTTCTCTCCCCTCTCTCAGAGCTGTCAAGCAATTTGATCTGGTTTGTACATATATTATTATGCAAAACATATCTCTATATGGATCATTTTTGTAATAAAAATAATCATATTAAAACCAAAACCCAAAAACAAAAAGTAAAATAAACTAAAGTGAAAAATCACATGCTCAAGAAAAATAATTTTTATTTAATTTTTTTAAACCCTTACCTATAATTGGCTCCAAGGCAGAAGAGTGGTAAGGACTAAGCAATGGGGGACAAGTGACTTGCCCAGGGTCACACAGTTGGGAAGTGTTTGAGGCCAGATTTGAACCTAGGACCTCCTGTCTCTAGACCTAGCTCTCAATCCACTGAGCTACCCTGCTCCTATTTAATTTTTTTTAATGGCATGCTTTGATCTCCATTAAAACACTAGTGATTCTTTCTCTGGGGGTAAATAGCATTCTTTGTCATAAAGGCTCTTGAAATTTTTCTAGATCATTGTATTGCCAAAAGTAACTAAGTCTATCACAGTTGATCATTCCACATTATTGCTGTTATTGGGTACAGTGTTTGGTTCTGCTTATTTCACTTTGTATCAGTTAACATATGTTTTTCTAGCTCTTTCTAAAATTAGCCTGTTCATCATTTCTTACAGTACAATAGTATTCCATCATTACCATATACCACAATTTGTTCAGCTATTCCCCAATTGATGTTGGAATGTCTCACTTTAAACCTGGGGCCCATCCTTATACAAGTTAAAATGGATCATTATAAATACCTATTGTTTTACATGCAATAGACCTGCTTTTCTCTTTAGGGAAAATTTGCTTCAGATCTCTAAACTCCTCTAGTGAAATGGGACATAAATTATGTCATTTAAGTATTAATGAATTTACTACAATGTACTATTATTCCATTTTACAGAAGAAGAAATTTAGATCAAGAGAGATTAAGTGACAGATTCATTGTCACACAGTTATGAGAAGTTTTAAACTGGATCTTCCCGACTTCATTCAACAAGAGGATAATCAACAAGCATTTATTATTTACAATAATTAAAATAACTTACCTATTCATAGCAATAAAGTAAACCAAGACAATCCTCAAGACTCATGACAAAAAGTCCCATCCATCTCCAGAGAAAGAACTGATGTAGGATTCTGAATGAAGACCAAAACATATTATACTCAGCAACATAATCATAGAAAATTTAATATAAAACAGAGAAAGCAGATAGAGTAATTTCTAGTGGAAAGCCTTTGCAATTAAGTGGATCTGGACAGCCTTCCAGATGTATACTTATATATTACCTGAACTATGCTTAGAAGGAAGGAGATTCTAGGGAATGAAGATGAGGAGGGAGTATGTTCCTGGCGTGTAGTTATACAGCCTCTGTGAAGGCTAGAAATTGAAAGCTGAGTTACAGGTAACAAGAAGTTCCGGTTTGCCTGGAATATAGAGTGCCTGAAATAGACAAGGATGCAATAATATGAAGAGTTTTAAATGCTAAACAAGGATAAATAATTGCTACTTAACACATGAGCATGAGATTGTGTTCAGGCAAATGATTTGTGAAACTCAGTATATAATATAACTGTTCTATATCTCATAATTACTTTTCTGTGTACATGTTAAGAGGGTATCAGTAACACTCTAGCTATCTACCTACTTAGCATCCCTTGCCATATGACTATGAGTTTATTTCTTGATTATTTTTTTTAATTATCATACATTTCCTTGATGGCATCTCTGACTCCTATTCTTTAACAAAGTTTCTAATCAATGTGACGTTGTGCCTTGTTTACACCATGGGCCTTTCCACTACTCTCTTTGCGATGTTCAATTTTAAATCTTCACAGATTCTTATAATGTTTCAAAGACTGTTTGAATGGCTCTGGTGTAAAAGACCCAAAGAGTAGTGTTGTCCAGATAAAGGCTGAGAACTATTGAACACCAAATATGCCAATTCTCAGGGCAGCCTCCCCAAGGAGCCATCACTGACCCTCTCCTTCATCATCTTCTTGCCATAACCTAAAGACTCTCAGCTCTTCTCTGATCTCAGAGAGCTTGCATTGCATTAAAAGAAACAATAGATATGGCAGAAAAATAAACACAAATATTGAAAAGTTAGATACAAAGTAATTTCTAGTGAAGAACACTTAACAACAGAGGAGATCAGGATAAGCTCCTTGTAAGAGGTGAACTTGAGCTATGCTGATATACCTACACCGTGTACTTAAAACGAAGGAGATTCTATGAGGTAAAAGTGAAGAGGAAGAACATTCCAGAATCCACTGCATTTTCAGTGGCTATTCTTAAAATTCTCTCCCTCTTTTTCTCTACTTTGTGATTTCTCTGGCTTCCTTTGATTCTCAGCAATAATGTTTTTTTTTTTAATTTTGAATTATTTGTATTATAATATATTTTGATAGTCTTCACTGAATTCTTTTTTTTATTTTTTTTTCTCTCAGCAATAATGTTATATTCCACATGAAACCTTTCCAGGTCTCCTTAAGGCACTAGGGTCTTCCCTTTGAGTCTATATCCATTTTAACCTCGGTATATCCTGTTTGCATGCTGCCTTCTGCTATCCGATTATAAACTCCTTGAGAGAAGGGGCTGTCTTTTGACTCAATGACATACAGCAATACCAAGTGACATATGGCCCAAGCGAAGCAGGCATGAATGGATTGTTACCTGCATTGCAACTTTGATAAGAGCAGATATTCATCTGAGTACTTCAATATCTAGTGACTCAGCATGATGTGTTTTCTTTTGTGATTGCTTTGAATCTTGGTTTCATTAAGAACTCTCCCACAGCCATTGTTGTGGCAGAATCTTTCATTGATTATGGGTGCCTCATTTTCTTATTTCCAATCTACTGTTTTAGTGACAGTAAAAGAAGTGGACAGCTGGCCCAAAGATAGTGTTGTTTTATAAGTTCTGGGGAATGAAATCTGTGCATTTCTATGTTATATCAAAGCCTGAAGCTTCACCGATGCCACCAAAACTCAGTGAAGTTAAACTTGCCTACTTGAATTAAGGTTTTTAAGTTTGCCTTATTACCTATATACTACAAATTTGTTTTTCATTTGAGGTTCCTTGCTTTAGTCCTGACTTTGTTCTTAGATATTGCTTTCTTTAATTTCCTGACCCTTTCTACATCTCTTTTCTATATCATGCCTATTTTCCTCTGTGTTCTCAGTCTTTTTTTTTTATATTATAATATTTTATTTGATCATTTCCAAGCATTATTCATTAAAGACAAAGATAATTTTCTTTTCCTTCCCCCCCACCCCCATAGCCGACATGTGATTCCAATGGGTATCACATGTGTTCTTGATTTGAACCCATTATCATGTTGTTAGTATTTGCATTAGAGTGTTCGTTTAGAGTCTCTCCTCTGTCATGTCCCCTCAACCGCTATAGTCAGACAGTTGCTTTTCCTCAGTGTTTCTACTCCCACAGTTTGTCCTCTGCTTGTGGATAGTGTTTTTTCTGCTGGATCCCTGCAGATTGTTCAGGGACATTACACCTCCCCTAATGGAGAAGTCCATTATGTTCGATTATACCACAGTGTATTAGTCTCTGTGTACAGTGTTCTCCTGGTTCTGCTCCTCTCGCTCTGCATCACTTCCTGGAGGTCATTCCAGTCTCCATGGAATTCTTCCACTTTATTATTCCTTTTTGCACAATAGTATACCATCACCAACATATACCACAATTTTTTCAGCCATTCCCCAATTGATGGGCATCCCCTCTTTTTCCAATTTTTGGCCACCACAAAGAGCGCAGCTATGAATATTCTTGTACATGTCTTTTTCTCCATTATCTCTTTGAGGTACAGACCCAGCAGTGCTATGGCTGGATCAAAGGGTAGACATTCTTTTATTGCCCTTTGGACATAGTTCCAAATTGCCCTCCAGAATGGTTGGATCAGTTCACAACTCCACCAGCAATGAATTAATGTACCTACTTTGCCACATCCCCTCCAGCATTCATTACTTTCCTTTGCTATCATGTTAGCCAATCTGCTAGGTGTGAGGTGATACCTCAGAGTTGTTTTGATTTGCATCTCTCTGATTATAAGAGATTTAGAACACTTCTTCATGTGCTTATTAATAGTTTTGATTTCTTTATCTGAGAACTGCCTATCCATATCCCTTGCCCATTTATCAATTGGAGAATGGCTTGGATTTTTGTACAATTGATTTAGCTCTTTGTAAATTTGAGTAATTAAACCTTTGTCAGAGGTTTCTATGAAGATTTTTTCCCAATTTGTTGTTTCCCTTCTGATTTTAGTTACATTGGTTTTGTTTGTACAAAAGCTTTTTAATTTGATGTAGTCGAAATTATTTATTTTACATTTTGTGATTCTTTCTATGTCTTGCTTGGTTTTAAAGTCTTTCCCCTCCCAAAGGTCTGACATGTATACTATTCTGTGTTTACCTAATTTACTTATGGTTTCCTTCTTTATGTTTAAGTCGTTCACCCATTTTGAATTTATCTTGGTGTAGGGTGTGAGGTGTTGATCTATTCCTAATCTCTCCCACACTGTTTTCCAATTTTCCCAGCAGTTTTTATGAAATAGTGGATTTTTGCCCCAAAAGCTGGGATCTTTGGGTTTATCGTATACTGTCTTGCTGAGGTTGCTTGCCCCCAGTCTATTCCACTGGTCCTCCTTTCTGTCTCATAGCCAGTAACAAATTGTTTTGATGACTGCTGCTTTGTAATATAGTTTAAGGTCTGGGACTGCAAGGCCCCCATCATTTTTTTTTCATTATTTCCCTGGATATCCTTGATCTTTTGTTATTCCAAATGAACTTTGTTATGGTTTTTTCTAAATCAGTAAAGAAAATTTTTGGGAGTTCAATGGGTATGGCACTAAATAGATAGATGAGTTTGGGTAGAATGGTCATTTTTATTATATTGGCTCATCCTATCCATGAGTAGTTAATGTTTTTCCAATTGCTCAAGTCTAGTTTTAGTTGTGTGGAGAGTGTTTTGTAGTTGTGTTCATATAGTTCCTGTTTTTGTCTCGTGTAGCAGTCCACCCCTAGCTATGGGCAAGGGAAACAGTTGGTATGTACAGATTGCCTAAGAAGAGAGCATGCTCAGGCTTGAGCATGCTCAGTATTGCATGTGGCTGGGAAAGCCTCTGACCCTTGACCCCAGCTTCTCCCAGGTTAGGCTGGAACACAGGTTTCTTTGTGCTCACCTGGTTAAGAGAAACCACACCTATACCTTGTCATTAACCAATGATAGTCATCCCTATGTACTGTGTATATTTGCATATCAAAGAGATTCAATAAGGCCCAGTCAGCTCCGCCTCTCTCTCTTCTGCTCTTCCTCCCTTCCAGCTCGCACTGATGCCTGTCCTTGCTGGAGCCTGGCCTTTGGCCAGGCTCCATCTTTAATCTTTCTCTTTCATCTCTCCGACCTGTGTGGTATTGAATCTAGATCTCTGGACTGGTAAAAGCCTTCAGAAGGGTCCATTGATCAGAGCTTGGCTGTGGCTCATTGACATTTAATAAGACATGCATGTGTGACTCATTCCTGCCACCTCATATCTCTACTTCGACTCTGTCATCCCCCTTATGGTATCTAAAACTTTTATCCTTTCTCTATCTTCCTACCTTAAAGCTTCTCTCTCCCCTCTGAGGAAGCTTTATCTCAGGAGATAGATTCCTAGGTATTTTATTTTGTCTAAGGTGATTTTGAATGGGATTTTTCTTTCTAGTTTTTGCTGCTGAGCTCTGTTGGAGATATATAGAAATGCTGATGACTTATGTGGGTTTATTTTGTATCCTGCAACTTTGCTAAATTTGTTGATTATTTCAATTAGTTTTTGGTTGAATCTCTAGGATTCTTTAAGTAGACCATCATGTCATCTGCAAAGAGTGATAACTTGGTCTCCTCCTTGTCTATTTTGATGCCTTCAATTTCTTTTTCTTCTCTAATTGCTTCTGCTAGTGTTTCTAGTACAATGTCAAATAGTAGAGGTGATAATGGGCATCTTTGTTTCACTCCAGATCATATTCAGAATGCATCTAGTTTATCCCCATTGCAGATGATATTAGCTGATGGTTTTAGATATATAGTGTTTATTATTTTTAGGAATGACCCTTCTATTCCTATGCTTTCTAGTGTTTTTAATAGGAATGGGTGTTGTATTTTATCAAAGGCTTTTTCTGCGTCTATTGAGATAATCATGTGGTTCTTGTTGGTTTGTTTGTTGATGTGGTCAATTATGTGGATGGTTTTCCTAATATTGAGCCAGCCCTGCATCCCTGGTATAAATCTTACTTGATCATGTTTGGATGACCCTTCTGATCACTTGCTGGAGTCTCTTTGCTAGTATCCTATTTAAGATTTTTGCATCTATATTCATTAGGGAGATTGGTCTATAGTTTTCTTTCTCTGTTTTTGACCTGTGTGGCTTTGGAATTAGTACCATGTTAGTGTCATAAAAGGAATTTGGTAGAACTCCCTCTTTGCTTATTATGTCAAATAGTTTGTATAGTATTGGGATTAACTGTTCTCTGAATGTTTGATAGAATTCACTGGTGAATCCATCAGGCCCTGGGGATTTTTTCTTAGGAAGTTCTTTGATGGCTTGTTGGATTTCATTTTCTGATATGCGATTATTTAAGAATTCTATTTCTTCTTCTGTTAGTCTAGGCAGTTTGTATTTTTGTATATATTCATCCATATCACCTAAATTGGTGTATTTATTGCCATATAATTGGGCAAAGTAATTTTTAATGATTGCCTTAATTTCCTCTTCATTGGAGGTGATGTCCCTCTTTTATTCTTTGATGCTGTTAATTTGCTTTTCTTCTTTCCTTTTTTTAATTAGATTGACCATTACTTTGTCTATTTTGTTTGTTTTTTCAAAGTACCAGCTTCTTGTTTTATTTATGAAATCAATAGTTCTATCACTTTCGATTTTATTAATTTCTCCCTTAATTTTTAGGATTTCTAGTTTGGTTTTCTGCTGGGGGGGTTTACTTTGATCTCTTTAGAGTTTTTTATTTGCATTTCCAATTGATTGATCTCTGCTCTCCTTAGTTTGTTAATATATGCACTCAGGAATATGAATTTACCTCTGATTACTGCTTTGGCTGCATCCCAAAAGGTTTGAAAGGATGTGTCACCATTGTCATTTTCCTCGATGAAATTATTAATTGTTTCTATGATTTCCTCTCTAACTAAATGATTTTGGAGTATCATATTGTTTAATTTCTAATTAGTTTTTGATATGGTTTTCCATATACCATTACTGATCATTATTTTTATTGCCTTGTGATCTGAAAAGGCTGCATTTATTATTTTTGCTTTTCTGCATTTGTGTGCCATATTTCTGTGACCTAATGTATGGTCAATCTTTGTGAATGTGTCATGTGGTGCTGAGAAGAAGGTGTATTCCTTTGTATCCCTATTTATTTTTCTCCATATGTCTATTAGTTCTAATTTTTCTAAGATTTCATTCATTTCTTTTACCTCTTTCTTATTTATTTTTTGATTTGATTTATCTAAATTTGATAATGGTTGGTTTAAGTCTCCCACTAATACACTTTTACTGTCTATTTCTTCCTTCAATTCTCCTAGTTTCTCCATTAGAAATTTGGGTGCTATATTATTTGGTGCATACATGTTGATTAGTGATATTTCCTCATTATATAAAGTCCCTTTTAACAAAATATAATTACCTTCCCTATCCCTTTTGATCAGGTCTATTTTTGCTTTGGCTTTATCAGATATCATGATTACCACTCCTGCCTTCTTTCTGTCAGTTGAGGCCCAGAAGGTCTTACTCCATTCTTTAATTCTGACCTTGTGGGTGTCAACCCGCCTCATGTGTGTTTCTTGAAGACAACATATGGTAGGGTTTTGGATTCTAATCCATTCTGCTATTCGTCTATGTTTTATGGGTGAGTTCATCCCATTCATGTTCCAAGTTATGACTGTCACTTGTGGACTCCCTGGCATTTTGATATCTTTCCCTAATTCTAACCTTTCTTCTTCCGCTCTACCTTTTAGTACAGTGATTTACTTTAAATCAGTCCCCATTGTCCCCTCCCTTGATATGTTTCCCTTTCTAGTCCCTCCCTTTTTGTTTCCCCCCCTCTTCTTCCCTCCCTTTTTTGTGTTCCCTCCCCGCTACCCCCCTTGGTTTTCCCTTCTCCCTTCCCTTGTTGGGTAAGATAGAATTCAAGATCCCAATGGATCTGGATGTTCTTCCCTCTCAGAGTTGATTTCCCTGAGAGCCTGAGAGTAAGGTTTAAGTAAAAACTCTCTTCCTCTCCTTCTTATAGGAGTTTTCTTCCCCTCCCCTTCCCATGTGAATCTTTGTGTGAGAAAGATTATTCTATTTGGTCTTTCTTTCCCTCTTATTTACACATTACATTTTCCCCACATGTTAGTATACATAGATTGATATAAATGTAGTCCTTATAGAAGAGAATTTGAGTAAAAGAAAAAGATAACATTTTTCTCCTTTTCCCTTTCCTTCATATTTACCTTTTTCAGGTATTCCATGCTCTTTGTTTTTTGATATCGAACTTTCCACAGAGCTCTGGTCTTTTCTTTGCAAAAACTTGGAAATCTTCTATTTTGTTGAATGCCCATACTTTCCCTTGGAAGTATATAGTCAGTTTTGCTGGATAGCTGATTCTTGGTTGAAGACCCAACTCTCTTGCCTTTCTGAAAATCATGTTCCGTGCCTTACGGTCATTCAGAGTGGAACTTGCAAGGTCTTGTGTGACCATGATTGGCATTCCTTTATATCTAAATTGTCTTTTTCTGGCTTCTTGTAGGATTTTTTCTTTTGTTTGAAAGCTTTGGAATTTGGCAATTACATTCCTGGGAGTTGTCTTTTGGGGATTTAGTGTAGAGGGTGTTCTGTGAGCTCTGTCAGTGTCTGTATTGCCCCCTTGTTCTAGAATCTCTGGGCAATTTTCTTTGATTATATCTTGTATTGTGATGTCGAGTTTGCTGTTTATTTCTGGCTTTTCTGGAAGTCTAATTATTCTTAAATTATCTCTTCTTCCTCTATTTTCCAAGTCTGTCACCTTGTCAGTGAGATATTTTATGTTCTCTTCTAATTTCTTGGTCTTTTGGCTTTGCTTTATTAATTCTTGCTCATTGTCTTCAAGTTGCCTGATTCTGACTTTTAAAGCCTGGTTTTCCTTTTCACTTTGGTCAAACTGGTTTTGTAGATGCGTGAATTTCTTTTGCATTATTTCCCACCTTTCCTCCCAGAGGGCTTCCATCTTTTTGATCCTTTCCTATTCAAATTCTTCATGGGTTTGTGGAGAGTTTCCATTTCCTTTGGAAGGTTTCAAAGCATTTGCTTGTGTTTCCTCTTCTATCTCCTCTGTATTTTGTATTTTTGCTCCATAAAATGTGTCCAAAGTCGCCTCCTTCTTTTTGTTTTTCTTGGAATTTTGGGGCTTTTGTGCTTCTGTGGAGTTTGCCATCTCTATCTCAGTGGGGAGGACTAGCTTTTCTTATCTCTGTCTGGTGTTCAGAGGTTTTAGCCCTAGGCAGATTGTCCATTCTATGCAGTTGTTGTTCTGTCTTCCTGGAGAAGCCAGGATTGCTGGTGTTTCCGTGTTACTGCCCTCCTCAGTTCCCTCCCAATGCTTCTCCATTCCCTTACTTCCACGCTCTGAGCCTGGCTTTGCCCTTTCCACAGGGTGTTTGTTTCTGTGCCTTAGCTGGCCAGGAGAGCCAGCACTCTGAGGGGGGAGGGGCCACGGCTTCCTGGAGCTCTGAGGGCTCCTGATAAGATTAACTTTTCCTGGGTTGAACTGAGTATTCCTTGAGGCAGGGACTTTCTGTGAGACTCAGATGGAAGGCTCCAGCCAGGGGGCTGCAGGCTCCCTCCATCTCTCTCTGTTTCCCTGCTGTCTGGGTGCCCCCGCGACTGAGTCAGGTTGTTTTCAGGAAGTGGCCTTCAGAATAGCCAGCTCCCGAGGCCCTTTTGCCATCCCTGAGGGTTACTGTTGTTTCAGAGGACCCTGCTCTCTGAGGGGGAGGGGCTGTGGCTTCCAGGATCTCTGAGGGCTGGTGATAGGATTAACCTCAGACTGAGTATGCCCTGAGGCAGGGACCTTCGATGAGACTCAGATGGAAGGATCTGGTCAGGGGGCTACAGGCTCCTCCTGTCTCTCTCTGTTTCCCTGCTGTCTGGGTGCCCCCTCGACTGGGTCAGGTTGTTTTCAGGAAGGGGCCTTCAGGATAGCCGGCCCTGAGGCTCTGACGTTCCCTCTGCTGCCTCGGACTCAGCTCTCTGTGTTGGGGGGATGGGCCCTGGGACCTTCCTTCTGCCTACCCCTTAGGTCTGAGTGATCTCGGGTTCTGGCTTTTGGGGAAGGCAGTACCTTTTGATCCAGGTCCAGGTCCAGGAGGAGGATTCCCGGGGTCTATGCTGTTGTGTGTTTTGAATTTTGGTGCCTTAGTAGCATATAGTTTGAGTTCGGTAGGGAAGGGTTTCCGGAGATCTGAACTTTAGCTTTCTCTAAGCCGCCATCTTGACCAGAAGTCTGTGTTCTCAGTCTTGGCAGATAACAGCTAGTATTTTCCTTCCTCTCTCTCCAATTTTATTTGAAAGCTCTCCTAATCAGATTTTCACAACTCCATGCAAATATATTTTTACCAGCCTTTGTTATGCCCATTCCATCCCTGGCCAGGAGCCCATCATTCCTCCATATTAAACCTTAGCCGAGAAATCCAAATCCTATTCTGAGATACCATCTTCTTAACTAGCTAGTCACATCTTGCCCTTCTCTTCCAAAGCCCTTACCATCTGTTGGCATCTGTGAAGTAAACACCACCTGTACTCATAAGTTTTTAGTACTTTTTTTTTTTGCAGTTCTTCCTAATACTTAGCAGTGCTTCCATGATCCTTCTGAGTGTTTAATTTGTTCCCACATGAATCATGAGAATTCTGTATCACCTGTTGGCATTGACGTACCTTGGAAGGTTGATTATCACAGCCCAGAAACAAACCCTAGAAATACAGGAGGTCTTTCTAGTTTCCTATTTCAATCAGGTCAACAAGCAGCCATCTCTGCATCTCCTAACCAACTCACTATGTGCCTCTTCTGACCATTGCTGCTACCTCCTGAGACAGGAGACCCTCTATTTCTATTCTTTCTCTATAGAAACAATTTCATAAAAATCAAGTATTTAATTCTACTACACTAGGGTAGGAAACGCTAAACTTGAAGTTCATTGAAGTAAAGAGTTGGGATTCAGTCTTTGACAGTTATATATGGCCAGCTATTAAAGTATTATTATTTCCTTCATTCTTGGTATAATATTTTGCACACCCTACCCACATTCCCACCCCCATTGCCCAGCATCTGATACTGATTAGCAATTCCTTTTGCCTCTTCATATCCTTTTGTCTCCTTTGTTTCTACTCAGGTTTTTCCATGAACTTCATATAGTGTAGACTAGTCCTCACAGCTAGGTGAACTGATGATGACTGGGAGTGGAAACTGTTACAGTCTAAGGGAGAATATTTGTCCCATTTACCTAGGTCTTGGTTGAGTTGTTCATTATTTTCCAGATATGACCTATCCAAACAGGGAGAAAATTTCAAGGAATATGTACATATGAACTAAGATTTAATTTATTAAAAGTTAGTGACCAAGACGCTTGTAGCTAATATCAATTCAATGGCATTAATAATTAGTTTGGCAAGCTATTCAACAATAAATTTTAGTCATTAATAAATAAAATAGTTATTATGATATTGATATAAAAAACTAAGAATCATACAATTTAAAATATTGTGAGTTTTGAACCAAATGTCTCAACATTTTCTATTTGAAAATTATATTTTTTGTTCTCTTCCTCAAAAAATAAACAAAAAACTCCTGAGTTTCTCTGGGCATGGGCAGTTCCAATATACCATATTATAGAAAGAGCACCTGTATATAGTGGAAGGTACAGATTCTTACCATACTTGTAATGCTATAGTAAAACTAACTGATATTTAAGCACTGTTTTAAAGTAAACAAAGCATTTTACAAACATTATTTCATTTGAGCCTCATATTAGCCCTGTTAGGTAGGAACTGTGGGTATTTTTATTTTTGTTTTAAAGAAGAGGAGATTGAGGCTCAGTCACTTGTACAAGGTTACACAGCTAGTAAGTGTACGTCAGAATTTGAACCCAGGTCTGTCCTAACATCCTATTCAATTAACCAACATTGTAGCTTAAAGGGAAGGATCTATATTATTACTATAGAAACTGATTAGTCTTTTGCTTAAAAAAAATTTTACCACCACTGAAAAGTTTTAAA
The DNA here is from genome assembly GCF_027887165.1 of Monodelphis domestica. NCBI lineage: Eukaryota > Metazoa > Chordata > Mammalia > Didelphimorphia > Didelphidae > Monodelphis > Monodelphis domestica. Next base: position 310,864,948 of record NC_077229.1, on the reverse strand, counting down.
AGTTAGAATGATTTTCTCATTATTGAAATATATATACACACTACTCCCAAATTCTTAGTGCTTAAAACTGAATTGGAACTGCTGTAAGAACACTCTGATAGTGTGTGCATATATATGTATGTGTGTATAAATAAAACACACATACATAATATAATTTATAAATATGGATATGGATATATGTGTGTGTTGAAAGGAGTTTTGCATATATTTGGCCTAATGATGGCCTTCCTCTAAAGAAAAAATTACATCTAAGTAATATCTATAAATCTATTTTAACTGAAAAAACTAACTATGAAATGCTGTACCAAAAGATTAGAAAAACAGTGTGAATTTGCTATTTAGGTGGGACATTTTTACACATACAATCCCTCCCAAGTTTCTAAGGATAACATAAAATGTAAAAAAAACCCACATAAATGATCTGTCCAGTTCATATAACCCAAAATACCAGATTAGAATGCACAGGACTAAAATCTCTTTTGTCTTATCCTCAATGAAAACTATAAAATATCTGCTTTTCATTGGTTGTTCATTTAGCTCTACAAACATTTACTAAAAGCAATGTTGCAAATGCTAAACAGTCTTTGCCTCCAGGAGTGTACATTGAAGGGTGGGGTGGGGAGGCAGGGAAGTAACTTGTACCCAGACAAGTAAAAATACATTTTTTTTTTAACTGGACAACTGGAGGTGGGGAGGAGTTTGCTAAAAAACCAGGAAAATATTTTGAGATGGCATTTGACTTACACTTTGAAGGTAGGTTCAGTGATTACTCACAGGTCTGATTGTGATCCCATTTGGGGTTTTCTTGGCAGAGTTCCTAGAGTGGGTTGCCATTTCCTTCTCCAGCTCATTTTGTGGATGAGGTAACTGAGGCAAACAAGGTTAAGTGGCTTGCCCAGGGTCACATAATTAGTAAGTGTCTGAGGCTGGATTTGAACTCATTAAGATGAGTTTTTCTGACTTCACCCTGGTACTCTATCCATCTATCTAGATGTTGGCAGATAAGAGTTTTCAAAGGTGATATGGGAAAAAAGTCTTCCAACCTTTAGGGTTAGTTTGCTGGAATATTTTGTACAGACAGTAAATTCTAAGTAGGTCAGTTTGGCTTATAAAATAGAAGAGCTCATTCTAGTGAATAATGTGAAATCAGTCTTAAAAGATAGATTGGGGTTAGATTGTATAGGACTTTAAATGTCATAAGGGGAAATTTTATTTTATCTTAAGAGTAATAGAAAACCAATAAAACTTCTTGAACAGAGAAGTGACAGTGAAACCATGCTTTAGAAATATCAGCTTGATGCAGGGCTGGTTTAATATTAGGAAAACTATAGGCACAATTGACCATATCAATATCCAAACTAGCAGAAATAAAATAATTATCTTAATAGATGCAGAAAAAGCTTTCTACAAAATACAACACCCATTCCTATTAGAAACACTAGAAAGCATAGGAATAAATGGGTCCTTCCTTAACATGATAAGTAAAACCATCAGCAAGTATCATCTGAAATGGGAATAAGTTAAAGATCAGGAGTGAAGCAAGGATGGCCTTTATCACCACAATTATATAATATTGTATTAGAAATGCTAGATTTAGTAAGAAGGAAAGAAAAAGAAATTCAAGGAATTAAAGTAGGTAGTGAGGAAACTAAACTCTCAATCTTCATAAATTATACAAAGGTATTCTTAGAGAATCCTAGAGAATCAACTAAATAACTAGTTGAAATAATTAGTAATTTTAGTAAAACTGCAGGATTCAAAATTAAATCTACATCAATCATCAGCATATTTCTATATATACCCACAAATTTCAGTAGCAAAAGAGAGAAAGAGAAATTTCATTTTTAATAACCCTAGATAATATAAAATACATGGGAATCTATTTGTCAAGACAAATTCAGGAATTATATGAAGACAATTATAAAACACTTTTCACACAAATAAAGTCAGATCTAAACAATTAGAAAAATATTTATTGTTCATGGGTAGGTAGAGCTAATACAATAAAATGATAATTCTTCCGAAATTAATGTACTTATTCAGTGCCAAATCAATCAAACTACCAAATAATTCTTTTATAGCACTAGAAAAAAATAATAACAAAATTTATCTGGAAGCACAAAAAAATTTTAAAAATCAAGGAAACTAATGAAAAAAATTGCGAAGGATGGTGGCCTAGCAGTACTAGATTTCAAACTGTACTATAAAGCAGCAATCATCAAAACAGTCTGGTACTGGCTAAGGAATAGAATGGTGCATTAATGGAATAGATTAGATACAGAATATATAGGGGTAAATGACCTTAGGAACTTTGTATTTGACAAACCCAAAGACCCCAACTTTTTGATTAAGAGTTTGCTATTTAACAAAAAAACTGCTAAGAAAATTGGAAGAAAGTATGGCAAAAACTAGGTATAGATCAATATCTTATACCCTAACAAGACAAGATCAAAATGGACATATGATTTAGATATAAAGAGTGATACCATAACTAACTTAGGGGAACATAGAATAGTTTCCCTGGCAGATCTTTGCAGAAGGGAGGAATTTATGATCAAACAAGAGATAGGGAGATAAGATGTAAAATAAATAATTTTTATTATATTAAATTAAAAATTTCTTGTGCAAACCAAACTAACAAAACCAAGATTAGAAGGGAATCAACAAACTAGGGGAAAAATTTATAGCAAGTTTTTCTGATAAAGGCCTAATTTCTCAAATTTATAGCAAGTGAAATTTATAAGAATACAAGCTTATCCAGTTCACAAATGGTCAAAGGATATGAACAAGCAGTTTTTAGATAAAGAAATCAAAGCCATTAATAATCATAGGAAAAAATGTTCTAAATCACTCTTGGTTAGAAAAATGCATATTAAAACAACTCTGAGGTACCACCTGACATCTATTAGATTGGCCTATATGACAGAAAAGGAAAGAGATAAATGTTGGAGGGGATGTGGCAAAATTGGGACACTAATGCATTGTTTGTGCAGTTGTGAAACAATCTAATCATTCTGGATGGTAATTGAAACTATACCTAAAGGACTATTGAATTGTGCATATCCTTTTATTTTGTACTATCACTGCTGAGTTTGTATCCCAAAGAGATAATAAAAAAGGAGAAAGGATCTACTTGTATAAAAATATTTATAGCAGCTCTTTGTGTGGTGTCAAAGAATTGGAAGTTAAAGGGAGGTCCATTAATTGGGGAATGACTGAACAAATTGTGGTACATGTTGGTGATAGAATATTGTACTATATTGTACTATAGTACTAATATTGTACTATAAGGAATGATATGTAAGATGATTTAAGAAAAAGCTGGAAATATCTGCATGAAATGATGCTGAGCAAAATAAGCAGAACCTGGAGAACATTGTGCATATGAACATCAATATTGTACAATGATCAACTGAAAATTTGGCTACCTTTAGTAATACAATGATCTAGGACAGTGGTGGTGAACCTTTCAGAGACTGAAAGCCCAAACTGCAACCCTGACCCACAGGTGAGCCACCCCCCACCTTAACCTGGACAGGGGAGGGAACAAATGCTCCCATTGGGCTGTTGGGCAGAGGGGTTTGTTTTGTGAGAAATGTTCTCAGGCATGTGTGGAGAAGGGGAGGGGAACAGTCCCCTCTGGAAGGCTTGCCATAGATTTGCCAACATGGATCTTGGGCAATGAAAGACTTATGATGGGAAATGCTATCCACCCACAGAGAAAGAACTGTTGGAGTTGGGTGCGTGTAGATCAAAGCATACTCTCTTTTACATGAGTGTATTTACAGTTTTATTTTGGGGTTTTGTTTTTGTTTAAGTGTGCTCTTACAACATTGACCAATATGGAAGTGTGTTTTGCAAGATAATAAAAAAAAGAAATATTAGTTTGGCTGTTTATTGCACTTTAAGTTCTCCTGCCTATAATCTCCTTTCCCACCTAAAAAAATACTTTTAAATTTATTTTTCAGAACTTTATTTTATTTTTTATTTTTTTCCAATTTTCCTCCAATTATATGTAAAAGTTGTTTTTTTTTTACACATCCATATTACAATTTTATTCAAGACTACAGCAGGATTTTCCATAAGTTTTAGTGGTTTTTGACAGTGCTACTTTTGAACAGAGTAAAGGAACCCACAAAACCAGTAATATATTAAAATAAATGAACACAGGAAGAAATCAGGCATCCAGATGTGTGAGAATCATGCATACAAAAAAGTGGTCTGTGGTTGCTGGGACTGGGGCCTGCTTCAGATCATGTAGTTTTGTTTACCACCTAATACTCTAGAGGTCTTCTACTCATTCTTTCCCACATAATTCACACAAATGTGCAGAGTTTTAAACTTATTAAAATAATGACAATTTATCCTCTTTGAAGCCCACACCAAGAAAAAAATTAAAATTATTTTTTTATTTTATTTTTTAAAAAATATTAGTGAGCCTAAAGTAGGTCATCAACATTAAGTAATTCTCACTCATGGAAAACAGGCAATACCTGGAATCAATGCTGAAGGCAAGAGGTTGTTTCATTATTAAAAATACCAACATGAAATACCAAGTGAAGGAAGCAACAAGAGTATCAATCTTGAGGGCAGCTGAGTAGCTCAGTGGATTGAGAGTCAGGCTTAGAGATGGGAGGCCCTGGGTTCAAAACTGGCCTCAGACACTTCCCAGCTGTGTGACCCTGGGCAAGTCACTTAACCCCCATTGCCTAGCTCTTACCACTCTTCTGCCTTAGAACCAATACACAGTATTGATTCCAAGATGTAAGGTAAGTGTTTAAAAAAAAAAAAGAGTATCAATCTTAATATAAGACATTGATAGGAGATTAAGACAGGATACAATAACATGCTAAACACGCTATCAACATGACATTGACCCAGGAGTGGAAAGATGGGTTCTAGGCTCATGATTTCTAATCCCATAATGTTCAAATACTTTTAATAGGAAAAAAGGGAAAGTGTATTGAAAGACAGGAGTGTGAATGAATTGATGCATCTAATAATACAAAGCAAATTCTCAAATTTCAAATGGGAACAGAGTCAATACTAATAATGCTAAACTACATTGGCTTAGCCAGTGGACACCAATTAGGCAAAAACCAATTTAATTCCATCATAATCTTCAAGGATTTTCAACTGATGGTTAACCCAACCCCATGAATACTGACCTGATATAAAAGTCCCCTATCCATCATCATCATTCAAAGGATCAATCCCTGAAGTAATAATGGTCATAAAGGCAGAGGGAGAATCAAGTCTCCATAAAAGCTAATCAAGTCAAAAGAATTTTTCCAATATTAGGAGGCTACATTAGGTCAAGGGTCTGAAGCAGCATTGAATTAATAGATATAGGTTGGCAGGCAAGTTTTGAATCTGTAGTTTTTAAAAATTGGCAATTATTTGACATGATAAAATTGCTAGAAGAGGTAAAATGTTTATCAGTATGTGGAATGTTGACTGCTGGTTGCAAAGATTTGCAACCCAGATGAATGAATAACTGCATAGATGTCTTATCAATGAAATTCTTTAAAAAATTTACGAAAACCTAAAGTTTTCATTTAAAAATAACCACATTATGCCACAATGAAACATGGCAAAAAAGTAGTCAGAGTTGTATCCATGATTCTTCACAAAGCTAATGGATAAAGTGGTAGAAATCATTTTTTAAAAAGAAAAAAGAATTTTTAAATTGCACTTAAGCACTGACTTACATCTTAATTTAATAATTTAGAAAATCCGTGCAGTAAAATTAATAAGATTAAAATACAAAATTCTCATTTGTAAATATTCATTGGCCATTCTATAGAGTATTTCATGAAGGTGGAATGAAATAGACACTTTATACAGTATCTTTTTTTGCTGAGAGGAGGAACCTGACCAACATAGATCATAATTTCAGTTCACAGTAATTATATTTTTTAAAAAATCTAGCAAAGTCAGTGCAGCTTTTTTTCTTTCTGTGCAGTGGTCTGCTCTCCTCCACTTCCATTCTACAACTGAAGTAATACTCGTTTGGAGACCTAGCACAGGTTTGATCCTAAGTGTCGGATAAAGTCTGTAGGACTTCGGTAAAGGTATTTCCAAAAGGCATAGTAATGTACTACTGCTGCTGTGGCACAAAAAGGTGTCAAATGGCATGGGAGAATGGAATGATGCCATCACTTTTGAAGAACACAACACCTAAGCAATAAATTAAGCCTCCGAAGGCGATTGTAGCCCATCAGTGTTATTCATTGAGGTTACTACCAATGAAGGAGAAAATCCCATTGTTCGATAGAAAAATAGCTCGACCATTTTATACTTTTCATGGTAGAAAAATGCATAAATGGTTCCTCCAGCTGCCCTGAGCCAGTTAAACCAAAGCATATGAAATGCCAGGGGTCTAAGTTCACGGAGATTTAACTATGGCGCATAGGAGGCTGCAATGAAGAAATAGATCACCATTCTAGCGCACATATGAAAACAATGCTCTATTGTCCTTAGGTGACTCTTTTTCCATGAAACAATGTGAGAGAAAGAGATGGGGCCAGAGGGAGGGAGATGGGCCACTGCGGCTGGGGGAGCTGTAAAAGTTTTTAATATTGGTTTTTAAAACCTTGAATTCCAAATTCTTTCCTTCATCCCCACCCCTCACCTCATTGAGAAGGCAAGCAATTTGATGTGGGTTATACATGTGTAGTCATGCATCGCATATTTCCATATTGGTCATGTGAAAAAATGTAGACCAAAAAAAGCCCAAGAAAAATAAAGTATTTTAAAAATAATGCTTTGCTCTTTATTCCACAAATTCTTTCTCCAGAGGTGGATGGCACTTTCGATCATGAGTCCTTCAGAATTGCCTTAGATTGCTGTATTGTTGAAAATAATTAGGCCATTCACAGTTGATTTGGTTACAATATTGTTGTTATTATGTACAATGTTCTCCTGGTTCTGCTCATTTCATTTTGCATCAGATCATATGTCTTTTAGGATTTTTCTGGAAGCAGCCTCCTTGTCATTTCTTATAGCATATTAATATTTCATCGTGATCATATACTACTTTCAGGCATTACCCAATTGAAGGACATCTTCATTTCCAGTTTTGTTTTTTATCATAATTTTGTATAACTAAGTCCTTCCCCCGCTTTTTAAAACTTTTTTGGGATAAAGACCTAGTAGTTGTATTGCTGGATCAAAGAGTATGCACAGTTTTATAGTCTTTAAAGTATCATTCCAAATTGCTCTCCAGAATATTTGGATTGGTTTACAACTCCACCAACAGTGCATTAGTGTCCCAATTTCCCCACATCTCCTGCAACATTTGTCATTTCCTTTTCTGTCATATTAGCCAATCTGACAGGTGTGATATGGTACCTCAGAGTTGTTTAAATCAATAGTGATTTAGAGCAAGTTTTCATATGACTATTGATACCTTTAATGTCTTCCTCTGAAAAAGGCCTGTTCATATCCTTTGACTATTTATCAAAGGGGGAATGACTTATATTCATATAAATTCTTCTCAGTTCTTTATATATTTTTGAAATGAAGCCTTCATCAGAGAAACTTGCGGTAGGATGTTTCCCAGTTTTCTGTTTTCCTTCTCATCATGGCTACATTGGTTTTGTTTGTGCAAACCCTTTTTATTTTAATGTAATTGAAAGTATCCATTTTATATCTTGTAATACTCTTTATCTCTTGTTTGGAACTTTAATCATTTTAATTACACATTTCTGATCCTCTTCACTGACATGACCAGAAAAAGTTGCTACCTTTGCTCTCCTGTTCTGTGAAAATGTTAAATATGTCACCCCAAAGGCATAATCATTTATGCTTCTCTGCACCTTGGAATCTTACAGGAGACAGAAATCTAAGTATAGAGAATCTTTCTGCTGAGGTACAATCTTTCCACAGAGATTGCCAACACTGGGACAATTTCCAGTCAGTCCTGGGGCCAGCCTAGCCAAGACAGATTTGATGATGGATGTGACATGACACAGGTGTGGTATATGGAGCTTGAAGGAGAAAGCAGCAGAGACAAGGTAATAAGAACAAGAAGGAGTTCTAGTTAGGGAGATTTAGTCTTCTATATAATAAGACAGGCTTTGATAATTTATGTAGATATCTGGCTATGTGCTTTCCTGGGGCCAGACTTGACAGTGTCCTTTCTTTTAGTCTATGGCATGTAGGTGGTACAATGGTTGGAGCTCTGGGCATGAAGTCAGGAAGAACTGAGTTCAGATCTAGTTTCAGACATTTACTAGTTTCACGTCCTTCATTAAGTGATTTAACATATTTGTCTCAGTTTCCCCAACTATAAAATGGTGGAAATAATAGCATTTACCTCCCTGGGTTGTTGTGATGATCAAATGAGATAATATTTGGAGGTGCTTATCAGTGGGTCTGGCACATAATAAGTATATAAATGCTATTATTATTATTTTAAATTTCCCTCTCTGGAGAATGACTTCTCTCTGGGGTCACAGCAGCTGATTCCAGATCTTCTAGCATCAGTGTAAACAATAATGACCTCAACAGAGAACACTATCACCTTGCCTAGTACTTAATTCCCCTCCAACATGACTTTGATCACCCCATAAATGTTAGGTCATTCAGATTCAAAGGCTCATAGGAAGGCTACTGAGAAATGGAACAGTGAGTACAATTGTTCCTCTTGGACAGTAAAAAAGAGTGGGGCCACAGGTCAAAACAGCATCCCATACTGTTTTGTACTGAACTTGTACAGAGGAAAGCTTGGGTTCAAATTTCATCTTAAACCTGTGAAGATGGAATCAACTCTTCCCTGCTCATTTTTAGATTTAATCACCAAAAGTGTATATATTCCACTTATCCTTAAGTAAGGGAGGTCTGCGACCCACATGTGCTATATAGTGAGTGATGAATTAGAAACCCACTGACTGCCCCCTGGGCAGTCCTAAGCAAAACTATAGCTACAATTGGTCCATGTAAAGTGGAAGGAAGACATCACAGGAAGTGAATAAAGGAAGGGTCTTTAAAAGTGGCAAGAACTTCCTGTGAGCAGCTCTTTTGCCTTGGAACTTGACCTTGAAGGAACTCTGGCTTGGAACCTCAGACTGCTCTTCGATTTTCCCTTACCACATGGGTAAGTGAAAATAACTGACTCCCTTTCCTGGCTTTTCTGGAGGCATTAGCTTCCAGAGAGGCCCCTTGTCTTGGAGGAAGCCTAGTGGTTAAAACTGTTGTTTCATTTACCTATGGGCCCCCTTTGCTGGGGCCTCTGAAGTCCTGCCTGGTTCTGACTGGGCTGAAGTAAATATCTACTCTCTCTCATTTCCTTATTTTCACTTGTCAACATGGAATCTAGGAATCCCAAACTTGTTACCTAGTGAGATCTGATGAAATCCAATTTTCAGGACTAGCTTGTAGATTAGAGACCTCAAAGCTTGTACTTGTTCCCTGTTCCCATGGGAATCTACCCTGAAGAGAAATGACAATACTGGTTGGGTGAGATAAGCTTATGCTAAGGACCCTCTTTGTTTTAGGTAGCATCCCCTATTGTATTAGAACCTTTCTCAGGAAGATCCACACCTGGGCAGGAACCATCCTTTAGTATCCATTGTAAGCAGCCCCTTCTCTTGCACCCTAGCCTCTAGCTATGATTCTTTTCCCTAGCTTGATTGTATCTTGTCAGCATAGTTGGAACACTCCCATTTTCCTTGTAGCCATAGTAATGTCAATGATCTTTCCCTGCCCCCTGGATTTCCAAAAGGGTATATAGGCTCTCCAAGTTCTTTGCTCCCTGGAGTCCATCCTGAGTTGGTGGCACTCCCAGGGGCTAGTGACCAGGGCGGCTTGACTCTGTGCAGTCATGGGAAGCAGCTCTGTTGTCGTATTAGTAGCACTAACCCCTTTTCCCTTGATTAAAGAGTGATTTTGACTATTGAATAGTTCTATGTTTTTTCTAGTTGACACACTCTTTCCCTCTATTTTGTAAATAAATTGCTATAAAGTTATTCTGACTTGAGTAATACTTTCTGGTGACCCCACTCTCATAAATTTAGCGCAAACCTTAAATTTTAACCCTTTCAGACCTTATGAGTGTGACGATGAGCAAGTAAGTTAGTTTACTTCTCTAGATATGTTTCCAATTATAAAAAACATGAGCAATAACAAAGTGAGAGAGCCATTAGAGCTAACTAGGATAGAGTAACCAAGGTTTTGTACCAGGGTGAGTATTTTCTAGGGACAGAACAAGTAAAGGATCATTAACAGTATTATATTTTTCTAAAGAGGCAGTTTCCTTTGTGCTGACAGTGGTAAACCTTTAGGAATTGCCTTAGATTAGAACATGATTTGTTGCCCATGAGGGGTGGCGTAGCTATTGGACAGTTCAGGAAATTGTGTCAGAGGAGAGGAAGCTCAGCCCATGATCAGCCCATGATCAGTCCATGGTGGGGGTAGTGGTGGTGGTGGGACTGAAATTGTGCAAGGTGGGGGAAGAAAGATAATACTTCAGTCTATAATGGAAAGACGTGCTTTCTTAGATATGTTTCTGTCTCTCTGGTCCTAGATGTTTTCTTTCCCTGGAAGCCTTAACTTCCTCAGCTTTACAGACTTTCCTGGAGTTTATTTGTTTGGAGGAAGATTGATAATACTGAAAGTGTGGTAAACCGTTCTATGTGTTGAGAACAAGACACTTCAGGGCCCCTTGTCCTTTGGAGTCCTTTGGGGGGACTAAGGTTAGAGAGTAGGGAAATGCTTTCCTTGATCTAGGGCTCTCTGCTTGGAGATGCCTCTCAGAACAATGTATCTGGAAGAGGGAAAAGAGCAATATGCACGCTTCAGGTAGAATACGATAGGGGAGGGAGACAGCTTTTACTGGTAGGTCATGCCTTTCTGGAATTATGTCTGTCTCTCTTCTTTCTCTCTCTTTATATTTTTGGAAATTTTATTTATGTAGATTTTTGAGATTTTATTGCAGTGTAGAGCTCAGGACAAGGGGTGAACTTGAACTGTCTGCTTTCTCTCATATGAGACCAGGGGCCACTATTTTGGAAAGGCTCCTGCCTGGAAGATATGCCAAATTTCACTCCATAGCTGAAGTGATGAACTAGGAGTTAGGAATCTTGGGTTTTGGTACAACGTGGGTCTCTGTTCCCTTCTTTCTAAAATGAAATTAGATCAGGTATACTCTAAGATCCCTTCCAGCTCTGACAGTGGGTGTCTCTCAAATTTGGACTCTATCCTACTTCACTTCTGCTTGGCCTCTATTTCAATAATCATTCAATGAACATTCCTTTGTGACTAAGGATAAGTGATGGTTCACTGGGGCCTCAGTGTCCATCTTTGTTAAAATAAAGGATTTAATAAAAGTAGATGATACCCAAACTTCCTTCTGGCTCTAACATGATGCTTTGAGGGCTTTTTATATTTGTTTGGGGTTATTTTTTTTTTTTGAGGTGAGAATACTACATGGTTTCTTTAATGCCCCTATCCAAAAGCTTTCTGGGTAGAGGCAGGGCAGGGAATGGTCTCTCCATAAACCACCTTTTGGTGTTAAATGTTTTGGTATCTGTTTCTCCACAGGGGTCAGTGTCTACTACCCTTTCAATTGAGTATACTTTTTTTGTGCTATTTGCCCCAGGTATTGTTTGTAGGTGCCTGTCTTGGGTACAAAAAAGGTCTAGTTATTATATTTCCTGTAGTGCCCTTTGCATATGGTTGTTATGAAGCTCAAATGGGATATTGTATATAAAATATTTTGTCAACTTTAATGTACTATATAAATAATATGATAAATATAAGTTCTTATCATTGTTTTTTATTGCAGATTAGTATTATCAGAGTTTAGTTTGGAACATAGAACAGATGTGGACTGAGTGGATATGCATATGCTAGATGTCTTCAAAGGCTAGTGGAGACTTGGTTTTAGCATAAACTGATATTCATCTGACAAACATGCAGAAATGGGGATGGGAAAGGGAGCAACCCCAAACCATGAAAAGCCTAAGCCATGAGCCAACACTAATATTTCCTGGATTCTTTCCACCTGGACTCAGGGCATGATAAAGCAATGACCACAAGGGCTGAAAAGACAATGTCTTGCTATGTTAGATGGTATATCCCAAGTGCCATTTGTATTCCATTTATTTCATGAAAGTGCCTTTCAGGCATTGCTCTTTCATATGGAGCAGTTTGTTAATGAGCAATATTTGTACCTGTGCATCTAGACTATTTTGTGAGTCCTCTAATGTCATATGTATGGATGTACATTCCTAAATAGTTAGCCTTAGCCCCTTAACATCATTTGAATGATTTTAGTGCTGTGTTTATTACAGACTAGTACAATTAAAGTCTATAAAAACAAATAAGCTATGAAAAAAAGTTCAAAATCATTGATAATTAGAAAAATACAAATAAATGTGAGCTACTACATTATATCCATCAGATTTACTAAGTTGACAAAAAAGGAAAACAACAAATGTTTAGGGGCTCTGGGAAAACATGTGCTTTAATGATCTGCTGTTATTATTGTGAATTAGTCTAACCATTTTGTAAAGCAATTTGGAACTATGTCCAAAAAGCCATGCCCTTTGACCTAGCCATATCACTACTAGGTCAAAGAGATCTGGTTGACCACTATAACATCAAAGAAAGAGGAAAAGGCTGCATATCTTAAAAATATATATCAACTCATTTTGGGGGGGTATTGGTAAAGAATTGGAAATTGTGAGGATATTCAGCATTTGTGAAATGGCTAAACATTTTATGATACATGAATGCAATGGACTTATATTGTGCTTTAAGGAACTAGGAAGAGGATGGTGTCAGAAAAATCTGGGAAGGCTTGTATGAAGTGATTCAAAGTAAAGTGAGCAGAAGCAAAAATGCAATTTAAACAATTTTTACAATGTTGTAAAGATAATCAACTTACCACATTTAGATAGATAATAACTAACCACATTTCTAAAGGGCTCCCAAAGAAACATGATATTCACCTTCAGATATAGAACTGATGGTCTCAGAGGACAAATGGAAGCATATTTCTGTCTGTTTCTTTTTTTGGAGAGCGCTAATGTAGGAATCTATTTTGTACTATATGTATTTGTAATAGGTTTTGGGTTTTTTTGCCTTCTTAATTAGTAGAAGAGGGGGAAGAATGAGGGAAAGGATTTAGAACTGAAAATAAAATTGAACTTAAAAAATAAATGAGCCATTTTCATCAGGTTAAAATGTTTTATTTAGAATAAAAACAAATGGGATAGACCTGGCAAAGTTAATAAGATTATGAATTGACTCACATAGTAACTTTCCTTTTTGAAGTATTGTTATCTAAAATGAAGAAACTGGGAACAAATCCAGAATTTACTGCTACCTAAATTTTTATGTATGAAAAACATCAATAAAAATGCCAGTAAGATTTTATCATAATCATATAAAATAAAAAGTAAAAAAATCCCTAAAATGCAACAATGAAGAAGAATGACATAGTGAGAGAAATTTTGAGTGTTTAGAGAAATGAATTCTTTGTTGGTTTCTATTTGTGGGAGTTCAATCTTAATTTTCTGAATATTTCTTTAAATCTTATGTTTTTCATTTGTAGCAAACATGGAGCTGTGCCTGAGCAATTTAGTCAAACAATTGGTTGGACTTTTTTCCCCTTAATTGGGTAAGTGCTCAACCAAATTAAATATTAGAGGGTGGGGTCTTGAATAGAATAAGTAAGGGTCATTATGTAGGCATGTCCATATTTGGCAAACAGAAGTTAGGAGTGCTGGAATAGTGCTGATCCTAAGCAAAATTGTTAAGTAATGTTTGGCTTATGTGCCTCTAGGCTACATTTTCTAGCTAATTCTTTCTTTTAATAGTGTTCATTCCTTCTCTATTCAAAGACTCAGTGTTTTACCTCATCTCAAAACTCCTATAAAAGTAACTAATTTATTAACTTTAGGTGCAAATGTCTGATTAGATCTTAAAATGTTACCTTTTCTACAGGGATTTGTATTTTAACCAGACAAGAAGCAGACAGATTAAAGAGAATTCATATACTACTGAGGCATCTGAGACCTCACAGAGAAGATGGGAGGAATTATTTGGGGGTGGGACCCATCTTGTACCCCTTGATATCATATCACCATTCCTATCAGTTGAGGAAATTAATTAAAGAAGTCAGCATAAACAATTTCCTGTTTTTCCAAGCACAGGTTCTTCTCAACATAAACAGAAGTGAAGATAGGCTAGAATTATTGGGACATGGCAGTTAACTAATGCAATCAATGGAGTTAACTCTAGGCAACAGCCTGGGCAAATTGTCATACAGGCTTATTTATAACAATAAAGCAAAGAAGTCTCAGATTCTGAAGTATGGAAGAAAGTGCAAGTTTCTTGAATATTATAACCCTCATAAGGCACATGGAGAGAAAATGAGATGGAATAAAGGGAATATTAACGTTAAAAAAATGAAACAGAAAGAAGGATCCTTAGCATTTTAGTGAGGAGTTATTTTTCCTTTGTTCAAATTGAGATCACTTGAGACAGGATGAGAGAGAAAAGAGGGTGAAGCCAAAGGCTGCTGATAAGTTTGGAAGGTAGGGTATGTGAGGATAGACATAATAACAAACTGTAGTCATTGATGGGTTGATGTCATCTTGGAAATCCATCTCTACTGGAGCACCCCATTTATCTGCCCTGTTTTATTATACATTTTTAAGTTAATTTGGATGGAGGCTTAGGTGGCATGACTATCTGATTTGCAAATGATACAGAGCTGGAAGGGATTGCTAACCCAATAGATGACAGAAGCCAAAACCTTGAGAAGCTATAGTGATGACATTTAATAAGATGAAATTAAGTAGGAATAAACAGAGAGTTCTGTATTTGAGCTTTGTTATGCAATGGCTTGGATGGAAAAAAAATCTTTGGGATTTAGTGGCCTGCCAGTTTATAAGCCATCAGTCACCTCCATTGTTGCCATGTTAGTATTGTGACATATAATCCAGAAAAGTAAATATTGTGTTCAGTTCTTGATGCCACATTTTATGAAGGATATTGTTTTTTCTTTCTTTCTTAATTTTTAAAATTTTTATTGATTAATTTACAATATTTTCCCATGGTTACATGATTCATATCCTTTCCCTCCCCTCCTCTCTCCCACCTCCCGGTGCTGATGAACAATTCCACTGGGTTTTACATGTATCATTGATCAAAACCTATTTCCATATTATTAATATTTGCAATAGTGATCATTTAAAGTCAACATCCCCAATCATATACCCATTGAACCATGTGATCAATCATATGTTTTTCTTCTGCATTTCTACTCCCACAGTTCTTTCTCTGGATGTGGATAGCATTCTTTATGAAGGATACTGTTAAATTAGAGCATATCCAGACAGAAAAGGGCAATCAGGATAAAGAACCTGGATAGGATGCCATGACAAAACATTTCTTCTGGAAAAGAGACAATTTAGGGAGAATATGGTAACTGTTTTTAAGCATTTATTTGCATGAGGGATTAGATTGTTTCTTCTTGGCCTCAGCTGGTAGAATAAAGCATAAAAGGCAGAAACTAGAGAGGCAGATTTCAACTGAGAGAATTGAAGAGATTAGGAGAAAAAGTGGTCAAATGAGGCAACTGAGTGAGCATTGAAACCATCTTGTAATTCAGTTCTGGAGTTAACGCAGTTCCATTTCTATTCAATTAGGGGTCGGTCTACTCCAATTTCTGACTTTTGAGAAAACTATTTAATTGTGGGAATTAGGAGAAAACCATATTGAACTTAGCCCTCTGTGGTTGGGAACCTCAGCTACCTGAATCTGCTGCTTAGAAACTTTAATCAAAGATCTAGATTATTCTGACCAGAAATCCAGTTCTACACAAAGATTGTACAAGGAGTTTTTTCATAATTATATACCTCAAGTAACCTATATGTCTCACCTGAAAACTGGCCCTTTACTGATCAATCAGCTAATGTTTTCATGTTCTTTTGATTGAACAGGGATACTTGCAGGGATGGGAGGAAGGGTGGGAAAGACACCATTTTTTCTGACTTCAGTGAATTACAACTGTTCATTCTCTCCCAACTTGGAAAATCCCTAATCTTTCCTCAATTAGAAATTAGATTTCCTAATGTTGTATTATTTTCTTTTAATTACTTTACCTTATTTGATTAATTATTTTTAATGTATGAAAATCTGTCTCCCATTGTATTTAGGGTTCAGTGCTAGAGCTGAGGAAGGCTCCTGGTCCCAATTTGATGGGCAATTCACGGGTATGAAATGCTCAGGTCAAATCTTGTTTCCTCAGTCATTTTATCTTTCACCTGTCACACAACTAAAGGTAAGGAAAAACTTTGTAACATTAGAGTTGTCTAAAATATAACAGGCCTCTTCTTAAGAGGTCCTAGAGTTTTTCAGACAGACTTTAGAGTTGGATTATATAAAATAATGTAAGAATTGGATTAACCACAGAGTCCCAGTGTGATTAAAAGAAAATAAGGGTCTCTAAGCAGCAGGTAGAGGTGGATGTTTTTGCCTACCACACACTGTTGACACATGGTGGATTGTCAGTCCATTTAATCTCCCAGAACTTTTTAAAATTGTAGTCAAACTACCCCTTCACTAGTCTGTACTTGTGAAGTTGATTTTCTAAACCCAAGGGTAAAATTTCACATATATTGCTATTAGAGTTTGTCTTACTAAATTTAGCTCAATGCTATGACTTGTCAACATTTCTTTGTATTCTGATTCTATAAACAAGCATTCTAATGTTATAAAATTGATGAGAATGGCTTCTATTCCTTTACCTAAATAAATGATAAGACATTAAACAGTACAAGGGCATCTACATATCCTGGGGTAGTTGAGTGGTGCTACTACATTGTCATCTAACCATTACTGACTACACATAATTAAATCCAGCTATTCAATTAGTTTCCAATTCATCTATGTATTATTGACTAGTCTAATTCTTGTCATTGCGCTCCACAAGTTTAATTGATGAGTCTCTCCTATAGCTGACTAATTCATATTGGCTCTACTAAATTCAGTTTTCTCCCCAGCAATCTTCTCTCCAGTTGCTCTGACATACCAGATGTGTTTTCTTCCTCCTCTCCATCACTACTTTCTTATCTGGAATGCAATCAAATCAATATTGCCATTACTATTCAAAAGATTATGTCAATCAACTCCCTTATGGCTCCACTCAACATTCTTGTAACTTTCCAAATGAAATGTTAGCCATCACTATCTTAAATGTGTTGTTCCTTCCTGTAAAAAAATAAGTTCCTATGGCAGTGACTTTTCATTTTTCAATTTGTATTTCCAAAGTATAGTGATTAGCACACAATAAATACTTACTAAATATTTTTCCACATCTATTGTCCAAGAATTATACTTTGAAATATTTTATTACATGCTTTGCTAAAATTTAGGCACATTATATCTATGGTATTTCTATGATCCTTCAGTTTAGAAACATAGTAAAAAAAAGGGGGAAATTTAAGTTGGTTTATTATGATCTGTACTTGAAGTAATGTGGATTTTCTGTAATCACTATTTCCTTTCCTGAATAGATGTTAATCATCTGTTTAATAATGTCTTCGAGGATTTTCTCTAGTACACTGACCTAAGTTTGTAGACTGTTCATTTACTTTTTTTGAAAATTGAAATATTTGCTTTCCCTGCAGTAGTGTTACCTTTCCTGTTTTTCATGACTTGCATTCAGGTATCCCTGAATCCATTTTAACTCTTATGCTTCAAAACAACCTCCTTAAGGTATTTCAAAAGTTGCACACATCCATTATGTGTGCTGCATCTAAATTTAGGTTTACAAATAACTCACTATAACCCATTTTACCTTCTTTTTGCTAAGAGTGCTTATTTCTTGCCAGATTACTGTGCTATGGCGGCAGAGCCATAGGGATCACAGATTTCTAATAATCAGGATTTTTTTTGCTACATTTCTGACTTTTGCATATACCTTTTCATTATAATAAATGTGTGAAACAGTAAGCATGATATAAATACCCTCAAAGTGAAAAATAAAAACAGAATCCTGTGAAATTTTAATGCTGCAATACTTGGGAAAAATTCCTGCTTAGTTTTGTTAGATGAAAATCGTTCCTAGTGTTGGTAGGTTGAAGATTGCTGCAATGAATATCTAAATACAATCCATGGTGTATACCAATAACTGATTATAGCTCAGTATGATCTGCCAGCATATAAATAGGCTGATCTTTTGATGAAGTCAGCACTGCAGGCGGATCCAAGAAGAGTTGTAAAACACTTAGGACTGAACTGCAGAGATGACATCATATATGAATATATGATAGTTTATAGATATTGCCCCCAAATTTATCAAGAACTCTTGCAACAGATAGAATATTGAAAAACTTGCTATATCAAAGACATGATCAGCAACTGTTAGGTCTTAAACCAATAATATTTATTGTAATTATTACTGTCCTTGATTTCTTTGCCAGTAAGGTAGTTAGGAAAAACTATTGGGTTTTCTAAAGCTTGGTTTTACTAATCATATGCCTGCAGAATTTTATTTCAATAGGTTTAGGTAGAAATGATTACAGTATTAAATGGAAAAAAGTCATGGGCAGTGGGAAATGAGTCAAGTAGTATTCATCAACAATTAAGGATAATTAAAACTTTATAAATATTTCAGTGTTGTTAATTTGGTAATTTACCTAGCAGATTTTGGTGGGCAGTAATTCAATAGATTTTTGCATTGCTATACTAGGGAAATTTAGAATAGTCTAGAAACTAGCGTCAAGATACTTTTTTGATGTGTGGAAAAGGACTATGGTAATTGCTTCTACTAAAGATCTGGGAATAATTTTATTAGGGTACAATACACTGAGAGAGAGATTGATGGATTGCTAGACACAGAATTAGGAAGACCAGGCCACAAATCTTACCTCTGGAAGTAGTTATATGACCTGGGACAAGTACTTAACCTCTGTATATTTCATGCAATTCCCTAGGATTCATCTCCTAAATAAGTCATAGATAGTTGTGATCTAGAGATTTACTGTGTCTTTGAAAAATGCAGTATGATTGAAGTCTGTTTTTTCCATTGCCCAAATTAACCTGAAATCTCTCAATATTTTTACTCATTTCCTAATTACTTCTTTTTTAATTATATTGTTATTTAGGTTTAGTATAATTATTTTCACATTCGTTTTTGAATATTCCAACCAACATTTTCTCACTAAGGTAGTGGTAGTCTCTTGGTGACCGAGAATGACTATTATCTTTGTGCATTATCATCAATTGATGTACCCTCATGTGGCTTTGAAGTCCAAAGACTGAGGCGCAGAGTTTGTGGTACATGGGGCATGGGACACCAGTTGTTACGTGTAAATCTTGAAATTTCTCAGACTTGTGAATGTTAAAAATTTCCACATTGAGGAATCCTCCATTAGAACAAATTCCCTACTGAAAACATTGCCCATTTTGATGTGAGAACTCGCCAGGATCAGAAATGGGAGGACCTCTACTCCACCTGTACTTAAGACTGCTTTAGGGGAGAAAACTCCTTGCTAAACAATGAAAGTATTTGGACCCATGCTTATGATGAGGCAGGGAGTTCTTAGAGCCATGCCTGTTTTTAGAATTGATACAATGCGATGCTAGGTACCTAAAAGGGTCGGGCAGGTTTTCTCTTGATGGGATTAGTCGACACAGCAGTGTTTTCTCTGGTTCAGACTTACTGAGGGGATTAGTCGACTTAGCTGGAATTCAGAGGGCTGTCTTTTAGAAAACATCTATGGTGATTGGTAGATGGAAGAACTTAGGGGAGGTGACATAGGAAAAAACCTCCTATATAAGAAAAGGAATCTCTTGAGCAAGAGATCCTTGGATCCTTGGAGGTAGATCCTTGGAGATAGATCCTTTTGGAGGAGGCCCTTTGAAGATCTCTTGAGAAGTCCCTTGGGAGGCTGACTCTGGCTGGAACTCCCTCTGGGGAGACTCTGTTTCCCAGACACCCTTGCTTAAGAAAAATCTTGTGGTGAGTGATAAAAGACTGATTGATTCTCTCTCTCTTAAGATTCAGGTCTAGGCCATGATGCCTTAAGGCCCTTCATACTTATACTTTTCTCTCTCTCTCTCTCTCTCTCTCTCTCTTTCTTTGATTACTCATTGTATTATTAATTAAATTCTCTATAAAACCCAGTTGACTTGGGCATATTCATAATTTGGGAATATATTCCCTGGCGACCATCTTATATTTGATTTAAAAACCAAGACACTGTAGTGAAACATATTTCCTGCGGTCACAATTTACTCACCCTCTCTTATATCTATCACAATTTATATCTTCCACCATTTGAACTCACTACAGTTTACAACATCAACCACTTTAATTATTACAGTTTATGGCTTCAACTCTTTTAAATGCCACAGTTTATGGCAGACAACTATTTTAAATCTTACATATGGGAGGTGTGGTTGTGGCCTTCTGTCGGCGTTCACACGCAGCGGCAAGACGTCGACGTTGTTCATCTTCAAAGGTGGCGGCGGCATGGTTAATGTGGGTTCGCCAGCTGCTTCTGACAGAGGCAGCAAGTTCTAGTTGCTTTGCTGTAATGCCAGCCCACTTCAAGTTGGACTTTAGCTGATCCCTTGTTTCCTGAGTCCAGCTGACAGTTCACAATAGAATACCTGTCTTGGTATTCACTGTGAGTCCATGCGGATGACGTGTCCAGACCATTGTAGCTGGGACCATTACTTCGATGCTGGTGGAGTTGTCTCTGTCGAGGACTTCCTGATTGATGATTTGGTCCTGCCATCGGATCCTCATGATTGACAGGAGGGAGCTTTGGTGGAATTGCTCCAACTGTTTCATGTGCTTCTGGTACAGTGTCCATGTCTCACAACTGTACAGGAGCAAGCTGAGGACCACTGCGTTATATACTTTGAGCTTCATCGCAGTGCTTACACTGCTGTGTTGGAGGACTTTGCAGCGCAGCCGCCCGAGTGCCTGGCTGGCCTTTTGGATCCTGGCATTGATCTCATGGTCTAGGGACTCGTCGTTGGCGATGGTGCTGCCCAGGTACTTGAAAGTATTGACATTAGAAAGCTGCGTACCCTCGATTGTAATGCACGGCTGGTTAGTTGGCCTCCCTGGTGAGGGTTGGAACAGCACCTCTGTTTTGCTGAGGCTGATAGTCAGGTCAAACAGTTTTGTTGCGGTGGAGAACCTGTCCATAGTGGTTTGGAGATGATTTTCTTGGTGGGCCAGGAGAGCACAGTCATCTGCAAAGAGAGCTTCCAGGATGAGTCTCTCTGTTGTCTTTGTTTTTGCAGTCAGGCGGTGAAGGTTGAATAGTGAGCCATCTAGCCGATATTTGATGTAGGCGCCCAGGTCTAGATCCATCACAGCATGTCGTAATACTTAGGTGAAAAATAGGTTGAATAGTACCGGAGTGAGGATACAGCCTTGTTTCACGCCATTGGAGATGTTGAAGTGATCGGAAGTCTCTCCACCAGATAGGACTTCCCCTGTCATGTCGACATGAAAGAGCTGGATCAGTTTGACGAATTTTGCTGGGCAATCGAGCTTGCTGAGGATCACCCACAATGTGTCCCTGTTCACTGTGTCAAACGCCTTTGTCAGGTCTATGAATACAATGTAGAGACTCAGGTTCTGCTCAAGGCATTTTTCCTGCATTTGCCTCGCTGTGAAGACCATGTTAATGGTGCTGCAATCTGGTCAGAAGCCACATTGTGATTCAGGCAGGTTCTGCTCTGAAACAGATGACAGGAGTCTGTTGAATATAACATAGGCGAGGATCTTTCCAGCAGTGGAGAGTAGTGAGATGCCTCTATAGTTGTCACAGGCTGCTTGTGAGCCTTTGTTCTTATATAGGGCTACGATGGAGGCATCTCTGAGTTCTGGGGGCATGTCTTCCTCTTCCCATATGCTGGTCAGCACTATGTGGAATGCCTGGAGCGCCTTTCCATTTAAGGCCTTGTACACCTCGGTTGGGATCCCGTCTTTACCAGGTGCCTTGCCTGCATTCATTTGTTTAATGGCTTTTTGGACTTCCTCTATTGAAGGAGGGACGTCAAGTTGTTCAATGGTGTGGTTTTGGGGGATCTGGTCAAGGGAGCTTTGGTCGACTGAAGAGGGTCAGTTGAGAAGCTGACTGAAGTGTTCTTTCCACCTGTTGCTGATGCCTTTTTTATCTTTTATGAGAGTGTCACCATCAGAGGATAGCAAGGGAGTGGTGGTGGGTTTTAATGGCCCATAGACAATCTTGAGTGCACTGAAAAATTGTTTGTAGTTTTTTGTATCAGCAAAACTCTGGATTTCTTCTGCCTTTTTCCCCCACCATTGGTCTTGCATCTTCCTGATCTCATGCTGTGCCGTGGCTTGGAGAGACTTGAATCTGTCCTTTTTAGGAGCAGAGTTTGGGTTATTTTGCCACTCCATAAAGGCTTTGTTCTTTTTGCTCAATAGGTCTTTTTGTTGAACCAGTCCTGGTGGTTATGCTGTTTTGGGCCTAGGACTGCCTTTGATGTTTCCTTCACTGCGTCTCTGAACTGGTTCCATTTCTCAGTTGAGCTTCCAGTGAGTGGTTCCTTGGCAGACAGCTTGTTGTCCAGGCAGGACTGGAATGTTTGCAAATAAGATGGATCTCTAAGACGACTCACGTTGTAAAATGCGCGAACTGTCTGGGCACGTTTTGGATGGCGAGGTGCAATGCGCATTTGAAGAGTCGCTCTAACCAATCGATGGTCTGTCCAGCATTCAGCTCCTTCATGGCTCTGGTGATCTTTACATCCTGGATGTCTTACCGGCTTACAATGATGTAGTCAATGAGATGCCACTGTTTTGATCGTGGGTGCATCCACGTTGTTTTATATTTGTTCGCCATTCTGAACACAGTGTTTGTGATGGTGAGTTCAAACTCTGAACATTTGCTGAGTAGCAGTAGGCCATTGTTGTTCATTTTGCCCACGCCGTGTTTGCCGAGCACTCCTTTCCATCTTTCATGGTCCTGGCCAACACGGGCGTTGAAGTCTTCCAGTAGTATCAGCTTGTCATTGGTGGGCACTGAGTGCAGGACAGCACTCAGGTCAGAGTAGAACTGCTCGATGGTCTCCTCTGTGCTGGTCAGTGTTGGGGCATATGCGCTGATGATTGTGGCATACCGGTCTTTGCTGAGAGGTAAACGGATCTTCATGAGCCTCTCGCTGATGCCCACAGGCAAGTCTGGCAGCTGTTTGAGCAAACTGGTCTTGATAGCCAGGCCAACACCGTGGATTCTGTCTTTATTTGAGGCTCTACCTTTCCAGAAGAAGGTGTATCCAGTGGTGGGTTCGCTGAGTGATCCCTCTTCTGGTAAGTGTGTTTCGCTTAATGCTGTGATGTCGATGTTATATTGCGCCAGTTCTTTACCGATTAGAGCTGTTCTTCTCTCAGGTCTTGGGGTATTCTCTCTGTCAAATAATGTCCTGATGTTCCATGCTCCTAGTAGGAGTTTCTTTGTATTTTGTTTCTTTTGATTTTGACTGCTTAAAGGGATGACCCGCCAGCCGCGGTGTGCTGACCGGGTGTTTGTTGGGCAGGCAATGTTTGGGACACCTTTTCTCGTCCCCTCCCTTGATTAGGATGAGCAGTGCTGTCCTAGAGAGGGCTGCTCAGTCGCCCAGGATGCTGTCGAACGTCCCTGCTGCCCTACAGAGCCGATTGACCACTGGTCTGTGGGTCGCCTACGTGCAGGATCGTGACTACAACTGCCAGTGGTCACCTCCACCTGTTGCGTCGCCACTCCCCCATCGCCGCAGGTCTTGAAGAGGGTGGGCGGGGTCAGGATAGATGAGTGTGCACAAAGATACGTGTGCGTGAAGGAGATTTAAGTGGAAAAGTCGATGCACAGAGACAGTCCCACTCTCTCGGCGTTGGAAGCCTGGGTCCAGTGGCACGAAAAGTTGTTACACCTGGAGACGTCCTCAGCTGCATTGGATGGCCGTATTATCTTTTGTGCTCCAACATGCCCTAAGCACTCCACTGTGCCTTTCTGCGTCGCCATCTCAGCTGTTGAACCTTATTGTTGGTTTCTTCTGCCTGTTCAGCTGAAACAGTCTTCACATGCTGGGTGAGCAAAGCCCTAGTTCACCAGGGGTCGATGACCCGATGGCTACCCTCACAAGGTTTAGCTGGCCTGTCGCCTGGCGAAGTCGTTGCCCGAGGTGTGGCCGCTGCCACATGCCAGCAGCTACTGGGAGCCACAAGGGAGAGCTGGGTATCAGGTGAGGGTCAGAGGCTGGAGAGCTGCCCTAGGAGGGCACCACAAGCCCTCCATACCAGGGATACTATCCCTCCCTAAGCACCCCATACCCCCCTAAGGTATTTCTTAGTATTAGGTAGACTGTTAAAAGCCACTGTTCGTTATTTTAGTTCACATGGCTAGTGACTGGTAAAGTTCTCAGATTCAGATCTTCTTACTCAAGTCTACTTTCTTTCCTCTATATCAGTATTATTTGTGCTACCTACTTCATATGGTTATGGTGAATAAAACATTTTGAAATAGATACTTGTTATATATGCATATTACTTATCTAGAGGATTAAATGAACTGACATATACAAAACATTTTGTAAACCATAAAGCATTATATAATGTTAGCTTTTATATATATTTCAATATCCTTTATTTACCACAATTCTATAATTAGTAGGTAAAGAAAATGTTATTATGAAAATTATGCATTTGATTTTTCCTCTTGTATTAACCACTGGGAGAGGAAAAATTATAATTTTTCTCAGTCTATTCTCAGATAGTTTTTGTTAATCACATGAACATATTTCTAATTACAGTTTACTCTTATACTATATTTAAAGTTACTGTTCCTCAGCAGTGAAGTTTATTCTCACCTTAATGCCAGAATATAATTTAGTCTTTAAATTAAAAAAAATATAATACAAACCCCCAGACTATTTTAGTAAGAGTGACAGATCATTTGCTTTCTTTGCTATACTTTTTGGGGGTCCTACAGTTTTAATTAAAGGAGAAGGAGAGAGCAGGAGGGGAAAAAGAGAGAGAAGCTGAAGAGCTCTTATATTTAAATGTATAAAATTAGGGAATAGCTTGTTAGACGTAGGAGAAATCTGAGAGCTCATCTAGTTCAAAACTCACCTTTTATAGATCTGGTCCATTATCATAAAATCTATTGTATAATGGAACATGGAATTCTGGATGCAGCTATATTCCATCTTGTACCCACTCTACCACAATTTATCCATGATAAAAGGCTTACTATCTTTTAGTTTTAATGATAGAATTTCATATCATAATTAAATTTACCTTTTTACTATTTTTAAGGAAGATCAAGAGTACAAATGAAAGGTATAATTTTCTTTGGAAGTTAGAGCTCAAATAAAAATATTATCCTTATTTTTTAGTGTGGAAAAAAAGTATTAGAAACTATTTTGGAGGGAATTTGGGGGGCAAGAGGAAATTATTACTGTGACAAATTATGCCTAAGGTACCAAAAAGCACTCATTTGCAAATTTCAATGAAGTGTCAGAGATGAGTGGAAACATCTGAGTGGTACATTTGGCCTATTTAAAAAAAAGTCCAATTATCATGAGTATTATAATGATATGCTCCGGATACTACTTGTTTATATTTCTTTTCAGTAGTGCTTTACCTGTTGTTGAGCTCAAACTTACTCAGGTTTTCTGGTAAAAGAGACCATAGACATAGAAATACAATGGCTTCCTAGACAAATCTAAAGACTGGGAAATGTATCTTTCCCAATTCCCACCCATATCCCCCATGATGAAGTAAGATATGTATTTCACATAAACCAATTTTATATTTAATAGTCAATTATATTTTTTTCTACCTCAACACACCTTTCATATCATACTGAAATCTAATTATCTTAGTCACTGAGTCAAGCTACACTTTGGTCAAAAATCTCCAATGATTCCCTATTGCTTCTGATCTACAGTTCAAACTCCTTTGGAAGGCATTCAAGGCTTTACATTAACTTTTTAGCTTTAGTTTATATTGATATTCTTTATGCATTTTGTGCTATACTCAGACTAATATACTGTGTGTCCATTGAATAAACATTCCTCATATTTGTGTCTGCTTATGCGTATAGTCCAAAATCTGCACAGTAATGTCCTCTTTCCCCTTCTTTGCTTGATGAGTTCCTTTGTGGGTATTCAGTTGTTTTCTTTATGACTCCATTTGGGATTTTCTTGGCAAAGATATTGGAGTGGGTTGCCACTTCCTTCCCTAACTAATTTTACAGATGAGGAAACTGAGGCCAACAGATTTAAGTGACTTGCCCAGGATCTCACAGGTAGTAGGTGCCTGTGGTCAAATTTGAACTCAGGAAGATCAGTCTTTCTGACTCTAGGGTGGGTACTCCATCCATTTTGCCATTTAGCTTCCCCACCTGAATTCCTATTCATATTTTAAAATCCAACTCAAACACCACCAACTCCATGAAGTCTTCCATGGTCACCTGTCTATTTCTCTCACAAGATACTTCATTTTGCAAGTATCTGACTTAGCATGTATTGTGTTTTTATTATCTCTATGCCATGTCATAAAATACTACTAATGTTTTAATGTGGAATTGCCATTGGACCACAAGTTCTAATAGGTCTTAGTAAAAAAGATCAATTTGGAATACAGGTCTGCAGACGGTTGTATGGGTATTGTTCGAGTTCAGTGGACCTGTGTGGAGAGCTTAAGCACAGGGCTAATGGATTTTTCAAAGACCAAAAAGACACAGAGGCCCTGTGATATGCCTTTCCCCAGGAATACTGTTATACAAAATAATCTTTTTTTAAAACTGAATCTTTCCCCCAAAATCCAATCCTCTTTTGATCTCCCTATTTCTATCAATGACACTGTCATTCTTCTAGTCATTCAGGTTTTCAGTCTGAGTTACTTTCTATTAGTTCTGTTTTGGCTGTGTGTATAAGTATATATGTGTATGCTGTTGGCTCTGTCAGAATGTATGTTCCTTGGGGGTGGGGACTGGTTTTCAATTTTATATTTGTATTCTGAGTACCTCCCCAGGCACCTAGCACACAGTTAATAAATGCTTTTAGATGGACATTTAACTCCTTCCTCCATCACTCAGTGTATTAAATTCATTGCCAAACCCTGTCAATTCTACCTCTATAACATTTTTCATCTATTGCATATGGATTCTTCTCTCTACTTAAATCACAACTGTCTTAGTTCAGAACTTTATCTCCTCTCACCTGGACTATTCCAGGGCCTAAAAATAGGCTTTCCTGCCTCAAGTCTGTCCCCTTTCCAATCCATCCTTCACACAGTTGCCGAAGTGATATTCCCAAAGAAGGAATCTGACCATATCACTTTCTTGCTAAATTAACTTCAGTGACATCTGTTACCTCTAGGATCAAGTGCAAACTCTTTTGTTTAGCATTTAATGTGATTTACAATCTGGCTCTAACCTACCTTTCCAGGTTTATACATTAATCTTCTCCTTTTGCTCCCACCTTCCCCTATGTACTTTACAGTTTCAACCAAACTAGCCTTTATGCTGCTCCTCACAAAAGATATTTCAGCTTCATAGTACAGGTAGGGGTCATGTTTGAAATTTATTCACTTCTCACTTTTGCCTTTCACCACTTATTTTTTACCCAGCTCAACCCAAAAGCTATTTCCTTAAAAAGGTTCTCTCCAACCCCAGGGCCAGACTGCTATTGTCTCCCTCCAAAAATTGCCTTGAATTTATTTTGCACATTCTTGGAAATATGTATTCAGTATGTTGTTGCTCCCAATTGATTGCAAAGTTCCTTGAGTTTAGGGATGGTTCCATTTATATCTTTGTATTCCTATTACCTAAGGGCAGTCAGGTGGGGCATCAGATAGAGCATTGGGCCTGGAGTAAGGAAGACTGGAGTTCAAATTCAACCTCAGACACTAGCTGAGGCTAGTGACCCTGGGCTAGTCACTTAACCCTGTTTGCCTCATTCTCTTCATCTGTAAAATGAGCTGAAGAAGGAAATGGTGGACTACTCCAGCATCTTTTACCAAAAAAATCCCAAATAGGTTCACAAAGAGTTGGACTGATTGAAATGATTCAACAACAACCCTATTATCTAGTTCAGTTCCATTCATAGATAAAAAATTTATTAAGCATTTACTATATGCCAGGCATTATGCTAAATGTGGGGATATAATTACAAGTAAGGAATACAGTCCCTGAAGCCAAGGAGTTTACATGTTAATGGAGAAAGACAACCCCTCAATAGAAGTGGTGATATAGGCAGGAAATTCAGTTGAGCAGAGTAGAGATAGGAAGTGTGGTCCTAGTTCTACACAAGATAAGATAAAGGATCATCTATGGGGGAGGGGTAACCAAGAGAGGAGACCAAGATTAGGGGTTGGAGAGATGGTAACTAAAATATATAGTCACTCCCACTGAATTGTAAAAAGCTTCATGAGGATAAGGACTGCCATGAGGCTTTGGACACAGGTGGTGTTTGACAAACTATTGAATGGGTAATTTTGTTTCTGTAAAGGGAGCCATTCAAAACTGTGGTGTTTGGAATGAAAGTATCAAGGGTTGAACGCACATCAGCACCTAACTGTGGTTCTAATAAGAAAAGTAAATCTCAAAACCAGGAAGTGAGGGCAAAGTTTTCTGCAGTTATTTAGAAGTAGGAAAAGAATATTAGAATGTATTTGCATTTAAAAGCTGAGGCCATTTATTTTATTCTTATCGAGCAGGAAAGTTATACACCTAGGAAAGAAAGCTCTTTCGTTCGCTTTAGAAAATCTGGGTAACACAGAACAATTGCCGGCTTCCTTCAGTTCGAGATTCTTAAATTGAACTGATTCCCTCGGGGGGAAGTCACATAACTGGCTTATTTAAACAGTGCAAAGCAGCAGACTGCCTTCTCTCATTACAAATACGAAAGAAAAAAAAGCCAACAATACAGATTCGCCTCCTCCTCCGCCCCAGTACCCCATCATCTCTCCAACCATCCATTCATCCCCGCTGGCAAAAAGGGGAATTACACTTTAAAAAAAAAAATCATATTCTGGAAGAATTCTAAAATCGAGTATCTAGGACCAATTCCAGTTCGGAGCGGACTGAGGCGGCCCTAACAACACCTTTAAGCTGTCAGGCACGTGTCTCCTCCTCCTTCTCCCTCTTTCTTATTCCCTCTTCCAGCCCCAACTAAACGTCCCGCCTCTCCATGGATTTCAACAGACCGGCTCTCCAACGCTCGCGAGAGCCCCATTTGCCACGTTCCAAAGGGCTGGCGAAAAACAGGAGAACCGAACTCGCTCTCAGGCGGTTGCGTGGCAGCTGCACAGCTTGAAGCCGGGAGAGTTGGGGAAGAAAGTCTAAGCCCTTCATGCGAGAACTTCCCGTTTGATTGGTTGGAACGTGCCGTCATTCGCTCCTCCCCCCGTGGTGGGTGGACCTAGGGGCGGGCCCTGTTTGGGGGCGTGGCCTCTGGGTGTCTGCACGCTGCGGCGCGCGCACAGCTCTAGACTGGGCTCGAGTTTCTCCACGCGAGCGGGTGGGCGCGCGCGTATTCAGGACGTGGGGAGGGAAAGAAACCCTGTGGTCCCGGGTGGAGCCAGGTAGCCAAGTAGCAGCTGACGGCGCTATTGCAGCCCCTTCCCACCATTCACAACCTATCCCTTTCACTACCTGGCCCACGCCCGGCAACTCCTATAGCTCTTCTCCCTGCAGCCCCGTGCAGCGCGCGCCATGGCCCAGCGAAAGAACGCGAAGGGCGGTGGTGGCCACAGCAGCAGCAGCCCCGGCAGCAGCAGCAGCAGCGCGGGTGGTAGCAGCAGCAGCAGCAGCCCAGGGTCCCGCCGAGGTCAGTTTGTGCTTCTCCTGGGAGGGGGTGGGGAGAGCTGCGGGAGGTGGCCGGGATGTGGCTGGGATGTGGCTAGTCTCTGGTCCTCCCGGCCCCGCCCCTGTTGGTCCCTGCTGGAGAAGAGTAGAGGGAGGATGCAGCTCCCCCCCCCCCCAAGCCCCTAGATACTGCCTGCGGCCTCTGAAGGCCAAGGACGCCGGAGCACTTTGGTTTTCTCCTCTTCCTCTCGCTTACATCCCCTCCTCCCTGTGGCTACCCTCTCCCCACATTATTCCTGGGTTCTGCTGGGCAGTGAAATTATGGCAAGCGGGAGACCTAGCCCTGATGATTCTGTGAGCTGTGCCCTGGGTGGAGGATAGGGAGGGAAACCTTGAGGATGGAGGGCTACCTACGGGTCCCCCACCTGGGCCCCAAGAGTAGGTGCTGCAGGTATGATGCACTGTGTCCAGAGTTCTAGCTAGGGCTATTGGACTAGTTTGAACATAGTTGTTTGCATATTTTCTCTCCTTCGTCCCCCTCCATTAAATTGTGAGTTTCTTGAGGGCAGAGAGTCCCCCTACCCCCTTCCTTTGTATCCCTGGTGTTATAGTTGGAGTTTAATAAATGCTTGTTGACTGGACTTGGAACTAGAAGGCTTCATTGAGGCCATCTGAACTCCCTCATTTTTTAGATGAGGAACCTAGGTACGGGAGGGGTTGAGTTGCTAACCGACTTTCTGATCCCCAAACACAGGTTTATCCAAAATTGGGCAAAATTTGGGGAGCCAGTTCTCCCTTGCTTCTGGGACTTCCTTGCAGGTGAATGATTGTCCTTTCCCATTTCGCTTCATTTTCAGTAAGATGCTGGGAATTTATGATACATTGAGGAGTGGGGCCCGTGGTTATTGGTTGAATGATGAATTCTGAGCTTTTTTGCTTTTTTGTGTTGAAGGAAAGGTAATGAATTTATCTCTGGTATCACAGTTTTAGTGAATATTTGAAAATGAACTGAAAGCAGGGCAATTTAATACAATTCAATCCCAAGCACCAGTTTTTGACAAAAAGAAATTCTTAGGATAACACAAAAGAGCAACAAAGTTGCTGATGAGTTATACATTTTTACAAACAAAATGTCCTTACTTTAAGTTAGCTTTCCAAAGACGTGTTGTTTTTGTATTTTAAATATTGCTTAGATGTACTTGGCTTCTTTTGCTTGGGATTATGAAATGATCCACTTCTGCCCTCCTTCCTATTCTCTTGCTGGCTTCTTTTCTCTCCTCTCTCCCTGCTCCCCCAACCCCTCCCTTTTCCCACTCTTCCTAGACTCCTTAGTGGAAAGAACAGATGTTTTTAATCTGTTTCTTCTTCTATTTCAGTGGTTCCCAATTTTTTATGCTTCCCTTGAATCACAGGGAGAAAACTGAATGAAAGGAATGACTGAACCAGATGCCTATTGAATGTGTTCCAGAAAATTAAAGCAAATAGTTAACTTTTCTTGACTGATTTTTCTATTTGGTATTCATGGAGTGAAAATGGAACATTCGCTTTTATTGATAAATTTGAATAAATAGGATAAATATGGTGCAAATTAAATCCTTGTAGAATTTTTGAGACTAAGATTTCATATTTATCTTAGTAAATAGACAAGTATTCTTATTGGAATGATAGTTTTAAGTTTGCTATGGATAAAATTTTGGTCTTAAAGCTAGGATTACTTGATCCTGACATTAACTATTTGTGTAACAATGGGCAAGTAAGGCATCTTAATCTTTCCAATTCAGTTTCTTCATTTGTTAAATGTATCTAATATCTATAGTACCCAACAATATTAAGATTCAGATGACAGTTATGTGAAGTGCTTTGAAAACTATATAAATCTTGTCGTACTAGACAAAATATATTTTTTGCCCTTTAAAAGAAGGTCTAAATCATTATCCAGTTTAATTAAGTAACCTATCTTGGGAGATTGGAATCCATTGTTACATTAAACACATTAAACTTTACCTCCTATATCTAGCAACTGCTAGCATTGAACAATATGGATATCCAAGTTAGCAGGAAGCTTCAGTAGTGAAGAAACATTTTCATATGCACTGTTCAGTGTCTTTTGCAAGTATGATGAAGCTAATTTTAGTAGAGCCAACAGGATTTCAAGGGATATTAAAAGCCTTGAGTGTATTCTTTTAAATTTTTCTGATATTTTGGAATGAGTCACTTAGTCTATATTAATATTTGATTACATACATTATTGAAGGCTTTTTAGATACTGAGGAGAGAATTTCATTGTAACAGAACCAGAAACCATTTAGATCTAACTCACTTTACACAGGGTCTCTAACAAAGGTTCTTACATAGGTACTAAGTGTACACTGGGTATTGAGCATTCAACAGTGTTAATGAACTTCAGCACCCCCCACCCCCAAATGCACAGAAACTCATAAATAAAAACAACACATAAGAAAGGACCCATCTGGTCCCTTCAGATGGGAACTGAACTAGGGGCTGCTTTAAGGGCAACCTCATGTATTTCTGGTTAGTCTCTTTCCCACAAGTGTCCTCCTAGACAGTCTTCCCAAGTCTGTTAGTACCTAATGGTTTAGACTTCTAGAGGGTAGCATTATTTTGGTCATTATTGAGTGAACCAATCTTTTCTTATCCCAACTTCCTTGTCAAAATAACTTCAGTTTTTCCTCTGCAAGTAGAATGTTGTGCAGATTCTATAGATTTTATTTTCTCCAAGGTGAGCAATGTATTGTGAAATCCCCAGAAGAGTTAGGGTTAAATAACTTTGACCATGATCTACCTTTTCAGGCTTTGTGCAAGGATATATCTATTATTGACGTGTGTTTTGCTTTGCTTGCTAGAGCTAGCTATACTCCTTTAGGAGTTGCAAGGTGAAAGACAAAAGGGGGTAGTCCTAAGGAATGTGAGTGGAAAAAGCCTGAGCTGGATCTCACTGCATAGGTGGCTGTTTCTTAGCCAATCAGCAGGAAGCAGCCCTAAGCTCTGAAATCCTTTTGAGTGTGCATACTAATTTACCATAAGTGTATTCTCTTCACTTGCTTCTGGTTAAATGTTCTTGCCTAACGTCTTAGCAGTTTGATTGAAGGGACTTTTTTAAAATCCAATTTTATTTTATTTTCAGTCCCAAATTCCCTCCCTTATCCCTTCTTCACCTCCTGAGGCCAGAAAAACCAAGTTGATTACAAATTTGTATAGTCATGCAAAATAAATTTCATTGGGGAAACTTTTTAAAATAATTGGTAACTCCTTTGAGTATTCTTTTTATTTTAGAAGAGACTTGATGGTACATTTGACAATTGAAGATGAACTATGTATTTGATGAATACAAAAGAAACAATGTTATTATTTAAAGTTTTCAATAAACAAGTTTTATTTATTTGCATTTCATATTGATGTTTTCTTTTTTGTACAAAACTTTAATGTAATCAAAATTATTTTACATTTTGTAATTTTTTTCTAACTCTTGCTTGGTCTTGAAATCTTTCCTTTCCCAAAGATCTGACAGGTATACTATTCTGTGTTCACCTAATTTACTTATAATTTCCTTCTTTATATTAAAGTCATTCACCCTTTTTGAATTTGTCTTGGTATAGGTTGTGAGATATTGATCTAAACACTCCCAGCAATTTTTCTTATTTTTTAATCTGGATTGGGGATGATGAAGGGAGATATGCTGGTCTGAAGGTTTCCCACTATTCCTATGAAGTATACTGCAGTGTATCAGGTTGTAAGATGCCTGGTTAGGCTCTGCTTTTCCAGAGGACGGATGGATAGGATGTGAAGATCAAATGATTCAGACTCCTTTACAGTTTTGTGTACCTTATAAAATGTTATTTTCATTATCTGTAGTTTTTAGCTGACATTTGAAAAGTGATGATTGATGATAGATGGGTGTTGTTTAGGACCGTTAAATTTTAAGTTTTCCTGTGTATCATTAACATATGCATATATCTGTATAAATATATTTATGTATAGCATTTACTCAAAAAGTAAAGAAACCTAAACTACTTCCCCTTGTGTCCATGTGGGTCATATCAGTGTTTTTTAGAATTTAAGATAGAGGGGTAATGAATAGTGATTCGTCAAAATTAGGCATGCGATATAATTTCTAGAAAGTGGTTATTTTGAAGGCTAAACCAACAGGTAGTAGAGGCAGTATGGTAAAGTAGAAGCAGTCCTGGATTTCTTATTAGAACACTTGTGTTCAAGTACTAGTTATGTTGTTACCTTATCTTGGGCAAATTTCTTAACCATTTTACATCTCCATTTTGTCATCTGTAAAATGAGGAAATGGAACTTAAAAGTCTATAAAGCTATAAATCAATGATCTGTAATTTAATTAAACAAGAAATGCTATTCATATTGTCTCATCATAATTTCCCACCAGTTTTTTCACTTTAAAAGGCACTTCTCCTTAGGTCTGCCTTCATCTAATTTAACTTTATACTCTTTCTGACTAAGACCTTTTCAAAACTCTTATCTTCAAATGAATGAACAAAGGAACTAATAAATTTTATAGCTGTAAGGAATTGGACTGTCATGTTGCATTTAGCGTAGGAGTGTGAAATAATCTAATTCTAAATGCAAAAACAATAGGATTGCAGATTTAGAGCTGGATGAGAGTTAGAGGCTATTAGATCTTCTTATTTCACAGATGAGGAAACTGAAAGACAGGGATTGTCATTGCCCAGGATCAGCAACTAGCAAGTGTCTGCAGTAGGATTCAAACTCTCATCTTCCTGATGCCAAATCTGGGACTATATCCACTATACCATTGAGCTGCTTAATAGGTAGCAAATAGAGGTATTCTGATACTCATATTATATTTGGTTATATCTTGAAATGACTAAGCATCCTATGTTGGTATGGCGAGGACATATATAAGATCCTGTTCTCCCATCCTTTTTTGTGTAGTTTCAACTTCTTTCTGAAAGACCTGGTTATTAGAAAATAAATTTAATTTTCAAATAAATAATTTAGTTTCTTTTTAAAATTTAGTAACTTAGCAAAGTAATTAAGGTAGTGTAAAAGATGAACTAGCTTTTTTAAAAGTTAATATCAGAGGGTTAGTCTCAACTATTGGTTTTTATATCATAAATGTGTATTTTTATTCCAGTCAATCTAGTTTTATAGGCCTCAGCGTACAATGTTAACTATTGATTTGCACACTAGTTTCTCCGATTTTGGAATGTTTGGTAGTCTTTTGAACATTATATTGTTTTATAGCTGCATACCTTTTCATCTTTTTGGGCTTTTGCAGTATATAGGCTTGGGATGTAGAGGAAGGAGAGGTACCAATGAATGACTATCTGGAAATATACAACAGATAATAACATAATACTTAAATGTAGGCCTTTTTTTTTTTTTTGGAGGGAGTAAGAAAGTATAGAGATGGAATTGTTTAGATAAAAATAGTAAAACTTTAAGTTCCTTAGAGGACAGGGACCATTGTATATAGAAGAGCTATTCTGTATGAATCATCTGTATGAATATGAATCAATAAGGCAGGGCTGTGGAAACATGACCTGATTCCATTGTAATTTGGCTCTCATGGCTGAAGAAGTTTCACTGTTAACCCTGAGGTGAACTAGAGAACCTGAACTTTACTCTTCTACTATGGGTAAGTAGTTCTGAAAGACTTCTTAATAAAGGTCCCTGGATTACTGTGAAAATCCACTTAATGGCTGGAACTCCATGGACAAGGTGATAGGTATTGTAGTTTAAAAAAATTTATTAGATATTTTATTTTCCCAATTACATATTATAATCATTTTCAACATATATTTCTCAAAATTATAAAATCCAAACTGTTTCCTTCCCTTTCCCCTTTCAGAGATGGCAAGGAATTTAATCTGGGCCAAAACATACTTCCATATTGGTCATTGTTGTAAGAGCACACTCATACAAAACCCAAACCTCCAAATAAAACTGTAGACACTGATGTAAAAAGTAGAATGCTGTAGTTCTAATACAAGCATATAATCAAATCTTTGATACTTGTGGAAATGATGATGAAATACTTGAGTGATTTAGTGACTCCTTGAATGATTGGATCTAAATTCGGTTTGGTCTCAACTTGGAGAAAGAGCTCTAAAAGAGGGCCCCAGAAATCTGTACTTTGGCTTTTTGTTTAGCATTTTTATCAGTTGGATATAAATTTAGATTACATACTTTTAAAGTTTTGCAGATGATGCAAAAGTGGGAAACTATCAGCTTATTTTTTACTGTTTACAGCCAAAGTTTTTGGAAAAGTTATTGCCTCAACCACTTAAAAAAAAAAAACTTAAAAAACAAACAAACAAACCATATCTTCTGTCTGAGAATCCATACTAAATATTGA
Organism: Monodelphis domestica; assembly: GCF_027887165.1. Taxonomy (NCBI): domain Eukaryota; kingdom Metazoa; phylum Chordata; class Mammalia; order Didelphimorphia; family Didelphidae; genus Monodelphis; species Monodelphis domestica. The sequence continues at coordinate 310,828,783 of NC_077229.1, read as the reverse complement.
ATACAAGTCAGAAGAGCAGTAATGGCTAGGCAATTTGGAATTAAGTAGTCTTGTCCAGGGTCATAAAGCTAGGAAATGTCTTAGGCCAGATTTGAACCTAGGATCTCCTGTTTCCAGGCCTGGCTCTCTATCCACTAAGCCATGTAGCTGCTCCTTCTCCTTTTTAACCCTTTGCATTTTGGTTTTTGACTTACTACCTAATTAAAACTATTCTACCCAAACTTAGGGCAGCTAGATGGTGCAATGGATAAGAGTATCAGGAGGATTTATCTTCCTGAGTTCAAATCTGGCCTTAGAAACCTAAGAGCTGTGTGACCTAGCAAATCTCTTAACCTTATTTGCCTCAGTTTCTTCAGCCATAAAATGAGCTGGAGAAGGAAATGATACCACTTCAGTGTCTGCCCAGAAAACACCAAATTAGGGGTTACATAGTTTTAAGATACAAAAAACCCCAATAACCCAATGCTAACAAATGCATTCTTTTTTTTTTTCAGTTGCTCTCATAATTGTCACATTCAATTCTCATTTTTTATTGACCTTTATCTGCATCATTTCGTTGGATACTGTTAACCATCCCTTCTTCCTGAGTTCTCTTTTGTCTGTCTGGATTCTTATGACACTCTCCTTTCCTGATTCTCTTCCTACCTGTCTGGCTACCCTTCCTTAGTATCCTTTGATAGAAATTCATCCATGTTCCACTCCCTTTTGTGTGCTGTGGCCTCCTCTACTCTCATTAGTTGTTATCCTCTCACTGCAAATGATTCTTAGGTTGATATATCTAGCATTAATCTTAATTTTGGGTTGCATTATGAGGATCATATCTTCAAGGAATAGGAAAGGGGGGATAATCTTATTGTAATCTGCTCTTGTCAGACTTCACCTAGAGGATTTTGTTCTATTCTGGGTAGCATAATTTAAGAACATGGAAAATATCCAGAAGAGGGAATCTAGTGTGATGAAGAGATTTGAATTACTGACATTTGAGAATAGGGTGAAGGAACTAGGTGTGTTTAGCCTGGAGAAAAGATAACTGGTACATGGGGAAGAGAAGTGGAGGTTTTGAAGGGCTGCCAAGTGAAAAGATTAGACTTGTTCTGTTTAGCACCAGAAACTGAAGCAGTAGGTTAGACATTCTAAGAGGCCAATTCGGGGTTGCTGTTAGGAAAAACTTCCCAACAGAGCTGTCCCGAAGTTTAATAAGCTGCCTTCAGAAGTGGTGGATTCCCCTTCCAAGGAAATCTTCAAGTAGAGGCTGTACAACCATGTCTTTCAGTTGTGGGTTGGACTAAATGACTATTAAAGTCTCTTCCCAACCCCAGTGTTCTATATTTCTGTGCCTAGATGAGCAATTTGCAGTTTGTGGGTTTCCCAGAGTTATTTCAAATAAATGTGTCTTTTGTATTTTGTGGTCAGAGACTAGTTAAGAGGGTCCTAAACAACTTTTTCCATCAGACACTATATGAATATAGTAAATACAATAAGTAAATATATATATGAAAGCATCCTGTACAAATTCTTATTGATAAGGATACACAATCCTAAAAGTCAAGATCATTGACCTCAAAGATAAAATCTAAACTTGATCTGGCATTAAAATCCTTTCAAATATACCTTTTCTGCCTTCTTTCACAAACCCTGTATTATGTAAAGTGAACCACTAACAATTCTCTGAAAATTGCTGGAACTTGTTCCTTCTGCATCTCCACATTTCACAATCCTTGTCTGAAGTTAAGGGTTGTCAATTTATTTGCCAGTGAAGCTTTCTCTGCTTCCTTCCTCAATTTTCTTTATATTTGGTACTTTTTATTTTTCCTTGTGAGGCACTGCTTTATTTGCTTCTCTGTATCTCATTGCCTAACACAATGCTTTTTACTTAATGGGCTTACAAAAATAGAGACAATATCAATTTGATTTTCTCTCAGCCCCAGGTTACCAGAGCACTGTGCTAAGGGCCTGAGGTGCTAAGATAACTTGTTTGAGGAACTGCAAGTAGACTAGTGTAGCTATATTATAGATTGGAAGGGAGTAGAGTGTAAGAAAACTGGCAAGTTTGGAAGGAATCATGTTATAAAGAGCTTCAAATGCCAAACAGAAGACTTTGCATTTGAAACTGGAGGTGCTAGGGAATCCATTGAACATGATCAGACTTGAGCTTTAGAAAAAACATCCTGGCATCTGTGTAGAGGATTATGGTGAAGAAAGAAATCCTAATAAGATCAGGAATGCACATTATCACCAGTACTATTACTGTTCAGGATTGTATTAAAAGTGCTAGCTATGGGATTATAAGAGAAGAAGAATTGAAGAAATTAAAATAAGAAATTAAGGACTAAAGGTATCATTCTTTGTAGATGATATGATGGACTTCCTAGGAAAACCTAGAGAATTAATCAAAAGACTAATTGAAACGATAAACAATTTTAGCAAAGTTGTAGAATATAAAATGATTTTGACTACATTAAAGTTAAAAGTTTATTCACAAACTCAACCAAGATTAAAAGAAACAAACTGGGGGAAAATCTTTATAGCAAGTCTGACAAAGATCTCATTTATCAAATACATTGAAAAAGGAATTAAATTTATAAGAATACAAAGCATTTCCCAATTGACAATGGTTAAAAGATATGAACAGGCAGTTCTCAGATTGAGAAATTAAAATTGTCTTTAGTCTTATGAAAGAATGCTTGAAATCACTATTGATTAGAGAAATGCCAATTAAAGCAACCCTGAGGCACCACTTTACATCTATCAGACTGGCTAATGAATCCAAAAAAGGAAAATGACAAATGTTGGAGGGTATGGGAAAAAATAAGGACACCAATACATTTCTGGTGGTACTCTGAACTGATACAACCATTCTGATGAGCAATCTCTCAAAGGGCCATCAAACTGCGCCTACCCTTTGACCCGTTAAACTAGGTCTATATCCCAAAGAGCGGAAAAGAACCAAACTGTACAAAAATATTGCAGTTGTTTTTGTGGTGGCAAAGAAGTGGGAAAGTGAAAGGATGTCCACCATTTGGGGAATGACTGAACGAGTTGTGGTATGTGATTTAAGAAATGATAACAAGATGATCACAAAAAATCCTGGAAAGACTTATTTGAAATGATATAAATTGAAATGAGCAGAAACACAACGGTACACAGTAACAACAATAATGTATGATGATCAACCATGAATGCCTTATTTATTATCAACAGGTTAAGGATCCAGGATAACTCCAAAAAATTCATGACAAAAGAAAGGATACCAGTGCCATAGAAGAAACAGATGGCGTCTGAATACAGATCAAAACATACCATTCTTTACTTTTTTTCTTCCATGAACTTTCCCTAGTATAAGCAGTATGTGTCTTGTTTCACAAAATGATGAACATGGAAATATGAATTATGTGATAATATATATGCAGTTTGACCTCTTGGAAAGAAGAGAGGGATGAAAGGGGGAGAGAGAGAGAGAACATGGATCACAAAATATCAAAATGAATGTTAAAAAATTGTATTGCCATGTAATCTGGAAAATAAAAATTATAATAAAAATCATAATAGGGAAATGGGGAAATTTTGGGGAGAAAGAGAATGAGTTCTGTTTTGTATACATAGATTTGGGAATCATGGGCATAGAGACTATAATAGAACCCACTGGAGCTGATAAGGTTTCCAAGTGAGAGACTGAAGAGTGACTAGAAAAGAAGGCCCAGAATAGAGCTTTGGGGGACATCTATAATTGGAGATAATGACAAAGAATCAGCATTGAGAGTGAGTAGTAGTCTTCACAGATGGTAGCAGAACTAGGAGAGAAATGTCATGAAAACCTAGAGATGATGCAGTATTTAGAAGGAGAAAATTATTGATGGTGTCAGATGCTGCCTAGGATCCAGAAGAAAAGGATTGAAAAAAGCCATATCATTGGTAATTTCGAAGAGAACAGTTTCAGTTGAATGATGTGGTTGGAAGCCAGTGAATGAGAGGAACAGAAGGGGAAGCATTGCTTGTAGGCAACTTTCTCCATGAGTTAGCCACGAAGAAGAGTGGAGTAGTATAAATATATAGGCTGGCAGGTTTTGGAGATGCCTGAATCAAAGAAATTTCTTTTTAAGACCAGGATGAGGAAACATGGGTGTGTTCATTGTGAGCAACACACAGGAAAGCAGCCAGTGATGGGGAGAGATTGAAGATTTAAAAAAAGTGGGGGACAATCATTAGTTCAAGGAAACAAATGGAAGAGTTTGCCATGGTAAGGAAAAAGAAATCCATTTGTCTGAGACCAGAATGTAGGAGAGAGTGGAAGAAGATGTCTGAAGAATAGAGGAAGAGGGGAACTCTCATAGAATATTCTTAATTTGTTCACTGAAGTATAATGTGAGACTCTTGCCTGAAAATGAAAGGAGGGGATTCTAAAAATATTGGAGGAAGTTTGAAACAGCTGCTGTGGAGAGTGGGATAGTGCATTAATTAAGAATAGTGGATTTGGGGGGCAGTTGGGTAGCTCAGTGGATTGAGAGCCAGGCCTAGAGATGGGAGGTCCTAGGTTCAAATTTGACCTCAGACATTTCCCAGCTGTGTGACCCTGGGCAAGTCACTTAATCCCTATTGCCTAGCCCTTACCACTCTTCTGCCTTGGAACCAATACACACTATGGATTCCAAGACAGAAGGTAAGAGTTAAAAAAAAAAGGATAGTGGATTTGCTTACCTGCATTGCGGGCCAATTTGAAATTATAATAAAAATAGAAATTTTTAGTGTCTCCTAGCATTGTTTCATTATATTTATTCAGTAGCATGTGAATAGGAGTTTGGGGCTTGACAAAGTATGATTAGGAATAGAGCAAGTAGTGAATGCTAGCATTCATAGAGATATTTTCAGTGTTTGGGAATTCCCTGTACTGTTGAACTCATAGGTCAGTCTACCCCTTTCTGTTCTTTTCATTCCAGTTATGGTTAGCTTAATTTAATCCATGGCCTGACCCTCTCACATACAGAATGTTGTAAACATTCTAATTGGTTTTTTATAAGCTTATGGTTCTCCCACTTCTAATATTTTCTATACCCTTCTGCTAGACTACTGTTCCAAAATTAGAAGTTTAAATTTTTTTTTTTTAGGATTAAAATCCTAAAGCTCAGAAATTTCCAGATTAATTTTGGCAGGAGTTAGCAGATTACAGTCTAAGAGCCAATCTCACTGCCTAGTTTTTTTTAAAGCCCTGGAAATAAGAATGGTTTTTACATTTTAAAATATGATAAAACTTTAAAAATATCAAAAGCATTCTTCCATGGGAGTGGGGAGGCAGAAGGGAAATTGTACAAAAGCTCTGGCAGGCTTGTCTGCTCAAATTAAAAAGTCACAGGCTCAAAACTTTATATATATATAGAGTCCCCTTTCATTTTACATATTGAAAATTTAGTCTCCTGACTCCTTCATATGAGCCTTTTACACCAATAAAATCAATTGTCTTAATGTTCACAAGAACATGAAACTCACTGCTTCTTATACTCTTTAGCATTTGACATAGTTGACTGCCTTTTGGATACTCTTGGCTTTTTGTGACACTCCTCTCTTTTCATTCTCTTCCTGTCTATTTCTTCTCAATCTCCTTTGTTGGACCATCATACATTTCCAATTCCTTAACTGTAGTCATACCCCAGGACACTCTCTTGGGCCCTTTTCATTCTATGAGGGAGCTCATTTGCTCCTATGAATTCAATTATCATTGCTCTGCAAATGACTTCAGGATCTTTATATCCAGGTTGAATTTCTCTCCTGAAAATTCCATACTAGTTGCCTCTTAGATATTTCAAACTGGTTATTCCATTAGAGTTTCAATCTTAACATATCCAAAAAACTCATTATCTTTATTCCCATGCCCTTTCCTCTTTCTGTTGAGTAGATATGAGATGATAGCTAGTAGGGATGATGATCAAATAAGGGTTTGTTTGTTTTTGGGGGGTTAAGGAAGACTTGGGCATGTTTATAGACAATAGCTAAATAACCAGTAAGCCAAGAGAGGCTAAAGATAAGCAGGAGAGTGGAAATGATAGAGGGTCAATCTGCTGATTAGTATGGGTTGGTATGGGATCACTTGAGGATGAGCAGATTTGCATTTTTGTGATTGAAGGAGAAACAGTGCCAGTGAATGGTTTTCTCCATGAAGGAATGGTTTCTTGGTTTACAGCAGAAGGCCATTGCAGAGATAAAAATGCTTGCAAGTAGCCTGAAAAAGTAGATCATGGACAGAATTCCTGATCTCAACTGCCAGTGATCTTGCAATCTTTTTATTTGGGCAGGTCAAAAAATCCTTGAGTTTTAACAGCTTTGGAATTTGCCTGGTGGATAATCTGACAATTCAGGAGCTCCTAACAGGGAAAGATTGAATGAGAAAGGGATGGAGGGAGAAAGAAATAAGAGGAAGAAAGAGCTGGAAAGGAAAATGAGAGAGAATGAGAATGATTTTTGAGAAAGAGGATCATCAGCATAGCTTTTGAGAAATTCCCTATTCAAAGAATTCCCGTTTTCATGGCCCTAGCACTGTTAAAAGTTCTTTAAGGAAGGGGAACTTCTCATCCCTAAAAGTAGGCGGCTCTGTTTAGAAAGCTCTATTAGGAAGTTTTTATGACATCAAACTTGAATTAGATTTTTGTGTGTGTATGTTAACTTCTGCCTATTGCTCCTAGTTCTGCCTTCTCTGGCTAAATAGAACAAGTCTAATTCCCTTTTCAAGTGGCAGCCCATCAAATCCTTTGAAAAGAGTGATCATGTCCTTTCCATTTCTCTTTCCCTCTTGAATCATTTTTCCTCCAAACACATTTAATTTCTTCACCTGAACTTCATATGCCATGAATTCAAGTATTTTCACTTTCTTAATTCCTTTCTTCTGGATGCTCTGGACTCTTGAGTGCTTCTGCTGCCTACAGCTGAACTTGCCACTCCAAGTAAGATCTGACAAAAGCTATTTACAAATAAGATTATTGCTAGCTGCTTAGGCTTTAGTTGCCACATCACACCACTGACTCATTGAACTTGAAATCCATTAAAATCCTCAGATCCTTTTCAGGTTTCATGTTTACCTTCACCTTATATTTGTGGAGCTGATTTTTTTTTTAATATCTAAGAACATTTATTCCAATTTAATTTCATTCCTCTATTAAATTCAGAACACTGTTTTAGTCTTTCAGGGTATTAATTGTCAAACACTGTTGGCCAACTATCCCAGCTTTGTATCATCAGCATATTTGATGAGCATTCCATCTTGCTTTTATGCAAGTTAGTAATTAACATGCCCCCACACCCAGAATCAAGTACAAATCCATGGAATATTCCCTTGGGGATCTGCCATTTTGACATAATACTTAACAACTACTTTTTTGCTATCCATTTATCTGTGAATCCTTATTGTCTAATGTATATCTCTATCTTTTCCATGAGAATAGAACAAAATGAAATGGAAAAAGAAATGGAGTAAAATTGAAATATTCTTCAAATGATATTTTATCAAGTGGTATAAGAATCCTTTTAGTTAGAGCAGTATGATTTAATGTTTCATTATTTTAAAAAATCTTAGTTTAACATTTGTCATAAGAATTTGAAGATCTAGTTCTGAGTTGAGGTTTAGTTTTTAATTGTTATCATCTCTGAAAAAATGATACATAAATCTGGATGGAAGAAATCTGTTATTTGCTGTACTTAAACTAAGTCATATAATAAGCTTCAGTCCTATTCACTAATTTTATAAAACTTTAATTGAAATTTGGCTTATAAATTTCTCCTCAATGTTAATTGTTTTTGAAAACTAATCAGAATGTGTAACTTTTTAATATTTTTAAAATTTGACTTAAACATCCACTTAAACTCTTCAAAAGATTTTTAGAAAAATCTTAGAAATATCTATTCCTAAACTTGAATGCAGAATTTGAGAGCTTATATAGATAACACAAATCATTGTTTTTAGCAAAAGACAAAGGAGAGAAGTTCCTTAGAGTAGATAGAGTGGTCAGCAGTGTCAGATATTGCAGGAGATCAAGAAGGAAAAGGATTGAAAAAAGGCCAAGGCATATTAAGAGTGTCCCAGGAAAGTATGAAAGCAGGATAATTGGTGGGAAATGAGACTATTAAGACCACTAAGTCCTCTCCTTAAATACAGACCTTGATGCCCAAGACCCTGCCTTCTAGTCATAAAGTCCAAAAAGAGGGGCAAAGGGTACTGATGAGATGTGAGTGCCAGGCAGATTAATATGTAAGTAAGTATGTAACCAGCATCTGGACAACAAACTTTCTTTCTTTCTCTCTTTTTTTTTTTCATTAAACCCTTACCTTCTGTCTTAGAATCAATACTGTGTAGGCAGAAGAGTGATAAGGGCTAGGCAATGGGGGTCAAGTGTCTTGCCCAGGGTCACACAGCTGGGAAGTGTCTGAGGCCAGGTTTGAACCTAGAACCTCCCATCTCTAGGTCTGGCTCTCAATCTACTGAGCCATCTGCCCAGAAGCCCTCTATTTCTGTGGCTGTCAGTATCATAACTCCCTTGAGAATTGTGTTCTTTAACCCCAAACCAAGCCATCAATTCAGCCTACTCACTTGCCCACTGGTTGAAATTCCTTTCCTCATAGAGCAAAGAAGATGCTGGGTATAGGACCTATACTAAGTGACAAGAGATACCAGAAATTTTACTTGGATTGTTTTTGAGCCCAGATTCTTTTGCTATGAAAAACAACTTCACTACTCCAGAGATGTGAAGTGATTCATTAATACATGCAAGATAAAATATTGAATGAAATTTATAATTTTTTAGAATTGAATATTTTAGATAATCCAGTTGGAAATGGTTTTCCCCCCAAACTGAAGAATTTATTGAGAGGATTTTACAAATACGAGGTAAAAAGTTCTTTTTAATGGAAATGCAGCAATCTCCAAAATTTCTGCCTTACTGCATATATTATGAAAACTTTTGAAGAAAAGTAAAGGGAGGCATTTGTTTAAGGCATATGTTTAAGAAATAAGATTCTGTATTAATCCTATTACTGGATTTAGCCATCATCTTCATGAATATGACAACATTTAACCAGAGAAATTAACAGTAAAGATGATGTTGCCATTGTAACTGGAAACACTATCTGTTGGTTGATACTACTGGCAGCTTAAAATGAAGAGGAAGAAAAATTTGGAAATGTGAAGTGGTCTTAGTTATACAGAATGGATGATGATACCTTCGATTAACATTAGACTTTTGATTACTATTTGTGAAAGGAAAAATACATTAATAATGTAAAGTGGTAAAGACAAGCAAGGAGCTTTTCAATTACCCATTGCTTCTGAGTTTGTCTCTTCAACTTGCTGAGTAACATTTGATGATGGACTTCTTAAATAGCACTAATTTTAAAAATACTATAAAAATGTTTTGTTGTAGAACAAGGTTTTTAGACTTGCAAAGAAAAATTCTTGCAATAACATATTTTTTATATTTGAAATTGGTTGCCAAAAGCTGGCATTTTTACCTTCATTCTAAATTATGCCTCTTTCTCTCCTCTGACATTGCCAACTTCCTGGTGAAGACTTTTATCTCCTCACACTCTCACTATTGCAATACTCTGCTCGTAGGTCAGCTTGCCAAAACTCCCTTCTCATCTCATTCCATCCTTCATTCATTCAAGTGCCAAAGTGATTTTACTAACGTAGATGTCTGAACTTGTAACCTCTCCTACTTAATAAACTCCATTGGTTCCCTGTCCTTTGATCAACTTTAAAATCCTTTGGCATTCAAAGCCTTTTCATAAACTTGAGCCATCCATCTTTTTTCTAGTCTTTTTACTCTTCCCCTTTCCCTCATGTACTCTTTAGTTCAGTGACACCAACATTCCTTGCTGTTCCACCAACAAGACACTCCATCTCTAGGCATTTTCACTGATCTGAAGTGATCTTCCTTCTCTCTTTCTCCTGGCTTCCATAGCTTCTTTCAGGTCTTTGCTAAAGTTGCATTTTCTATGAGAAATCTTTCTTGATCTCTAAATTCTAGTGCCTTCCCTCTCTTGATTATTTATGATTTATCCTATGTATGTGTGTGTATATATATATATATAGATATATAGATATATATATAGATAGATAGATAGATAGCTTATTGTACACAACTATTTGCATGCCATTCTACCCTCTCCCATTATAGAGCAAGGATTGTTTTAGAATAAATATATGCGCTCAGAAAATCACAATTAGAGAGTTCATCACTTAGAGGCATGCAAACTTCCAGCTTTCTAGTCTTATAGTCCCATAGCACACAATAGTGCTTCACTTATATAGTGGGTTAAGCACCTAGATCTAGAACCTAGTTCTCTGGGTTTCTGCCTCTGTATCTTAATTGTTGGGTAAATTACCAGGGACTGAATGGGAGAGACACTTTGGGGGCATTTAGCAGATGACACCTCTTATGGACAATAAGGGCCTTATAATTAAGAAAGCGTGCTAATGTTGCATGCGCTGGATTGATTAAATAAAGTTCGCAAAACTTAGAGCTTTTCATTCCTTGAGTAAATGAAGGTACCTAAATCCATATGGAGTGTGTATGAATTCTCTGGTTCACTGGTTAAACATGGAGTTTCTTCTGTCAGCTAGGGTATAACAATAGGCCAGTACCTATATTTCTAAAGAAAATTTTAATGGAAAAAAAAAGGCCATCATATCTGGCAGTTATAAGGTATCATTGATAAATTTTTAAGAGACTTATTTCAGTTGACTGAATAGTCAAGGATAATGAATAATTAGAGAACGTTAGATTTGAAAGATGGCTATGTCCGTAACAGAGATAAGAAAGTTAATGAGATGGATAGATTTGAAGGAAAGATAATGCAGTATGATTTGTGATTCAGATCATGAATTGCCCGTTCCTGCTTATCTTGATGTCATTCTTTCTTGCTGAAAAACAAGAAGGTTGGGGTAGGACTTTTATTCAGAGGCATCTTGAGAGCACAAAGCTGGTCTGTTGAGGGGTTCTATAATCATGAGATGTTTTTTTGGGGTGGGGTTCTATGGAATCCCACCGTCTGTGGAATTTTGCCCCTGCAAGTGTTATGGGTACAGTTGGGTAGTAGTTAGATTATTACATCCCCAAAGGACCAGTGCCAACCTCAGAAAGGGACACATAATTTATTTATTTTAGAAGGGGAAAGTTTAGAAGCTTGTATAGCAAGGAGAGAAAGGGGATTTTGGAATGGAGGAATATGAAGTGAAAGTGAATGAAAGAGATGTTGTTTTTAACTCATTTGTAACACTGTTGAGTGCTGCTTTGGAATGTCTAATTAGTTGGCAAGTATGTGGATCTTGGTGGATAGGGCAGAGTTGAATATTCTTTAATCCAGTCCTATCCATTCCTGGGGGGAATGGTTTGGTAAATGGCTCATAAACATTTTGGTCTCAGGATCTCTTTATATTTTAAAAAAGTTATTTAGCCCCCCCTCCCCCTTTTTGTTTCTATAGGTTTATATGTCCATAGTATTAGACATTTAAACACTGGTATTAATATGAAACAGTTTTGAGCATATGAATCCCCCAAGGCTCAGTATTTCTTAAGGGTCCCAGTATTATACTTTAAGAACCAGTTTCAGTTATGATCTTTTTTTCAACTATTATGGAGTGTTCAGGGAGGACTAGAACATGTGGTGTGAGGATTTACCAAGCCCTTTTCAGGACTTTTTATCTACATTTGGTGTCCCACCTTCACCCAGCTCTCACCTGTGACTCCAAGAAACTATAGTATGTGCATTGACCATACCCTAATTAACTGTCCTCGTAGGCAGGTTAAACTAGGCTGGGGGTAACTGACCGGCCTTACATCAGTCAGTGAGTTAGAGGACTGTCTTCTCCATGCATGTGAAGACTTCCTCTGGCAGAAGGAGCAGATGAGAAAATTTTTTTCTACTGGCAGGTGGAAGGAGGTGCTATGGAGTGTGTAGTTAGACCTCGAGGAAGCCAAGGTCATCTACTTCATTCTTAGCTATTAGGTTTTTGTCTTGACTTTTGTCTTGCACATTTGGGTGACCGGAATAAAGAATGAAACAGGATTTGTGCAACTCTGCCTCACTTAAATACAATTTATGCTGGAGGTAGAAGACATCCACCAGTAATGTAGTTTTAGTTCTCTTCAAACACAAAGGACAACCACCACCTTCTCTCTATTGTTCTTCTCTTTGCACATTTAATTAGTCAAACTCTGTTACAACAATTAGTTCACATTTTAGCTTCAGGTCAATATTATGACTTGTAGGTCTATGTGATCCTCTCTTTTGCATATAACAGTAGTGAAAATTAGAAGTAATCACAATAGTGCAGAGCCTCTAATATTTAGACTTTATTTCCAATTTAAATTTTATATTTATTTCTAGATAACTTCTAGTCTCTTTACTTTTTTTGGGGGGGGGGACAATGAGAATATAGGAACCCTTTAGATAAAAGAAGCAATTGCAGAATATATTGCAGCAGAATGTCTGCTACTTGGCAATTATAGAGAGGAAGGGGAAGAGCAAACCATTTTTTATTACTTCTTTCATGGCCCTTGAAGATTTGTGTATCTTTTGTTCTAAGATGAGTTTTCTCCTCTGAAATACCTGTGAAGGTTCCATGGTCCTCTGGTGATTTTTCTGCTGCAATTCAGCCTTCCTGGCCTGATTAGAGTCAATTATGAGGACAGACAAGGATTGGATTTCAGGGCTTCAGTTAAGGAAGGGGATTAATCTGTAGATGAGGGATCTGCCAGGATTTTTATTACCCAAAGAGATGAGTTTCACTCTGCACAAATTACATATATATATATATATTTCAATTAATTAATTAATTAATTAACTAATTTTTTTACTCTTGGGCCTTATCCTAATTCTTTTGTAAATAGTTGCCAAAGTTGTCTGGAAAGATTTAATGAGATCAACACACATCAAAATTCACTTAAGTTCAGGGGGCAGCTGGGTAGCTCAGTGGATTGAGAGCCAGGCCTAGAGACGGGAGGTCCTAGGTTCAAATCTGGCCTCAGACACTTCCCAGCTGTGTGACCCTGGGCAAGTCACTTGACACCCATTGCCTAGCCCTTACACTCTTCTGCCTTGGAGCCAATAAACAGTATTGACTCCAAGACAGAAGGTAAGGGTTTTATTTTTTTTTAATTCATTTAAGTAGAGCAAATATTTATTAATAGTCTATTGTGTGTTCATAGCATCTTGAATAGAAAGAAAAGTTACTTCCCAGAAAAAAAACAAAACAAAAAAACCTTTACTGCTTCTAGGTGTATTAGAATAACAACAATTCTATCTCACATTTTATTTGGAAAAATAATATAATTATGTCAATAATAATAACATAATAATTTAGAACAGTTAAATAAAGGTGTACTTTGCATTGTTGTGTTCCTGCAGCATTCTAGGTAAATACAATTTTGAGAAATTGAATTATTTTGACCTTTGTTTAAATTTTAATAACTGATTTATACAAGATCACGAGTAGTAAGAATTTGATTTGTACCTAACACCTCTGGGTCCAGAATCAAAATTCTTTTCACTGAACTATGCAACCTCCTACACATGTATTAAAAAAAATGAACTGCACAAGTACAGGATGGGGGAGGAGTGGTTAGATAATACTTGGGGTGAAAAAGACATGAAAGTTTTAGGAAACTGTAAACTTATTCTGAAGAACTTATATAACATGGCAGTTAAATCATTAACATAATCCCTTTTGGGTATGTTGTATTTGAGGTGCCTATAGTATTATTCTTTAGTTTTTCTGTAATGTCTGATGTTAGAGTGGTTGACCTTTTACTTCTCCAGCTCATTTTACAGATGAGGAACTGTGGCAAATAGCATTAAGTAAATTTGCCCAGGATTACATAGCTGATAAGTGTCTGAGACCAGATTTGAACTCAGGAAGATTGAGTCATCTGATTTCAGGCCAAATGCTCTATCTATTCAGTGACCTAGTTGCCTAGTAGGCAGTTGGTGATGTGGGACTTAGAACTCAGGACTGAGACTAGGACTGAATAAATAGATATAGGAATTTTTCTGTATAGAGATAATTGAACCAAAGGGAGCCAATGAGATTATCAAAGAAAAGAGTATATAGAGAGAAGAGAAGATTAGAGACTTGGGGTATATCCCCTCATTTGATAAGATCTAGCAAATGAGAGTGAGAAGTAGCAGTTAGGCTGGAGGAAGGACCAGACAGAAAGATTAGAGGAAAGCCAAAAGGGAGCAGTCATGAAAATCTGGGGAGGGGGGAATATGTCCAGGAAGGGAAGGAGTTCAACTATGTCATATACTGAAGAGAGGATTGAGAAAAGGTTACTTATTATTTGGCAAATAAGAGATCATTGGTAATTTTTGAGAGAGCATATTTAGTTTTGAGTGTTCTTCCAAAAGTGCGTATCTGACTGTATTGCTTCCTTTTTTAGTATGAGGCTCCCTTTTCCCTCTCAGGTAGAATATAAATCCTGTTTGGCTTAAAAAGTCCTTCATAACCTGTTCTTTTCATCGCTTTCCAGTCTTCTTACACATTCTCTCCATATAATATGTGACCTAGTGACTAGCCTCTTTTAGCTGTTCCTTGAACTAGACACTTTATTTCCTAGACCATGTATATATTTTTTGGCTGTTCACCATTTCTGGGAAGCTCTCCTTCCTTCTCTTCCTCTCAGTTTCAGTTAAAATCCAGCCTTTGCAGGTTCCTAATTCTCTTCGATGTTAAGTCTTCCCTCTTATCATCTTGTTTTTACATAGTTGTTTGTATGCTGTCTAGCTCATTAAATTGTAATCTCTTTGAGGGAATTGGGGTGCAGGAAAGATAAAGACTAAGTATGTAGATTTAGTAAATATTAGTATAAAGAACCTCTAGGACCTGGTGTAGTCAGCAAGAGCATTTATAAAGAAAGAAGTGTGCCATAAAGAGTTAAAACTTTGAAGACATCTGCATTTAGAGAGCAGGAGATGCATGATGATTCAGTGGAGGATACTGAGAAGAATGGTCAAGGCTGGAGAACTGGGAGAGGACATTGTCAAGAGACCTAAGGCAAATTCCAGAGGAGACACTTGTCATCATTGTTAAAAGCAGGAGGGATCAAGGATTGAGGACTGAGGAAAAAAACCCATTGAAGTTTGTAATGAACAAGAAATTGCTAATCTAGGAAATGTAATTTCAGTTAGAGTATTGGGAGGGGAAGCTAGATTGTAAAAAAAAAAAAACAACTGAGTGGGAGGTGAGAGGCAGTATGTATAGGAGTCAAGTAATGAGAGACTGAAAATAGGAAGAGCTTTATGGTGGAGGAAAATTTCCTTTTGACTGAGCATTTTTCTTTGGCTTTCCTCTCAGCCTGAAACTTTCCTCATCCCAACTCCTTAACTTCCTTGGAATCTTTTATGTTTCAGTATAACCAACCATCATCTCCAGTTAAGACCTATTTGGTGTGTCTGTAACTGGCTTGTGAGTAACTATTTGTTCCCCCCCCACCCTCCATTCCTTGACGACAGAGATTGCCTCTTGTCTGGAACATAGTAGGGACAAATATTGATGATCTAAAACTGGGAATGTGGTAGAATTAAGACTAATTTGACACATTTACTAAAATTTTTCTCAAATGTTTCTTTTGTTTTAATTTGAAAAGTATTGCTTTTTTTTTGTTGTGCAAAATCTTTTCATCATTGTATAATTGTACCTGTCAAATTTTTGTAGAATGATTTCTTTCATTTGTTTAATAAAACTGTTCCTTCTATCATTGTCAAAATTATTTATTCTTTCTTTGTTCCAAGCTTTTTTTTAATTTTTTTTTAATTTAATTTTTTTTTAAACCCTCACCTTCTGTCTTGGAGTCAATACTGTGTATTGGCTCCAAGGCAGAAGAGTGGTGAGGGCTAGGCAATGGGGGTCAAGTGACTTGCCCAGGGTCACACAGCTGGGAAGTGGCTGAGGTCAGATTTGAACCTAGGACTCACCATCTCTAGGCCTGGCTCTCAATCCACTGAGCCACCCAGCTGCCCCCTATTCCAGGCTTTTTTTTTAGGTGGAGATAATACTTATTTTGCAATTCATTTGTATATGGAGTGAGATGGATTCATATATACCATTTCCAAAGTATTTGAAATATGATAGCCTAAACATTTGAAGTTTTAAAAGATTAAAGTTTTAAATTTTGCTAATTCTCAAACCATACTTTAAGATCTTTCAGATTGCTTATCAACTCTGGGGGTGGGGGACTAGGGAAGAGGGGACGTAGACAACAAGGATCATGGGACAACAATGGGAAAAAAATTAAAAAAAATATTTTTCAGTACTTCTGAATCATAATGAACATCAATTCTATTTACTCTATCTTGTACAGGAGTGCTAGTCAAGAATTCTTACCAATACAAAAAGGATATAACAAAATATGCTCACTAAAACTGTATAATTTACACCCTTTTTTGAAGAAATGAACAAAATCAAATTGCTCATAAATATTTAAGTAATTTGCTGAAATACAATATTCATAAGACTCTATACTATTATCATTTAAAGAGGAAGCCAGATCACATTAAAAAGAAAAGAAAAAAAAGCAAATTTGTTTTGTAATCCCAACTACAACTTTATAGATAAGGTTCTTGTTACTTCCCTCTTCTCCCTCATTAAAAATTTGTTTTTCATTGTGGTCAATTATATTTTTATTTTCTTCTTTTAAAATGTATATAGGGAACATGATAGGTAATTGAAGAGTTATGTCATTGGCTTAATAATTTAAAAATAGAATTTAGATCAATCTTTTTCATATTTTAATTTATTTTTCCTTAAAGTGGTTTTCTGTAAACATTGTATAAACATTTAGAATGAAAAAATCCACTTTATCTTTATTGAATTTTTCTTTGTAGATAAATTATGCTGTGAAATTCTTACTCTACCTCAATGGTTACTTCATGATGAAGATCTCAAACTGGTACCTTGTGTGACATGAAAATTTGGTCTTTTGCATGTAGTTTGCTTATTGAATTGTTTTTTAATTGACCATCCTGAATAAAATGTTAGGATAACTACTGGAAGGTGAACTTACTTGAAATGATAGGCAGAACCTTGTTAAGTATCTCTTGATTGTCAACTCTTGATTATCTTTTTTAATGATAATGATATTACAGTAGATTATAAATACTCCCTAATGGTTTATATTTGACTTTGGAATGCATATTACATTCTTTAATTCTCATATAACACAAGTATCTATTAAATAAATATGATGGCCAATTATTGTGTTAGTTGCTGTGAGTATAGACATTCTTTAACCTGAATATTTCTAGTTGGAAATTAGTGGGACAAACCCAAATTATGAAGGCCTGACTCGGGAACATCTGGAAACGAGTTCAAATTCTCTATTTCATCCACTTGTTCCTTATTCCCAGGGTTGGTATCTCAGGGTTCATTTCATGAGAAGTATTCTGTTTTAGAGAGGGGTAAAATTAAATGAGAGAATTTAAAGAAAATTTTATATTTTGCATAATCATAACATCAAGGCCTTTAAAAACTAGGTTTATGATGGGATAATCAAGATTTGACTTGATAATCACATTAACCTTTACTAACACTCCTAGATGGATTTATGTTTTCTTTGGCATGAATATAACCTCTAGGTTTATACTGTAATCCTTCCATGGATTATTTTTATTTCTTGTTTACCTTTCCACAGATTTTCAACAATGACATTGGAAACCTGCCCTCTCATTTTTATAATGAGTTGAGTATATCAGCATTGCACTATTCTTGTCTTATTTCTTATTCTCAATTCTTTCTTTTGCTTATTTCCTTTTCCAATGTTCTGAGCATGAGTCAGTTTGGTAATGGTTAATTTGATGAATGGTTATGATTGTCTTTCAAATTCTTTTTGGGTTGCTGGTAATTTTTATTATAATCATCACTGACAAATACATAGATAATTACTTTGCTTGGATTTATTATGATTATGACTTGTAAACAGAAATAGGTTAATATTTTATCTAAATTTACTGATGTGACAGTTGGAAGGTGTAGTTAACAATTCTTGGGTGTGTTAAAATCAATAACTGTTACTTTTACATGTAGTGGTCTGATGTATAAATTTTTTTCCAACTATTGGAAACTTTTTGTTATCTTCATATATTATTTTAGACTCAGTTATAAAGTAAGCTACTTTTACTCTCAAGTAATATTTAACCTACTATATATGCCTGTTAAAGGATGCTGTAAACCTTAAAATTTCTTAGACTTATGAATGTTGGAAATTTCCCCATTGGGAAATTTCATGCTGGAAAAAATTTCCTACTGATAGTAAAAACTCTATTGAAATGTGAAACCCCTTGGCATGGGAGGATCCTTCTCCTCCCTACTTAAGACTACTTTAGGACAGAAACCTTTTGCTAAACAATGGAAAGGGTTTTGACCTATGCTTAAGCATAGAACAGGAAGTTCTTTGAGTCATGATTGATTTTAGAATTGATACAATAGAGATACTTGGAATGACAGAACCAGGTTTTGGAAAATACAGTCTCCACCCTACTTAGAGTAACAGGATTTAGGAAGGGCTGCAGCAAAGATCAAGATTTAATTATTTGAGAATATGACCTTCAACATACATGTGCAAAGCCACAGACCTCTGGGCGGTCCTGGGTTAAATTAGAGCCACCATTGGCACAGGGGAGACATCGACAGTGATTGGTAGATGTGAGAACTGAGAGAAGGGAACTTAGATGGTTTCCTTAAAGATAGCAGGGTCTGAGGAGAGAGGAAGGAGAGTTTTTTGGCTCTGAGAGGTTTTGCTCTGAGGAGGTTTTGCTCTGAGAGGTTTTGCTCTGAAGGAGTCTGGAGGTGGAGGCCCCTGAGACTGTTTCTCCATTTTGGTCATGTGAGTGATAGGGACTGATCTCTTTTCTTTTCCTCAGCTATCTAAGGGCTTGGGCCTTTGGCCCAGCCTAAGGAGAGGGGGTATTTAAGTCCTATTCCCTTCTCTCCCCCCCCCCCGCCTCTCTCTCTCTCTCTCTCTCTCTCTCTCTCTCTCTCTCTCTCTCTCTCTCTCTAATACCTTTCTTCCTCCTGTTTGTAATTAAAAACTCCAAAAGGTTGACTGCTGACTTGAGTTTTCATTTAGGAATTACATAGCTGAATTCCTTGGCGACCTTAAATTAATATATATCAGTCTTTTAAAGTGATTTCGATATCACAGTGCATAAAATAATTTTAAGTAGAATTTCCTTCATGAGATAATATAATCACTTTATCTTAACTATCCTCACAGGAAAAACCAAGTGAATGAAAGATGTCTATTATCTGCATTAGTGTGTAGTTTGATGGATAACCCAACCCATACAGTTTGTCTTTCAACATAAGTATATTGAACAGACAGTGCAAATATATAGCAAGTTGGACCTAGAATCAGAGGAAGTGGCCTAGGTTACCCTTGGAAAATTTCTTAATTCTTTCACGATCCCTAGTTTGTGCTAGAAACAGCTCATCTTTTTAATGCCAGTAATCTTCCAGTTATTGTATATGGCCAAGTCATCAGATACAACAGGATCAACCAAAGGGAAAAAGAGAGGTTCCTGGAGGACACAAGTAGGCTGCAACACATTATGATCTAAGAATTATTAGCTGTTATCTACCAACCTCCAGGACACTCTTATGCCTGTCTCATTTAGTTTAGAGCCTGGCTCTGTCTTCTCTCCATTTCCTGCCATCATATTAGAGAACTTAATTGTTAACAATAAAAAACACACTCACTTCCCAGTTCCTCAGTTGATTCATTCCTTATGACTTACCTTAACCTAGCCACAATCAGAAATGGTTATAACATTGATAGTTATCACCTATAATTGTTCCATTGTATCTCATGGATTCTTATCATTCTCCTGTTTGGTCTCAATCTTTTGTCATATCTTCTTAAATCCTTTGTCCTTATCAGGACCTCTAGTCCTTTTCCTATTTTCATTCCTTGTTGAGCCAGTTAAACCCTAATTTGTTTTCTTCTCAGAGTCCTTTTCTTTCTTAACTTATCAAAGTTCTTGCCTTGCCAAGCCTCATCCTTAGATTATTTCCCTCATTAACTACCTTCACACATATTCATAGGGTTCTAAAAGAAGCTGGAGAAATTCACAAAACCCCATTGATTTGGGCTACCACAAATTTTTATTACATAATCTAATCTGGATCGTCACTGTTGCAAGGCAATCCTTTATTATTCTTTAATTGCCTCACTATAGCACGTTTTCATCTCTCTTCAAATCTATCATTACTGCTCCCTGTCTGCACCCTCTCAGCTGAGAATTTAGCTTCATATTTTACTGAAAAAAGAGGCCATTTGCTAAGAACTCATTCTTTTCACTTTTTCTTATTTCATTCCATTCAGACTTCCACTCTCTCCTTGTCCTTGCCATGTTAAAATTCTGTACATATGCACAGTCCAGCAGATTACTTCTTTCAGCCCCATTCCTTCACTAATATTCATTCTTTCCCTGTCTTATCAGCTATTTGCAAATACACTCAAGTTTCTCTTCTCAGAAAATCCTCATATTCTTCATCCATCTGGACTATCAGTCATTTGTCTCTCCTTTTTTTGGCTGACCTCCTTGAAAAGAGTGTTTATAGTGAAAGGTGCCTCTCCTTTTTTTTTTCTCCCTAGTTAGATCGAATGCTCGATCTGGAGTTAGGAAATCTTTAATTCAAGTATGTCAAATAAATATAAAGACAAATAAGTCTTTAATTCAAATGTCATAGTGTGACTCAAGTCAGAGGCAAGTCACTTAGCGCTGCCTGCCTCAATTTCCTCATGTGTAAAATGAGGATAATAATTTTACCTGTCTCCTTTGGATGTCATGAGGAACAAGTGAGATCTTTGTAAAGCAGTTAACATGGTACCTGGAATATAGTAGGTACATAATAAATCCTTCCTTTTATCCTCCCCTTTTGTCATTCTATTTGAAGTTGGCCTTCCCAATTCATTATAGAACTGAAATTGCTTACTGCAAAGTTACCAGTGGTCTCTTAACTGCCAAATTTGATAGTCTTTTCTCAATTCTCATCCATTTTGATACCTCTGCAACCTCTGACACTATTAGTCACCCAACTTTTCCTTAATACCTTCTACTCTAGGATTTAAGATACTTTGCTTTTGATTCTCCTCCTACCTGTCACTTTTGCTGGATATTCATCCAGGTTTTGCCTGCTAACCAGAAATGTCCCCCAAGGCTCTCTATATACTTTCTTGGTAACTTTTATTAGCTCCAATAAGTGAGATTACCATATCTATATAGAAGATTCTCAGATCTGTTTGTCTAGCCATAACCTGTCTCCTTACCTTCATCTCCCTCCCTCCCTCCCTCCTTCCCCCCCCCCCCCCCCAATCTGCGTTTGGAACATTTTTTATATATGCCTATAGACCAAGGAGATAAAAAATTATTGCTAGTAGGGATGGTTGAAGAAAATAAGGATTTTTTGAGGATAGGAAAGACATAGGTGTGTATGTGTATATATATATATATATATATATATATATATATATATATATATATATATATGTGTGTGTGTATATATATGTATGTATGTATGTAGGTAGGTAGGTAGGTAGCAGGTAAATAGCCATTAGAAAGAGTGGGGGAGAGTGAATATTACTGAAGGAATTGGGGATGAAAGAAGAGGTCATCTGCTGGATTGTGCATGTATAGAATTTTAACAAGGCAAGGTCAAGGAGAGAGCTGAGAAAAATGTCTGAGTGGTGTGAAATGAGGAACAGGGAGAAGAATGAACTCTTAGTGAATGCCCTCTGACATTGCTGTCAGCCTAGTGCAGACCTTTATAATCTCATGCTTGGACTATTTATTGCTGTAGCTTTCAGCCTTAATAAAATTGTCCTTCACTTAGCTATCAGAGTATTCTTTTTAAAGCACAGGTCTGACCTCATCATCTTCTTATCAGTATACTTTAGTGGTGCCATATTATTCCCAGAATCAAATATAAGATCTTGTTGGCCTTTTAGAGCTTTTCAAAACTTGACCTACCACATGAGCATCTTAAACCTTACTTGCTTCCACATACTCTGCTTTCCAATAGCACTTGTCTACTTGCTGTTCCTTGTACAAGATACTTTGTTTCCTGACTCCATGTATTTTCACAGCCTGTCATCTGCATGCTTAGAATTCTATCCCTCCTTAACATCTACATCCTGCCTTTCCTGGCTTCCTTTAAGTCACAATTAAAATTTTACTCTCTGTAAGAAATCTCAAGGACTTCTTAATACTAGTGCCATCTCCTTAATTGTCCCAGTTTATGTTAACATAGTTTTTTTAGCATGTAGTCACTGCCATTGGATTGTGAACTTCTCCCAAACAGATGGCCTTTTTTTTTCTGCTTCCCCTCACCCCTAATGACCTACTTTAGCTATCACATTGTTGGTATGTATTAAATGCCTTTTCTTGATTGCAGGATTGGTTCAACATAAAGAAAACTATAATAGTTTCATAATAAAAAATATTAATAAAATAAATATTAAAATCACAGGAAAAGGCTTTTGACAAAATCTGACATCTTTATCTGTTAAGAAAGTACAATAGTTAAACCACACATGTTAATATATAGTTTTTTTAATATAGAGTAAGAAATTATATTTATATATCATTTCGAGATAAATTAGGTGCTATTATCCTCATTTTACTGAGGAACAAATTGAGATGGAGATAACTTAAGTGAATAGTAGTCATGGTCACCCAGCTAGTGCCTAAAGCAGGAGTCAAAATCAGGATTTCCTGATCCAAAATTTAACTCTATTTAGACCATCTAGCTATCTAAAACTTATTCATATAAAATCAAGAGCAAACATATATAATGAAGAAAAGGTAGCTGAATTTGCAATAAGAATAGGAATAAAACAGGGATGCTTGTTATTATTATTACTATTTACCCTAGTCATAGAAATCTTAGCTGTAGTAATAAGATAAGAAAGAAAAATTTAGGGACTAAATGCAGGCAAGGAGTCAACAAATGATATAATACAGATAGTATGATGATTTATTTAGAAAACCTCAAAAGAGTGAACCAGATATCAGTTGAAGAGATAAATAACTTTTGAGAAGTTGCAGGATATAACATCTAAATACACTTAATTCATAATTTTTATACATTACCAACAAAACCCAAGTGGGATAATTACTAAGAAATTTTATTCAAAATAAATAGAGAAGGTATAAAATATTTGAGAAGTGTACTTACCAAAATACAGAATTTTTATGATCTTACTATCAAACACTCAAGATAAAAACCTACCTTACTGATTGGAAAAGTATTAAATACTTATAGATAATTCAAGCCAATATAATAAGAATCTCAATAGTACTTAATTTACTTATTAAAGTACTTATTCAGTACAATACCAATTATCCCACCAAAGGATTATTTTGTAGTGCTGGAAAAAATGATGAAATTCATATGGAGGAACAAAAAGTTAAGAATCTTGAGTATAATAAGGAAGTACTAGTATTAATATTAGTAATATTATTTTAATACTAATATAATATTAGTAATAACTCTCAAACTGGAAAAAATTAAATACATAGCATTCCATAAATAAGCAAATGTGTGGTAAAGGGAATATGGTAAACTGAAAGAATCCAGTTCCAATGGCAAGGATTCAGTTGGACAAAAAGTGCTTGGAAAATTGTTAACCAGTTATGTAGAAATTGCATATAGAAAAATATTTTACAATGTATACTGAGGTAAACACCGAATGGATACAACAAATTGAAAAGTGACATAGAAAGATGAGAACAACAAGGAAGAAATTGCCTTTTAGATCTCTGGTTAAGGAGAGAGTACTTAACTAAACCAGAATCACAGAGATTAAAGTAAACAGTTTATATATAACAACAAAGTTTTTTACACAATCTAATGAAGTTAAAATGAGAAGGGATATAGATAGCTGAGAAATAATCTTTTCAATAAATTCCCCTGATAAAAGTACCATAAAATATGGGGAATTTATAAAGTATCATAAAAAAGATACATATGTCTTGTTTATTTCTGTTTGCCAATTTTCTCTTTAGAGGTAGATCTATATAATTCATTATTCAATATTGCTGTATATAATTTCTCCTTGTTCTGCTTGTTTTAGTCTTCATAATTTCTTATAGATGTTTATGCATGTTTTTTCATTTTTTTGGATTTTTAAAAATCTTTATTTTATTTTAACAAATTTACAGATAAGTTTTCCAAAGTTATATGATTCATGTTGTCTCCTTCCCTTCTTCCTTTCCCCCACCCAGAGAGGGGGTGGGAAGGGAAGTAAAATGAGAATAGGGATTAGGGGGACTCATTAAAAAGCAAACCACTAGTGTAGAAGGAAATAACAAGAAAAAGAAAGGGCAGGACTTGGGAGAGGAAATAAAAATGTTGGGGAATACACAGATGGTAATCATAATTCTGAATGTAAATGGGATGAACTCACCCATAAAACGAAAGCAAATAGAGTGGATTAGAAACCAAAATCCCCCCATATGTTGTATACAAGAAACACACATGAGTCAGGTAGACCCACACAGGGTAAAGGTAAAAGACTGGAGCAAAATCTATTGGACATCAACTGAGAAAAAGAAGGCAGGAGTCACAATCATGATATCTGACAAAGCCAAAGTAAAAATAGATCTGATTAAAAGAGATAGGGAAGGTAATTATATCCTTATAAAAGGCAGTATAGACAACGAGGAAATAGCACTTCTCAACATGTATGGACCAAATTGTATGGCATTCAAATTTTTAAAGGAGAAACTATTGGAGCTTAAGGAGGAAATAGTAAAACTATACTAGTGGGAGACCTGAACCTTCCTCTATCAGATCTAGATAAATCAAACCAAAAAATAAATAAGAAAGAGATGAGATATGAATGAACTCTTAAAAAAATTAGAATTAATAGATATGTGGAGAAAAATAAATAGGGACAAAAGGGAATACTCCTCTTTTTCAGCAGTACAAGGTACATTCCCAAAGATTGACTATGTACCAGGGCATAAAAACATGGCAAGCAAGTACAAAAGAACAGAAATAATAAATGCAATATTTTCAGATCATAATGCAATGAAAATAATAATTAGTAAGAGTACACAGAGAGACAAATCAAAAATTAATTGGAAATTAAATAATGATTCTCTAAAATCTGTTAAAGAACAAACCATAGAAACAATAATTTCATTGAAGAAAATGACAATGACGAGACATCCTATCAAAAATCTATGGGATGCAGCCAAAGCAGTACTCGGGGAAATTTATATCCTTGAGTGCATATATTAACAAATTAGAAAGGGCAGAGTCAATGAATTGGGTATGCAAATTAAAAAAAATTAGAAAGAGAACAAATTAAAAATCCCCAGATGAAAACTAAATTAGAAATCCTAAAAATTAAAGGAGAAATTAATACAATCAAAAGTGAAAAAACTGTTGAATTAATCCAATAAGACTATAAACTGGTACTTTGAAAAAACAAATAAAATAGACAAAGTACTGGTTAATCTAATAAAAAAAAAGGAAAGAAGAAAACCTTTCCCCACCCAGAGTTGACAAACTTCAATTGGGTTGTGCATGTATTATCACAGAAAACATTTCTATTTTATGCATTTTTACCACTGACTGATCTTACAAAACCCAAACCCCAACTCATATACCTAACTAAACAAGTGATAAATCATATATTTTCATCTGTACTTCTATTCCAATAGTTCTTTCTCTAGAGATGGATAGCATTTTTTCTCATAAGTCCCTCAGAATTATCCTGGATCATTGCATTGCTGTTAGTACCAAATACTATCACATGTCCCACAGTATTTCAGTAGCTGTGAATAATGTTTTGGTTCTGCTCATTTCACTCTGCATCAGTTCATGTAGATCTTTCTAGCTCTTTCTGAAATTATCCTGTTCGTCATTCATTATGGCACAGTAGTCTTCCATCACCATCTGATACCACATTTTTCAGCCATTTTTTGTTTGTTCAGCCATTCCCCAATTGAGAGAATCTATATTTTCCAAATCTTTGCCACCTTAAAAAGTGAAGCTATACATTTACATGTTTTTATAAAATGAATCTGCTCATTATTTCTTATGGTGCAATAGTATTTCATCACAAGACTAATTCTTAAATAGTCAAAGCATGTGAACAGGTAGTTTTCAAAGTCAGATATCTAATTTATGAAAAAAAAATCTAAACATATTAAGAAACTGTGCCAAATAACTGAATAGAGCAGTGCAAATTGAAACAACTGTGGTTATACTTCACACCCATTAGGTTGGAAGAGATGATAAAAAAAGAAAATGACAAATATGTTGCCTTTGGGAAAACAGGCCCACAGAGGCATTGTAGATAGATCTTTGAATTGGTGGTCCAGGCATTCTGGAAGACAATTTGAAATATGCCAATAAAATAAGGTGCACTTACCTTTTACCAAAGAGATAAAGAAAGAGGAAAAAGAACCTTTTTGTACAAAAATATTTATAGTCCTTTTCATAGTAGTTCCAAACCAGAAACAGGGGATTCTTACGTTTTGGGAAACAGTTGATTGCACTATGGTACAAGTGTGTAATGGGATATTACTGTGAAAGCACAATTTAGAGGAACTGAGGACCTCTATGTCATGTGGAATGAAATGAACAGAGTTAGAAAAGTTTACATAATGATGACATCATAGAGATGTAGCTTTAAGACTTTAGAATGCTGATTAATATAATTATATTAATATAATGTATTGTTATAATAACAACATTCATAATATAACATAATAATTGAGTTTAGAACACAGATGATGAATCATAACGTCCTTCTTACCAGAGAAGTGATGGCCTGAAAATCTAGAATGACATATTTTTGGCCATTGTGAGAGTTTTTTTTTTCTGGGCTGTTTTCTTTACTTAGAGTTTTTGTTTATTATTTTTATATTCCATCAGGGGATTGGAATAGTAGGAAGAAGTGATAATAAAATCTTTGTAAGACTAATAAATACTTAATAAGGAAAACACAAATTTGTTTGACATGACCTGTCTTTGATTCATGCTTGATGATGTCAGCTATTTTGATATATTCATAGTTTTTCTTAAATGGATGTTCATTAAGTATCTATTTAATATGTTATAAAATTTTTGCTAGATTTCAAAGTTACAGTCACAGGGTCAGACACCTATAGTTTGTAAACTTAATTTGATTCCCTGTTTTTGAAAATTGGGACAATATTTTTCTTTCTCTAATCCAATTTCTCTTTTATCACCATGCGATTTCAGAAATAAAACAGACCCATACCTCCTGCCAGTTCTTTTAAGTATGCTAAGATGCAGTTAATATAGACCAGGAAACTTCTTCAAGGACAGGTTACTATATATCTTATTTTGAGTATCAGAATCTAGTCTTATTAATATTAGCCATATTGTTTCTGTTCTCTCCAATCCAATAGTTGTTAATAGAGTAAAACATGGGAAATAAATTAATCATTTCTGCCTTCTCTGTTGTCAGTTCTCACATCTATACCCAAGTCCTAATCTGTTTGTTTTATGATGATTACATAGTATATTAAAAAAAAAAAGGAATGTATTTCTTAGATTTCCTGGCCAACCTCCCTTCATGTTGATTTGGCATTATTTTTGTAGAACTCACAGTCCCCATTATCCAATTACTATGTTATAGAGTACTTCATTCTTTTTCAAATAAATTTTTGTTAATAACTCAGAATTTCTCTTTTTTTCTTCTTCTATCTGCCTCCCAGAAAGTCGCCTGTATAGTAATATTCTTTTGAAGAAAAAAGAAAGAGGAACAAGATCTAAACTCCCACAATATAACTTGATCAGTATATTCAAAAAAATCTGAAAACAAAGGCACTGCTTCTTACCTGTATATTTACTACCTCTGTAAAGTAGTGTCCTCCCCACCCCAATAATCAAGCCTGTTTGTTTTTTGTTTTTTTTTCAGCCTATTAGAGTGGAACTCGCCAAGAAATTTCATTTTTTAAGCATTCTATCATAACTTAGACCTTGCAGCTCTGTTTTTGTTTAATTTATATTTCTTTTTGTCTACTCTATTTTGAGGATCCTGCCCAACTGTTTTTTTTTTCTTTTTAATGTTTAAGTTACAAATTTTGTGATGAACTAAATTTACAAATCTGTTTTCTCTGTCTATGGCATCAGGCCCAATTTTGCTAGATAAATTATTCTTCATTATAACCCATTTCCTTAGTGTTTCAGCGTGTCAGATTCCACTTTTTTCTTGTTTTCTCCCATAATATAATTTTCTTTTGTAATTTTGACTAGAGTTTCTTGGTGCATGATCTGTCTTTCCTGCCTGCTTGTCTCTTGTTGACTTCTTGTCTTCTTGTTTTTGTAAGCTTGGCAACCACATTTGTGTTCTCTCTGGTGGCTTTCTTTAGATTCTGTTGAGCTACATGTTATGCTTTCCTATTGGTATTTCCCAGCAAATTTCTTTTATGGTGTTCTAAAATATGTCTTAAGTGTTTTTTTTTTTTGCTTCATTGTGTTATTTTGGGAAGCACAGGACCCCTAGATTTACTCTGAGAGCCCTCTCCTGGTTAGTTATTTTTTTAAAAGACTTTGTCTTCCAATTTAGGTGCTCTTTGACTTTATTCTTTTTGTATCATTGAATTTCTAAATTGTCTACCATGCTATCTTTGAGGGTGTCTAGTACTTTTCTAAATGTTTTTCAGCTTTATTCTAAACTCTGTTCTATCAGATTTTTCATTTCATTCTAATTTCGTTTTTTTCTTTTAAATATTTTGTTAGGTCTTCTGTTTTGTGGCGATTCCATTCTCTTTGGAAGCATCATATAAGGAGTCCCCAAAATTTTAGTTCTTTTACTAAGACTTGAAGTGTGTGTGTGTGTGTGTGTGTGTGTGTGTGTGTGTGTGTGTGTGTGTATGTATGTAGTATATTTCCTATAAATAGAAGATATGTATTATGTGGAGATATAGGTGTGTATATATTTGTTAAACATGTGTTTTTTGAATCATTTCCTTCTTGAGATTTCTCCTGGCACTTTTAAAATTCATAATATTTTTTCATATTTTAAGTTTTCATTGTTCATTCTTGGCCTTTGTTTTAGGATGTTTGAATTAGGATGTTAGAATTGTTTAGGATGATTTCTTGTTGTTTTTCTTTAATTGTTGTTCTTTTACTTGGAATATTCTTCCTCTTTATTACTATGCACTTATGTCCATGTATTTCCAGAATTGTCATCTGTATGAAGATTTTAAATAAGGCTAATTAGAACTGATAGTAGTGTTTGGGGAAAAAAAAAGGTTGAGTCCAAAACTATCCACAAAATTGCCTACTACAATGCTGCTCTGATTAGATGATTTTTGGATAGTGTGCAATTCAGATTAGAAAAGTTTAACAGAGCAGTTAGTAGTTTTTTTAGAAAGTAATTAAATAAAAACAAAGAGTAGTTTCGTTAAAACTAGCATTGAGATGGCACTTTAAGATTTGAAAAATGCTTTACAAATATGTTGTTTGATCCTCACAGTAACCCTGAGGGTAAATGCTGTTATCTCTGTTTTACAAATGAATAAATTGAGGCTGACAGGTAAAGTGACTTGCCCAGGGTAAGTGTCTGAGGCCAGATTTGAATTGGAGTTTTCCTGATTCCAAGCCCAGTGCACTATCCTTTGTGACACCTCTGTGTCTTTAATAACAAATATGCTCTTATTTAATTTCTTAATGTTTTAATACATATTTCTAAGCTTCATAATTTTTTCTCTAACAAAAACTAAAAACTTAAAAAGAGGAAGAGAGAAGATCTGTTACTCATTTACCAGTTCTAGTGCCAACAGATAGAAGTTTAGTTCAGCAACTCTTTGAGTCACATTTAAAATAAATTTAAAACCACAGTAATCTTGCAAAGTCAGTTAATTCTAATTTTACTAAGTATACATCCCTGTAAAATAATTTGGTTCCTGACTCCCTAGCTTAGGCAGGGAAAAGGTCATTCTCTCAGAAACAATGGTAGTTAGATTTCTAGTTCATAAAAACTGATCCACCATTTCTAGGCAACATATTCAATTCTACATTTGTTAAATGCCTGATGTATGCAGATCACTGCACTAGATAAAATATTATAAGACTTAGTTCAGGATTACAAGATATATTTAATCTCTTATTGTCTAGCCTTTTGGTGATCATTCTTTTCTAACTCAGTTAAGATGGTCTTTGTATGTCCACCATATTTTTATTCACTTTGCCTGTATTTGATTCTTTCTTTTCCACTTTGGTAAGATCTTTGATTTTGTGCTCCTTTAGCAGAAAATTAGATCACTTGCTTGCCACAATAAGTTGTGAGATAGATCTTGAGTAGAAGACTACTTTTGAATAACTACTTTTGAATAATATTGAATTAAAAAGATAAATATTTAATCTTTATATTCATATGATTTGCAATCTTGGAGATACCTTTCCAGATTTACCTATCTCTCACATTATAGATTGCATGTCAGTACATTCTAATTGTCTATTCTATAAACATCTTAAACTCATTCTGTATGTATAATATAAATAAATATACATACATATTTGTATGTAATCCCCTTCATCCCTCTATTAAACCTCCTTATTTTTGTTGAAGGACTGCAATTCTTTCATGTCCCTAGGGTTTCATAACCTTGATGTTATCTTTGACTCTTCTCTTACTACCTACATCTAACTCATCAGAGCTTTCCTCACTCCACAGCATCGCTTGCCCACTTCTCATGAATTGAACAGCAACCATCTTAATTTGACTCTTGCCTATTCTTTTTCCTCCAGCCTCCTAATTAGTTTCTTTTGTAGTCCAGGCCTGACTTAGACTGGCCTGATACTTCAGTTCAAGATTAAAACAAAATGAAACTTATAGATGAAATAACACTAGAAAGAACTTTTTTACTGCATGTCCATGTAAAAAAACAATGAACAAAGATACAGCATTGACTTGGAAGTATAGTGACTTGCGTGTTAGTGAGACGTTAAATTTTAAATCTTCTGATTCCTTGTTGGTTTCTTTCATGCTCTTAGGTAACTGGAAACCATGTACCATCTGGAACCTTTACTTTGACCAGTTCAGGCTGAGGGGCAGCTTCTTTTCCTTTTAGATAAAAACAAAACAAAAAAAAAATAGCCTAGCCTATGTGGCAAGAACCCAGGTATATATTCTATATTCCCTCCATGAATTCCAAAGCTATTTCCTTAAGTGCAGCTCTGACCCTATTATTACCTGCTCAACAAATTCTAATGGCTCTTTATTTACTCTGGGGTAAATATGAATTCTTTTTGATTTTTTAAAGTGCTTCTCAGCCTTCCCCCAATTTGGCCTCACCCATAAGTTTGACTTGTGTAATGTTTAAGCAATCACTGTGCTAGTCCAAGGTATATCTTATATATCCTGCTTTCTTTTTCTATACTTAACACAGTATTATATTGTGTTAATCGATCCCAAATGTCATGAAATGAAAAACACTTATATTTTACTTGTTGATAATATAATAAATATAACAGATCTATAGATGCACCCATAACATTCCTCACTAGGAATTTCCCATTCTATGTTTATTTTAATAAACATTA
Source organism: Monodelphis domestica (assembly GCF_027887165.1). NCBI lineage: Eukaryota > Metazoa > Chordata > Mammalia > Didelphimorphia > Didelphidae > Monodelphis > Monodelphis domestica. The sequence goes on along the minus strand of NC_077229.1, from coordinate 310,797,216 downwards.
AGCACTTAGGACTTGGAAAGTAATATGCACATATGGTGGCAAATGAGAGAGCTATAGTTTGCAGACTTTTCTTTTTTATGTCTTCAGATCTTCATTCTTAAAACTTTCTCATCCTTTTTCTTTTGTACAGTTTTAGTTCATAGGTCTTCCTAACTTTCCTCTGTCCCCTTTGAAATTTTTCCCCAAAAATATAGGGTATAAGTTGATGTGTGACTTCCTTCTGCTTCTAGCTAATTTCCTTTTATATATATATATATAACATTAGATCCAGAATAGCATTTACCCTTGTTGTTTACTTTGTCTTTTGATAGTTGAAATTATCCTGTATAGCTTCATCAAGAACCATTCACATCTATTGGCTTGACTAAAGTGCTGTTTTGTTTGCTGGAGTATAAATAATAGGAATTATTTGTACTAGAGCAGAGGAAAGCCATACTCCAACTTACACCTTAAAAAACAAACTATAGATACCCAGAGTTTACTGTGTTCTTTGCAAATTATTTTTGTCAATGATTAAGATCACAGCAAAATAAATGAGTGAAAAAGAATTGCTCATGCCAGGTTGATTTTAGTTCATTTTTTTTGATAGTGTTACCAAAATTTCTGGGGATAAATATAGTGCTATTTTTCTGTTTAAAAAATAAATGTCATAAGTGTATAATAGCCAAAATGTAAAAGTTTGAGATTATTGTTCTTGCAAGCTCAATGTGAATCTGTGGTGTGTAGTTGCAATCAGAAAAGCCAAAGCAGTAAAATTTGAATAGTGTTTAAATTAGAGATGTATAGGTTTCTCATATTGTTCTTTGATCAGATCAAAAGTATTGTCCTCAGTCCTGGGAACCAAATTTTAGAAAGGAGTTTGATAAATGAGAGTAAAGAGAAGGATGGCTATGAGTTTAAGACCTTAAGCTTAAGCTTTATGAAGATCAGGTGTGAAAACCAGGGCTGTTTAGCTTAAAGAAGATTAAATGGGTTATACATTAGCTTGCTTTTAAGTATTTCATCATATGGAAAGAATAGATTTGACACAATTTGCTTAGACCCAGAAGACAGAACTCAAAGCAATGTGTGAAAGTCCCAGAGTAAGATATGTGCTGAATTTAAGAAAAATTTCTGTAACAGAAAAATGGAGTAAACCGAGACAGTCTCTTTCATGGGAAGCCTTCAAACAAAGGTGGAAAAAATAGTATAGAGTGGATATTTGGTCATGTTTGAGTTTGAGTGGATGAGGAATTTGTTCTTATATAACTTTTACATTCTGTGAATTGCGAAGTAAGATGGTGGTAAAGAATTGGAAGGATTGAATATAACTGACACTTGCTTATCAATGAAATTGAGCAAAGATATTAGATGGTAGCTTGAAGTGTATGGGTATGTTTCTAGATGGTTGAGGAAGGAGCCAAGAATGGGAGAAAATGAAGATAAATCAGGGGCAATGGTCTGTGGGGCAGGTTTCTGGATGAGTTGGGAAATGTAGGGATCAAAGATATAGGCAGAAGCATTTGTCTTGTTAAGGACCACTTTTTATTTTTTTGGTCATATCTCTGAAGACCGGGGGGAAAAAGAAAAATTGGAGAATGACTTAGATTTTGAGTTATAAACAAAGTGAGATGGGGGAACTCAATTGATTTCCTAGATTTTCTCAGTAAGGTAGTAAAGTAGTCCTCTGTTGAGGATTTGGAGGATATTTGAGAAGAAAGTTGAAGATTTTTAACTGTTTTGGAGAATGTGAAAGAGGTACACATCAGGATTATAAATGTAATGGTCACCTAGTAGAAGAATTCCTATGTGTCAATAAAGGTCTAATTATACTATGAATTTGTAATTTGCCTTAAGGTCTGTTTTCTTTCTTGCTTCTATAGTACTCAGATAGGAGTGTAGAAGACAGATGGCATAAGTGACCCAGAGTTGAACAAACAAGGTGAAAGAAGACAGCATGTGGTTAACTAGTTATCTATAGACTCAAACCTTTGAGGAAATGAAAGTGATGCCATTTAGTTATGGGAAGAGAGGGATGAAGAAAAAATTGGTATAAGGGGATTGGAACAGAGTCAGAGATGGAAAGACAATCAGTAATGATCTAAAAGGGGGAAAGATCATGTTTTTTCCATAACCATATGGAGGATGGTAAGATCTAAGGTATGATATTTCCTATGCAGTTATTTGTATGCTGTCTTTTGAGTTCTTTAAAAGCAGGTTTTTTTTTTTTTGGTTTTTATTTATTTCACTAGAACTCAGTAGTATCCAGTACACATTAGGTGCTTAATATGTGCTTGTGGACTGACTGTGGTTAGGAGACAGCAGGATCATTGCTTTAGAACAGGAAGGGGCAGATACAGACCTTATGTTATTGATTAATTTTATTTATTATGAGGGAAGGCCTTTATTTGGTGGTAATAAAGGGGAGAGTTGGGGAAAAATTATTGGGTAGTGATGAAAAGGGTATTAGCAGAACTTTTAAAAATCCTTACAGCCGTCAGGATTCTACAGATCACTGTCATAGATACTGATCATGTTGGAAAAGAAATGAAGTGATACAAAGCAAAATAAAAAAATCAGGTGCCCAGGGATCAGGACTGTTCCCTGCTGCCTCTCACCTTTTACACTGTCAGTATATACTGAGACCCTCCAATTTAAAGAAACTAATAAATTCCACATTGGAGTGGCCCCTGGGTTAGAGCTGACTGGGATGAAGTAAGGGAGTACCTCAATTATGTCTCACCCCTATTTAGCCAATCAGATCCCAGGGTTCCACCGATACTTGTCTTGACTTTCAGGCATGACTATTGCCTAAAGCAAGACTTGTTACCTGAGGAGTATGTTAGCATGTATATTGAATTCCTAAAATTGGGAGGTTAGGACTTAAGAGTGGATAACAAGATTGTGCAAGTTATTGAACTCTTTGAGAAAGAAAATAGAGTGACTTGAAGACCTAAAGATCAGGGATCAGGATAATTGAAGTTTCAGTGATGATGACAGAGGGCAGGTCTTAGAAATGGTATTGAGAAACAAAGTAACCAGATTTCCTCTTCTCTGCTGTGACTTACAGATGGGTAATCAGCTTAATGACTTAGTGCATGAATACATATAGAATTGAATGGGAAAGTGGAACAGATTGCATTTGGGAGATCATATAGTACTTTTAATAATCTTTTGGCTTCCTTTTAAAACAAAAAAATCCTTTAAATTCATTTTTCCAATTACATGTAGAAATAATTTTTGACAATTGTTTTCTTATAATTCAGGCTCTCTACATGGTGTCCCCTTCCCCCCTTGATCCCCTGTCAGTAAATAGTCTGATATAGGTTATAATAGGGCTTTCATGCAGTATATATTTCCATATTCCCCATTCTATGATAGAAGACATATAACACATACAATAGAAAATTCACAGAGGAAATAAAATGAAAGATTGCATGCTTTAGTTTGCAGTCAGATCCAATTGTTCCTTATTTGGATAGCATTTTTTATCATAAGTCCCTTGGGGTTATCTTGGGGCCTTATTTTGCTGATAATATTTAGCCCTTCATAGTTGGTTATCATTTGATATTTCTGTTACCATTTATACTGCTCTCCTGGTTCTGCTCACTTCATTTTGCATCATTTTATATAAGTTCATCCTATTTATCCTTTCTCATGGCACAGTAGTATTCCATTATAACCATACACCACAGCTTGTTTAGTCATTTCCCAATTGATGGACAACCCCATAGTTTCCAATTCTTTGCCACTACCCAAAGAGCTGCTAAAATATTTTTGTACAAGTAAGTCTTTTCCCCCTAACTGTCTTTGGGCTAAAGACCAAGTAGTGTTATAAAACCATTCTTCTTAATACTAGTGACTTTCTGGTGATACAATATAACTGTGGATTTTGTACTATTATAGTTTTAGAGAATCAAGATTAAAGGTCATTTGAAGACCATTTAGGAGAAGCCTGCTAAGGCCTAAATAGACAGCCCCCCTCTTACCAGTAGCAATATGAAATACATTGAAAAAGGCATCATCATCACCATTATCCTTTGCACACATTCTAGAACCAAAATGACATAATGTTTGGGTAAAGCTACAGTGTGTTTCACTGTGGCCAATCAGACCAATATGAGCTGTGAAGGCTCTACTCATTGATTGGGCATAAATATTGTATTTGATCATTTGGGATGGAGATGCCATCATATTTCTTTTGTAACTGCAATTCTGCTTTGCTCATAAAACACTGCACCTTCTTTGATGTAAGCATGCCATGCTGGGTGGTCCTGTGTCAGTATCTCCCATGTCTCACAGTGTATACTGAAGTTCTTCAGAGAGTCCTTGAATTGCTTCTTCTGACCTCTCTGTGAATGCTTGCCCAGTGTGAGTTCTCTGTAAAAAGTAGTCCTTTAGGTGAACATGTTTTTCTCTTTAGGACAGTGTGACCAGCCCATCAGAATTGCCCTCTCAGCAGTAGAGTTTGAATGCCTAGTGATTCAACTGAAGGCCTCAGTGTCTTGTATCTCTTGCCAGATAAGCTTCAGAATCTTCCTATGACAATTCAAATGAAAGTGAATCAATTTTCTCCCTGGCACTGGTAGACTGTCAAGGTTTTATAGGCATACGCCAGTGAGGTCAGCACAATGGCTCTGTAGACCTTCAGTTTGGTAGATAGCCTAGTACCACTTCTCTTCCACACTTCCTTTTGCTGCCTCTCTCTGGCAATGCGTGCTCCAACCTCATCATCAGTGTGTATATCCCTGTAAAATATACCATACCAAGTTAATGAATATATCCATAGCATTCAGAGTTTCTCTATTTGCTGTCAATCAGGCCTGAAATAGGGTAGTGGGTTTGCAGATGAGAGAATAAGATAAATGTAAGAGATGTTGTGGGTGTAGAATTGGAAATACTTGACTACCAATTGAATACATTGGATGAGAATTAGGAGTCAAGGAATACATGAAGGTTTGAACATGGGTGACTGAAAGAAAGAAATAGGGTACTCCAGAAGTGCTTTCTTTTTTTTGGTAATGTGGTTTTGTTGTAAAAATATTTTGATATGCTTTCAGGGCATGCAATTTTAAATATCCTTTAGGAACACCCTAGAAACATCTCAAAATAAATTTCTGTCTTGCCTTCAAAATATTTTTCACATCTGACATCTTTCATTGGCTTCCTCATTGGTCTCCTTTTCCCAAGGCTCTCTCCATTCCAAAATGATTTTTCTTAATTGAAGATTTGACCATGCCACTGCCTTGTCCCCTTCCTCCCAGCCTTCTAAACCCCATTAAACGGCATATTATATCCCTTTTCTAGGACAAAATATATATTTTTTTCTGCTAAGCCTATAAAGAACTTCAGAACTTGCTCTGATATGTATTTCCAGCCTCATTATACTTTATTCCACACTTTGTGGTCCAGCCAAATTGGCTTTGTCTGTTCTTCACACATGGCAGTCTACCTCCCATATTCATGTTTTTGTACTGACTGTGTCCAATGCCTGCAATGCAGTATTTCTTTAGTTTTGTCTTACAGAATCCCTCCTTGAAGTCACAATTCAGCCACCATCTTTTACATGAAGATTTACTTTGATCCCCTAACTGCCCAAGTATCTTCTCAACTAATTGTATTTATTTTGTATTGATTCTCTATATTCTTAGTTTTGTACATTTTATTTTCTCTGATAGAATGTCAACTTCTAAAGAATAGAAATTGTTTCATATTTGTATCCATAGTACTCACCTATCTCTCTCTCTCTCTCTCTCTCTCTCTCTCCATATATATATATATATATATATATATATATATATATATATTTACTTTTTGGTCATATGATGCCTTTCTTTAATGAGAGGAGGGAAGGGATAGAGGGAATTAATTGGGTATTTAAGTGTAACAAACTAATTAAAAAACAAATGCTTGTTGATTAATTATATGGAATAGGTAAACAAATATTAGTTGAATAAAATTCATACCACAAGTGATTGTCAACACATACTTTTGTTATTAATTATCTTGGTTGAAATTTTCAGAATTAGGATACATTAGGAGGACAGATAAGGAAAAGTGGGAATTATCAAAGGACCTCTTCATTATTTTTGAGTTTGTATTTGACTTGCTTAACATACATTGCCTCCTGGTGACATTTCTAAAATCAAAGACTCTGTGACTAAAAAATCAATTCTAGCCTAAAAGAATTTATTGTACATTTATGAAACAATAAGTTTCTTTTGCTAAATGAAGAATTGACACACTACTTTAAATAGTTGGAACAAAGATTTGTGACTTCATTAGTCTAGATATTTCACAAATACAGATAGCTACTCCCCTCTTCTTTAATAAATGACTTCACAAGATGCTGTTACCAAAAATATTAATCGTTTGGTGGCCAACTTTTTGGTGATGTACCTATCTAAAATTAGGTTGGTACTCGTACAACAGTCTTTTGTCAGGCATCTACTGGATTATTAATTATATATACATATGTTTGGAGCAATAGGGTTTTATGGAAATCTCCCCCTTAACTTCCTGTGGATAATACATTCTAGAATAGTATTTAAGAACTCTTATTAATTCATTTCTCCCTACTGTTAGTACAACTGTAGCCAGCAGCAAGTCTATTAATGATCTTCTAAATTAGACACTGAAATAGTTTTTGGAGGACCAACCCTCAGAGTTTCGTGGCTAAGAGCCAAGTTTCACAGCAATACTTTGTCCTAGGCTGTGTTTAGTTAACAATGACTTAGTGTTTGAAATCAGGGCATTGAAGTATGTTTCTGAAAAAGAAATTGCAGGACAATTTGTTCTGTTTTATTTCTCTGGAATGTTTGATGCTTAGGGACTAAATTGGAAGAAAGGATCAACCAAGAAGGATATCCTATTAGTAGGAGGAGGGCTGTCTGATTGTTGGTACTGGATTTCAATGTGAGTGATTAGTTGCATTTGGCTTATGAAGAAGAGTGACTAAAAATAACTCATGAGGAGAGTTTGTAGTCAGGTCCAATTTCGGGTTCTAGCTGAGCTAGCTGTAAGTTTGGCTGCTCCTATAAAGCTGAAACAACTGAAAATATATGTTATATATTTTCTGAAGACACTAGCAACATGAATGAGGATAAAGGTATATAAATGGTATCTTATTAGAAAAGATGAAATTATCTGTTTTGTGTTTAGCTGATATGTTCGCTTTATTTTTTCAATTTTACTTTGTGAAAGCACATGGAAGAAGGGTGAGTGATCTGCATTTTCTGTTTTAAACATAGAGGTGTTAATTTCTGATAGCTGGAATAATGGAAAAGTATTTTTGTCTTGATTATATATTTATAGGGACATTTGGTTAGATTTTGATTGAATATATTGCCTCAGGCAGTTTTTTTGGGGGGGAGGAGAAGGATAGGGATAAAAATTAAGAAGTTGGAATTAACAAAAACAGCTTTTCTTGGTCAGATTCATACATTTAAAAAGATGATTTCTAAAATTCCAGCTGGGTGAGTGGTTCTGTATTTAAGTTGACCTACTTTTTAAGGCAGGCAATATGTGCAAAGAAGGGACTTGGATGATTTGATTTTAATTCAAGATTTAATACCTTCCATGATATGTTACTAATTTCCTCTCCTTTAGGTCTGAATTCTTTTGTTTATCTTCTTTTACAAATTAATTGTTGCTTATTAAGTGCCGTTTTTCAGTTGTTGAATAATTTTTATATGAATAGGGTAATTGTTGAATAGAGTAATAAGTTTTTCCATAATTTTCATATTCTTTCCTCATCTGACCTGAAAATCCCTTAATTTTTACCCCTTTGTATAGTTTTCAAACTTTTGAACCATGGGTTGTTTTTTTTTTTGAGGATTGAGCCCTATACTTTATTTTAACAGAGATTCTTATGATATATAAACTTAATTCCTTAAACCAATATTTTAATTCCTTTCAGAAATGGTGAAAAATATATTAAAATATAACAATTCCAGAGATGGGGTTTTTCAGCTTTTTTATGTTATGGATTCCTTTGGTAATATGGTAAAGCCTAAGGGTCCCTTCTCTAAATAATGTTTTTTAAAATTCATGAAATAAAGTACACAGGATTACAAAAGCAATCAATTCTATTTAAATATGGTTATAAAAATATAAAAAACTTAGTATTGTTATTAGATATGAAATATGTTCAAAGGGCAAGTTAAATTTTATTTTTAAAAGATGATGTATTATTGTGAAGACTTGTTACCTATGTTCATAATTGAAGAAAATATATCCATAGAATTATTATTTAAGTAAACTTTCTAGATAACAGAAGATTGCCATTTTAATAAATGTTTTTTACAGGGTTTTGAATAGAACTGTTTGTAAAGTGTATTTCATCTATCCCTTTTTTTTAAGTAGTATATATTGAAAATAATTTTTTTTCTTGATGACATCATTTGTGGGCTATTTCTTCCTATACAGTAAATGGTCTTGCTTTTATTTTTTAAGTTTGTCTACTTTTTATAGTTTATTTAAATGACCATTTTTTAATTCCTTTCCTCCCACTTCCAGCCTCTCACTTCCCAATTTACTTGTTATGATTCATTAAAATAAATCATAGTAAAAAAACTTTGGCAAGCTAGTTAACTTCTCTATCTCTCATCTGTAAAATGAAAGTTGGGCTACAAGAGGGTCTTTGAGGTCCCTTCTAGTTCTTAATTTATGATTCTATGAGTTCTAAGATTTCTTTGAAGTCTTACAATCCTATGAAATTTATAGTATAGGTCCTATATGCTAGGAAACTAGATAATGCAATTAGAAATGTGTCTAAAGAAAACAGTAGTTTTGAGTGATGGACTGCTCAAAAGAGGACACTTGGTTCATGATCTCTTAAATGTATAATTTAGCTCTGAAAAGATCTTTTTCTTCCTGGTGCTTAACCTATATTCTAGGTAGTTGAAGATGTCTGGCAAGTCACTGCAGTGTTCAGCATGAAGTTCAGAAGTATTACTTTGAATGAACATATTGCAATTTTTTTGAAGAGTTTAAGGGATCATATTTTATTTGGCTTTCCAAGAAGAAATTATAAAGATAAATAAAAATAAGCAAAATGACAATAAATTGATTATTCCATCATAAAAAAAGATTTATTGTAGGATTACTTTAAGCCTCAATTCTCTAAAAATACATTTTAGGTATAGATTTTTAGAAAATTGATTTTGGCATGAAATTGTTTGGTATTCTTATAGTTAAGGACAATTGAGAACAAAACTAAAGTTTTAAAGTTTTTACTATGACATCATGAGCAAATTTTAGTATTTCAGTCGGAGAGAAATGTATATTCTTGAATAACTTATACTTAAAATAGTTTAATTCAGAAAATCAATTTTGCTAATCAGTTTTATGAGATGGCAGAAAGCATATAAATAGATGTGAATTCATAGGGTAACAATATAAGAGTATTGAGATCTTTAAAAAAATCGTTGCCTTTAATCCTAGAAGGCTAATATATTAGCATCTTCCTCTTTTTTCTTAATGAAATTAAAATACTATTGTGAAGTGAAACTCCATCATTTTCTCCCTTTGTCTCTGTCTCTGTCTCTGCCTCTGCCTTTGTCTGTCTCTCTCTCTTTCACTTGTGAATTATGATAGTCTGTAACTAACTAAAGTGTCCTAATTTTTTTCCTAGATGAGCTATCACTAGGAAAAAAAATGAATGCCATATCTGGGCTAATAATAAAGCAACTATTTAGATTGGGGAGCTTTTAACAAATGTGAGAGAGTATTTCTTTTAGGACTTAGCTTTAAAAATGACTTTCAAAGATTCTACTCATATGAGAGGTGGAGTGGGTAAGAGCAAATCTTTAAAATCAGCTTTGTACTGCCTTCAGTAGTTATATTCTGATCAAACTTTCCTGATCCTTTCACAAATAACAGTGGATTATATGAGAGCATTTAAGACATAGCCTTACATCTTTGTAACTGATCATAGCAAAAATCATGTCTAATTAGGAGGCCAGGGAAAGTTAATAATCAACTTTTGTAGCAAATGAAAGGTTCCAAAAACTTGGATCAGCATAACTGTGGTCATTCAGTTTTCCTTTTCTGTTGTCCTTAAATATGACTGTGACCTGTTAGGAAAGTAACCAATCAGGAGCTCATATATTGTTTTTCTGGGAGTCTTAATGTGGTTTCATGGTCAGATCTTCTATCTCTCGTCTTATTACCATTATTTTTAGTATCTGTAAAAGTATTAAGCTTTTATTTCATACCTAGCATTATATTAAACATTGACTAAACATAGGCATTTTTCCATGGTAATGTACAATTTATGAAACCACAGGGACTTTCAGGTAGTGTAGTGACCTTACATTTTTCTCTCCTTGATCTGTTTTCCAGGTCAGATGTTTTTGTTCTCAGGTAACTGTTGAATTTTCTTCTTTTCCCCCACCTTTTGATTTTGTTTTGATATTTTTTCTTTTATTAAGTAACTAGCTTCCATTTGGTCCCATCTAATTTTCAAGGAATTTGTTACTTGTGTGAATTTTGAACTTACTGTACCACATTGTTTATACCCCACCCCCCCAGGGTACTCATTTCATTTACAAAAAAATATATTACAGTTTACAGGGGAAAAAAAAGCACAAAACAAACCAAACTCCTCATCACTTCCAGAAACCTTGTTGAATTTGTGCCTAAACTTTGTTTTTTCTTTGAGGTTTTGATTGATTTTGGAACCATTCTCTCCTGAGTTTGTGTCTTGAGCATCCTGGGCACTATAAGAGATGAAGGACACATTATGTAGAATGAGGCATGTAATTTTGGATATGACCAATTTTGTTTTACTTGACTATGCATTATTTGTTACAAAAGTGTTGTTTTCTATCTTTTTTTAATTAATGGGGGAAAGAAAAGTAGAAAGAAAAGCTTAATATATAGCTTTTATATAATATATAGCTTAATATATAGCTTAAATATAAATAATTTTTTCTTAATTGGTCCTCTAGAAACATGATTGGTCATTATGTTGATTAGTGTTCATACATACGAGTATATGCAAAATACATACAAAATAAATACAAGGTAGTATGAGTGAAATTTAACAAAAAGGCAAAAATTTTTCTGAGCAAGGTTATACTTTATCAAGGGTTGTAGGAACCAATAAAGTGATTTTCTTGACTGTCTCAAATAGTCAAAAGACCTAGAATTGAAGTTGCAACTCACTTCTATAAGCTCAGAACAAAGAACAATACAAAAATCCGAAAATTGGCTTGCATTCTGATGTTTAAGGCTCATAATTGCTTACATTAAGGAAAATGGGCATATACAGGTAGGATGATGATCCTCTCTGGCTTTATGGAATGCTTTGTGAATTTATGGGTCCAAGTTGCATCTGTAAGCCAATATAGTGAATTGGGAGTAGCGGACTCATAGATGCCTAGGGATAAGACAAGACCACATTTAATTGGCAAAGAAGAAGTTAAAAATAGGACGAGGTCAGTTATTTTTAAGGATAAAACACAAAATGCTATAAAATTTCTCAGAAACTGAAGTTATGCAGGAGAATAAAAGTCTTGACATCAGTGATTTGCAGGTGTTGCTGAAATAATGATTGTCATAGAATTAGAACATTCTATGAGAGAATTGTACTTCTTCTAAGCTCCAGCTCAGAGTTCCTCTTTAAATGGGATTGTGGGAAAACCTAAACTTTTGTTATCTAACTCTGAGAGAGAAAAATTGAACTTTTGAACTCATGAGCTTCTTTAGTTGGAATCAGAGAGAAACTTGGGTTTTTCTATAAAATATAAAATATAGTTACAGAATTGAATATGAAATACAAAAATTGCCATTTGTATTTCTTAGCAGTTTGGAGAGGAAATGGTACCTAGCAGCTGGGGGACCAGGAAAACCTTTATGTATAATGTACATTTGAACTTACTTTTGAAGGAAACCAGAGATTTAAAGAGGCAGTATTGAGAATGAACTACTCTACAGCAATGGGGGATAATCAGTACAAAAATTGCAAAGGGAGGTAGAGTAATGGGCATACAGTCAAGGGAGGGGGACCAATATGGCTAGGTTGTAGAATTCAAAGAGAGAAAGGACTGGAAGGATCAGAATGGTTAGGTTGTGAAGTGATTTATCAAATTTTGTTGTTTTTTTCACTCATTTTAGTCAGGTCTGACTCTTCATGACCCCATTAGACATTTTTCTTGGCAAAGGTACTGGAGTGGTTTGCCATTTCCTTCTCCATCTCCTTTTACAGATGGAGGAATGGAGGCAAATGGGTAGTGACTTGTACACAGTTACATAGATAGTGTCAGAGGTCAGATCTTAAATCATGGAGATGAATTTTCCTGATTTCAGACCCAGTGCTCTATCCACCGAGGCATCTATCTGTCCCAAATTTCAAATTGAGATGCTTACTTATATTTGATCCTTGGGGCACTAAGGAGCCAGTGGAATTTATTTGGGGGGATGTGGGACACCAGCTCTGCACTTTATGAAAATTATTTTGGTAGCTATGTGGAAGATGAATTTGAATGTGGAGAGACTTTAGGCAAGGAAATCAAATAAGAGGCTGTTGCAAAGATGCCAAAAAAGCTTTTGACAAAATAGAACCCCCATTCCCTTTAAAAACATTAAACATAATTAGAATGGAACATCCCTTACAATGATAAATAACATCTATCATCATTAAGTATTATCTGTAATGGGGATAAGCTAGAAGCTTCCCAGTAAGATCAGCAGTGAAGCAAGGATGCTTATCAAGCATCATTATCACTTCTATTCAATATTGTCCTAGAAATGTTAGCTAAAGCAATAGAAGAAGAAATTGAAGGAATTAGAATAGGCAATGAGGAAATAAAGCTGATATGAAGGTATAGAGAATCTTAGAGAAATATTAAGTTGTGGTGAAGAACTAGAAACTACAGGGAAGCCCATCAGTTGAGGAATGACTGAACAAGTTGTGGTATATAAATGTTACAGAGTACTTTTATGCTATAAGAAATGACTAACAGGATGATGATCACACACACAAAAAAAACTGTAAAGATTTATGTGAAATGATACAAAGTGAGCAGAACTAGGAGAATATTATACATAATAAGAACAATAATGTATGATGATCAGTTCCTCTCTAGTGGTAGATAGCCTTTTTCTTCATGAGATTATTGGAATTGTCTTGGATCTATTGGAATTGTCTTGGATCTGTCCTTGAAGGAAAAGGCCATCTACTGCTGCTGTAGAAGAAATCGATGGAGTCTGAATGCAGATTGAAGCACACCATTCTTCACTTTATTTGATGAATTTTTCTCTAGGATAAGCAATATGTCTTTTCTGTTCAAAACATGAGGATGGGAATATGTATTGCACAATAACACATGTACAACTTCTGTTATATTGCCTATTGTCGCAGAGGGGAGAGGTTTGTGGAGGGTGGGAGAGAACATGGATTGCAAAATGTCAGAAAACTGATTAAAATTATATCTACATGTAATCTGAAAAATTTTTAAAAAGATTTGTAGTAATTCAGGTGAAAGTTGATGAGGGCTTGTACTATGGGAGAAATGGTGAGATAGAAATGACAAGGTCTAACCACTAATTTGTTTTTAATTTATGAAAAAATATTAGTACTATACCTGTATACTTTTTTCTACCTTTTTGGGAAGAACCCAGGGATCTAAGCATTCTTTCCTTGGAGTTGATACAGTGAAAGAAATATATTTTCTTTTTTTTCCATTTGAATAAGTTTATTTAGTCAATTTAGAACATTATTCCTTCATTACAATAATCACATTATTTCCTTCCTTCCCCGCCACCCACTCTTCCCCCAGCCAACAAGCAATTTCATTGGGTATTACATGTGTCCTTGATCAGAACCCATTTCCATGTTGTTGTTTGCACTAGGATGTTAAGTTAGAGTTTACATCCCCAACCATATGCCTTTGACCCATGTATTCAAGCAGTTGTTTTTCTTTGGTGTTTTTACTCCCACAGTGTTTCCTCTGGATGTGGATAGTGGTTTTTCTCGTAGGTTCCTCCGAGTTGTTCAGGGTCATTGCACTGCACTAATGGAGAAGTCCATTACATTCGATTGTACCACAGTGTATCAGTCTCTGTGTACAATGTTTTCCTGGTTCTGCTCCTTTCGCTCTGCATCAATTCCTGGAGGTTGTTCCAGTCTCCATGGAATTCCTCCAGTGTATTATTCCTTTGAGCACAATAGTATTCTATCACCAACAGATACCACAATTTGTTCAGCCATTCCCCAATTGAAGGGCATCCCCTCATTTTCCAATTTTTTTTACCACCACAAAGAGCACAGCTATGAATATTCTTGTACATGTCTTTTTCCTTATTATCTCTTTGGGGGTACAAACCCTGTAGTGCTGTGGCTGGATCAAAGGGCAGACAGGTTTACTTTGTTTTTTTGAATAAATACAATTCTACATGAAACTGCACATATTTACTGATACTCCTTGCTTAAAAAAGTATTTAATAAAATCTACATGTTACTTTAAAAAACTGTCCTGCTTATTTGGTTTCTTCTGAATCTGTTCTCTTGTGCATTGCTTAAAAAAAATAATACAATTCTCCTCCCTTTTGGGCATCACTATAGCTATGGTTTCCTGATTTAAAAAAATGAGAGAAAGGGGGGAACAAATAACAAGTATGGAAAGTCAATGACAGTAAATCTACACCATTTCTAAAAATGTGCCTGTCTCTGTACCTGTCCACATTCATCACTGCTGTCAGGAGATGAGGTAACATTTATACATAGTTTTATAGTTTCTAAGCCATTTAGAGTTGTTTTTTTTACATTACTTTTATAAATTGTTTCACTAAATTTGCACTTTTCATTCAGTTCAGTTCATACTACATACAATTCTCTGAAATTCTGTCAATTGCTTATTGCACAATAATATTCTGTATATTAATTTACCACATAATTTGTTTAGCCTTTCTCCAGTTAGATCAGATATCTAAGGTACCACCTCTTAGATTCCAGAATTCCCTTCCCCCCAACCCCCTTTTATCTACTTTTCTCTCCTCTTTTTCAGGATCCAGAAGATTTTTACTTCAACTATTACCCCTTTTGTATTATTCTCTTTCTTTTACTTTGTCCCTCTTACTACCCCAGCTTAATTTCATGTTGAGTTCTATGTATTTTACTCTTTAAACTCTTCTTGGTCCATTTCACTTGAGTGCTAATTGCCCCCCCCCCCCCACTTTTGTATTTGTTTCCTCTTTTTTTTTAAAATTTAATTTTGTTGTTATGCAAAACCCACTTCTATAGTGGTCACTGTTGAAAGAGTACACTCATACATAACCAGATCCCAAAATAAAACCATAAATACACTGATGGTAAAAACAACTTTAACAGTTCTTCCCCTGGAAGTGGATAGCATTCCCTCTCATAAGTCTTTCAGAATTGTTCCATATTAGTCTATTGCTGAGAGTAGTCAAGTTTTCACAAATAATCATTGTCAAAAATTGCTTTTATTGTGTACAGTGTTCTTCCAGTTCTTTTTATTTTGCTCTGCATCAGTTCCTGCAGATCTTTCTAGCTTTTTCTGAAATTATTTTGCTTTTCATTTTTTATGGCACAATAATATCTCATCACCAACAAACCACATTTTGTTCAGCCATTTCCCAGTTGATGAACATCCCCCAGTTTCCAATTCTTTGTCACCACAAAAAGAGCTGCTATCAACATTTTTCTATAAGTAGGTCCTTTCTCCTTTTTTTTATTATTTCTTTGGGATACTGCCTTGGTAGTGACATTACCAGATCAAAGGGTGTATGCACAGTTTTATCCTTTTGGGCATAGTACCAAATTGACCCTTCAAACCCCCCCCCCCCAGAATGGTTAGATCAGTTCACTATTTGTAGACTCTTCTCACTCCATCCAAATATGTGGAACTGTAGCTATTTCCAGTTGCTCTAATACCTTTTTAGTTTTCTCTGGATTTTTGTGTTTGTAATTCAAAGCTCCTACTCAGTTTTTGTCTTTACGGTAAAAGATGTTTGAAAGTACTTTATCCTATTCTTCCCACTTGTCCCAATAAAAGGCTGCCCTCCAACTTTGCAGAAGTTACTCTTGATTGTAAACCTGGCTCTTTTGCCTTGATCTTCTGTTTTTTTATTTTTTATTTTTTTAGTATGCTCTTGACTGTGGTTCCTTGGTTCTTCAACTATTTATTTCTGGATGCTTACAGTATTTTTCTTTGATATAGAAACTCTGGATTTTGGCTATAACATTCCTAGGGCATTTCCTTTTGGGGTTTTGTTCAGGAAATGATCAGTAAATTCTTTCCTTGTTTACTTCGCTCTCTGGTCCTAATTGATCCTAACAGTTTTTATGTATGATTTCTTCATGTATTTCAGCAATTTTTACTAAATCATGTTTGTCCAAGTATTTAGTGACTTTTAAATTAATTCTTCCCTGAGCTGTTTTTCAGATCAATTTTTTAAAATATCAGATATGGTAAATTTATTAGTTTTTTCAAACTAATTATTTGGTTCTAATATTTCTTCTTAAAATTGCTTGTGTTCATAGAATGCTTCATGCCCATAGCTTATCTTCAAACAACTAGTTGCTAGGAAATATAGGACACCTCAGAAATTAAAAGTTATAGGAAAGGTATATTTTTTCATCCAATGATGGCATTTTAAACTTATTTATCTTTCAACAGAGGCAAAGCATGGAGGACATAAGAATGGAAAGAAAGAAGGACTCTCTGGAAGTTCATTTTTCACATGGTTTATGGTAATTGCATTGCTGGGCGTCTGGACTTCTGTAGCTGTTGTTTGGTTTGACCTTGTTGATTATGAGGAAGTTCTAGGTAAGGATTATATTATAGCTTTCCATAATTGAAGAAATTACAAATATGTAATGTATATTATTTCTGACAGGGAACTAAAAGGCTTAATGCTACTGCTTGGGGCAATGTAATTTTAATCAAAATTTGAGTCTTCTAATTTGTTGACAGGAAGTTTATTGAATAATAGTCCTACTTTTTAGAAAAGTAAATACCATTATAGCTTGCTTGCATATAACTTGACTAAAAAATTTTAATTTTAAAGAATTTTAGAATAACAATCCCCAAATAGACAAAGTTGACTTTTAAGTTGGAGAGAAATTAGTAGGGAAAAAAATAGTTCTTTTTATGGGTGCATAGTGAATTATTGAAAGGGAAAGCAATATTTAATCAAGTGATAAAGGAACATAAATAAAATAATGTGTGTTTTAATGCAAGTAACAGTTCTCATATTTTTATATGCATGCAGCCAAAGCAAAGGACTTCCGTTATAACTTGTCAGAGGTACTTCAAGGTAGGCTATTCAAGACATATTTTAAATAAGCTCATATTTTCTGTCTCTGGAATTTACTTTACCTTATTTTACTTTATTTGTTACTTGAGTATACTTAGCAATATATGAGGGGTATGGCCAGTTTCCCATAAGATCTAGTATTTTATTGTCAGCTTTTTTAAAGCTTTACTCATTATTAAATTTAACTCTAATTTTTCATTTTACATTTTGCCAAAGAAATAGGAGTTTTATAATTTCCTATTTTTCCCATTTCTTTGTGGAAATTTTCATTCAGAAAAATTGTATTCACTTAGAAAGCATGAGTGGTAAATTACATGTCATTTTCCTGAGTGGAAAACCCCTCTGTATAACCTTAATCTTTTAGAGAAAATTAAAGACCCATAATAGAAACAGTGAATCCTAGCAATACCATTCTCCAACTGTTCCCAGTTTCTCAAAAGCAGTAATATACTTTTTGAATGTTTTGGTAAATGACATATTAGACTTTAGGGTTATTTTCAGGAACCTGATGTTTCTAACTTTTGTTAAATGAATGAAAAATACAGGTCATCCTGTTGGAACCTTGAAGTATTTTTTACTAATTAGAGTTCCTTCTTTTCCTAAAAAGGAAAGATAAAGGGTATGGCTAAATGGCTCATTGGATAGAGAGCCAGGCCTGGAGACAGGTGGTCCTGGATTCAAATCAGATCTCAGAGACACTTCCTAACTGTGTGACCCTTGTCAAGTCACTTTACTCCAATTGCCTAGCCCTTACTGCTCTTCTGCTTTGGAATTGTTACTTAGTATTGATTCTAAGAGAGATGGTAAGACTTTTTTTTTTAAGGAAAGATAAAGACATCTTTCTTTGCTGAGTCCTAAATTTTATTTTATTTCATTTTTAAATATTAATTTATATTTCTAAATTAGATTTTTAAGTGGTATGGGTAATGTGGTTCATTCAAATATACTATATATGTATATTATATAGTATTAAGGCACCTTTAATTTAGATAATCTCATTTCTAGGTCTTGTTTAGTAAGAAAACTTTTGAGGCTTTTTGTGACATGTGATTGTGCTGTAAATGCTAGTTTTTAAATTGAAAAATAACTACTTCCTATTTTGTCAGGACTTGACATTTTACTTTTTGTTTGTTAAGATTTGATTCTCAAATTGAAGGTGGAAGAATTTTTAGATTTTAAAAACGTGAAGCTTTTCATGACTATTAACAAATCATTTTTAGTATTGTGTAGCTGGAAAAATTGTTTAACTTTTTTAGCATTGCTTCAAAAATATTTTCTTTCAGTTTAAACCATTTCTTTAATAATCTTAAACTTTAAAAGAAATTAGTATAGAATGAAATGAATTTGTTAAATAGTTGTGCTTTTCATTTTAAAAAATTAATTGGATAAATTAAAATTTCAAAGTGAATTCTATATGTTTTAGATGTTGGAGAAAAGTTAATTATGACTTTTCTTGCAAAGGCAAGGAAAGTTTCATATTTCAAGAATTTGAAGTATAGTGGATTTGCACCTAAATCTACTATGTAGAATTTCAGTAAATAGAAATATTGTCTAATTATCTGATTTCCTTTCATTCTCACCCTCTCACCCAGTTTTTCTTTTCTTTTTTTTTATTACAGGGAAGTTGGGAATCTATGATGCTGATGGTGATGGTGATTTTGATGTTGATGATGCCAAAGCTTTATTAGGCAAGTACACCTTAACTTTAGGATAATACTAGAATATACCAAAAATGATTTTATTTATAACTTGATGAATAAATAGCTTAGCCTATCTTTGTTTATGAGAATATTTCTTTTAGACTTTGTAACTTGTTAATACTTTAAATTTGTAGGTAGACAGATATTATGTAAGGTGTCCCTTATATGGAGACCTTGGTAAATCGGTAATAACTTTATATGTACTATCTCCATCTTGAAAATACTTTTTTGGGGGCATCTGGGTAGCTCAGTGGATTGAGAGCCAGGCCTAGGGATGGGAGATCCTAGGTTCAAATCTGGCCTCAGACACTTCCCAGCTATGTGATCCTGGGCAAGTCACTTGACCTATATTGCCTAGCCCATACCAATCTTCTGCATTGGGACCAATACACAGTGTTGATTCCAAGACAGAAGGTAAGGGTTTAAAAATAAAATACTTTTTATTCTGAACATTATTAAGCCTTGTATAAAAACTAGTACTTGGCTTTTGAATTAAATAATTTTTTTGTTTTGTTTTGTTTTTAAAATGTCTTCTATAAACTTATATTTTAAATTAAATTTCAGTGTCTTCTGTGTAAGTCTACCATGAAATTATATAGTAATTGTAAAAAGTTATAGTGTATAGTCTATTGCATATTTTGAAGGTAAACACTTTAAATAGATTATATTTGATCCCATTAAAAGCCCCAGACATCTAAATCTTTATGTTGTTATTCTCCCTCCCCTTTATTCTTGCTACATTGGTGGTACTTTTTTAGAGAGAGGGAAGAGACTGTTGATTATTATTGATTTCTAGAAAATAGTATTAATTTTTAAATACCTGAAAATCACATCAAATTTTATAATGTATTTTTTTGTCAGCTAAATATATTTCTGTTTGTGAAACTCACTCATATCCTTTAGTAACTTTTGTATGAAATAACTTATATCAGACTCTAATGCTTCATCATAGTATGAGATAACAATTGGTTCTTGAAACTTGTCCAGTTGGAGGATAAGCTCAGAAAAGTCTTATGAAGCAGAAAAGTCTGGAAAGCCGTAGCAATGGATTTGTGTATATTTGCCTGTGGCACCCCCCTCCCACCCCCAAAAGACTGGAGTGGTTTATCATTAGGCTGGCTGCCTGGGGATGAATTTTTTGAGAAAATTTATTAGACCACTGTTTTCTACTTATAAAATACCTTGAATACTACAATATAAAATATTTTTAGTTGTAACCAAAATGGTTATAAATTCTGTGAATGTTTTCTTATCCATATTTAGGAAGAATCTATCTGTGTGTGTGTGTGTGTGTGTGTGTGTGTTTTCTTTAATATTATAAACATTAAGCATATTTCCATTACTATATTAAAAGTGTATTTTATATTAACTTGTTTATAGATATTTGAATTAGCATTTTAAAAAGTTGAATACTTGTATCTGAAATATATGGATTAAGATATGCTCATATTGGTGGTTATCAAAAATATTTTATTATTCTCTAATTTAAAAATAATTTTAAATGCCCTAACTAAACACTAAATATCAGTTATAACAGTAACCATGTAAAATTTGTAACTGTAATATCTACTTAGTAATAAGAATATCTGTTTTAAAACAACCTTTTATTAACTTAAATATGTTGAAAAGATAGTTTACTGCTTAAAAAGTGTTACTTTTAATATATAAACTTATTTGTTAACTTTTGAAAGGAATATTATTTCTAATTCTAATTTTTTTCTAAATTCTAAAAAATTTCTAAATTCTAAATGTTTAAAAAAAATTTCTTTTTTGTTGACTGATGTTAAGAATTATCAAACAGCCATTAACAAGATGTCATTTCTGCTTTGTTCACATATGTAGTAGGATTTTGTTTGGATTTCTAGTATCATGTTTCAGATTTGGAAATTGATCATGCAGACTTTTAAATGAAGCATTAATAAGAAAACATTTGGCCTAGCTAGCAATCCCCATTTTGTTGACTTTTTAATTTATACATAGGCATATGTCTGTAAAGAACAAACTATAACTTGTATTTTATTTAAGAATTTTCATATTTAGAAATGTGGGGTGAGTAAACCCTTTCAAGTTTATTTGAAATCATGATTCAGTCACACTGCTCCACATGACTCCTAATCACACTGCTCAAGTCTATGATCTAGTAGTACCTTCAGGACTTCATACATTTGGTTTTGACCTGATTGATGTTGAAGAAACCAGAGATGAACCCCAGCTGCCAGATTCAACTTTACTTCTTCTTTTTCCTTTAATTTTTGATCTTCCAGTGTTTGAAAGTAGTGACAAGGTACAGTTTAGGTCTGGAAACAATAAAATTCTGTTTGCTCAGTTCTGACCTTATGTTATTTCAATAAGAGCATAATAAAAAGAGTGCTATTAGGCATATATTTATTGATACTCTTAATGAAGTTATGCCACAGAAAATTAAAAATGAGTGGGCCAGTTATCAGGTCAATTATAAAAGACAAAGACTGGTATTTCTATGCTGTAATTATTTTTATATTATTTATATTATTGTGATTACACATATTCAGTATATGTGTATATTTTTTCTAATTTAATAATTTTTAGGTTATATAAGGTGTGCATTTATTTCATAAAGCTTTTGGTAATGAGGTCTGAATTTAGTCTGCTTCAGCTTTATCAATTTTGTGTAAAAGAAATACATGCTAATTTTAACATTGCTTATGACTATTCAAAGAGCTAATGAGTCATAGAGATGGAATTAAGTAATTTATGTTAAATTCACAATTAACACACCAATCATGGAACTTATATGATACCTTTATGGTTAAAAAAATGTTTGCATACATTGTCCTTTGATCTCCACAACAACCCTGAGGGAGTACAGTGCAAGCATTACTTTTCCTCTGTTACAGATGAGAAAATTGAGTATTAGCAAAGTTAAATGATTTCTTCAATATCATACAGCTAAATTGGTGGTCTTAAGGGTAATGCTTTAGACTTCTAATTCCTTTGATCTTTTCAGTCTATTGTACTACCTTGCAAATCGTTTAAAATTTATAATTTAGCTGCCAAAAGAGCCTGCCTCATAATTACTTATTTAGAAAAGTTTACCTATCCTCAATGATGACTTGTTTTAAAATACTTTATTTCAGTTTCTTTTGTTGACAACTAAAATTGCTTGAAATGGAAAAAAAAACAAAACTTCCCAAATGGCAACATCTTCTTGAGTAATTTAATAGGTAGAGGATTTAACACAAGAAGAGAATACACATGATTGATAATAACAACCCTGTATCCTTGGGTTGAGCAACGTACTGACAGCAGTTTGGGCTAGCTGCTATATGGAATAAAGTATAAGAAAAGGAGATAAGCTAAGATGCATGGAATCATTTGTAAAGTTCTTCCTCATATTCTTGGCAGCTTTCTACTTGTTGGAAATGATATCATAAGCTCCCCCAAGGGGTAGCTACCAGGAGTGTGAGCAATGGGAGGAACTATTGAAGTTTGTACCATTCTGACAGCCCTTTTGCCCTATTCTTTTTTGCTATTTCTTTCATGGGTTGTTTCTTCCATATGTGGGTAGTAGAAAAGGAACTACTCAGTTTGAAGAAGGTTCCCTCTTTTACTTAAGCCACACTATTCTTAGGTCTTCAATGTAAAAGAATTACAAGGAAGCTGAGGTAATAAATAAGTAGATATAGGAAGGAACTCTTTGTAGCATTGTCTTGTGTAATAATAGTGTTCAACTGGCAGCTTTTGTTCATTAGTTGTATCTTTTCGTAGTGCAGTTCGTCATGTTAAAAAGTATTAAAACCAGGTCCCATTTTCAAGATTTTGTAAAGCCCTTGATTTTAATAGTTGAATTTTTTTCAAAATATTTGACAGGAAATAAAGAAACTTATTTTTTGGTGGTGGTCTTAGAAATGGGGTATTGTCTGTGATCTACTGAACTCTAGAAAAAGAGAACTTAAACATTTAAAACTCTTTATTGATTGGGGGGGCAGCTGGGAGGCTCAGTAGATTGAGAGCAGATCTAGAGATGGGAGGATCCTGGGGTCAAATCTGGCCTCAGACATTTCCTAGGTGTGTTGATTCTGGGCAAGTCACTTAACCCCAATTACCTAGTGCTCTTCTGCCTTGGAACCATTACACATTATTGATTCTAAGGTGGAAGGTAAGGATTTTTTTAAAAAGTCAATTATAGGATAAAAGATTTTTACTTGTAAGGCACGTCACTGGACATTGAATTACTTTACTTTTACTTTACTTTACAGAGAAGTAAATTGAGTTCCAGAAGGATATAATAATCTGCCTAAGGTTATGAAGGAAATATTTATTTAGTAATTACCTGGAAATATCTTAGAGTTTTTTTTTTCTCATCCATTCATACATGAGCATGAGTTAGAGAAATTTCTCTGTTTTCATTTTGTTTTTTTTTAGTCCATATTACTAATTTCCTCATAGGTAATTCCTGGTATGAAACTCTCCAATGGTGTAGATTAGCAGTTTGTCTTTAAGTTAGAACCTTTGCTGCCTAGGACACTGAGAGGCTAATTGACCTGCTCATGGTTACACAGCTAGTACATGTCATTGGCAAGGCTTAAACTCAGGGCTTCTTGATTCTAAGGCAGTCCTCCATCATCTATTTCATGTTGCCACCCCCGCGCCATATATATATATATATATATATATATATATATATATAATCTCCATACACACACAAACCTATTTTTGAATCTCTTTCCTTGCCAGAAGGTGGTTTAATGTTGAATGCTAACTTGTTGATTGCACATAGAGATTTAGTCCCTAGTGGGCAGAGCACTGCAGTATATGTTTATGGAGCTAAAAATGTAGCTAAAACACATACCCTAACCCTAAAGGAAATTATAATCTACTGACAAAGTTTCAGGTTCCACGAAGGATTTGGCTTTTTTTGGGAAGAGATAGAAGAATGCATTGAAGAAAGAAGGCACATCAGCTTAATAATGAGAAGAACATCAGGCCTGGGTATTTCCAGTTTGAAGAAAGAGAAAAAGTATCTTAGAAGAAATAGCATTTGGTTGTCTTTTGATAAGAAGGCTAACGATTGAGACTTGGTTGAGAGTTCAGGGAAAGTCATAGAGAATGATGTAATCTGAGAAATAGAGGTGACAATGCTGACTGTGTTTAGGGGATCCAGTTGAGCTGGATTAGGGCATAGAATATTTTAAAAGGGAATTGTGTGACTTATAGCTGTAGGATACTGTAGGATTATATTTTGACACATCTTAAATGGTAGTCCAAGAACTTTGCATTTGATTCAGTAGACAGCTAAGGAGCTATTAAAGGTTTTTAGGCCCCAGTGGCATGATCAAATCTGTATGTTAATTAGGAAGAACTTTACTGCTAACATTGAGAGAATGGAAAGATTGACCACTCAATCAAACCAGTTAAAAGTCAGTTATGAGTGTCCAGACCAAAAAAAAACAAAAAAACAGGGATCCACAGTAGGGAGGTGATATAGGAAATCACTTCTTCCACAGACAAAAGTGAAGTAAATTGTGGATTATCTTCATCATGTCATTTATAACTTGACCAACACTATACCCATTTTCTAATATTAATTTTAGATATTAATAATATGTGGAGAAATCAAGTGTAGTAAAGCCTGTAGTGCCTAGTTTGAGTTTGTGAGGTGAAAAATTCTGAGATTCAAGATTGCAATAACTTTTATATGTTAATGATCATTTTTTTGGTAGCACAACTCATTTCTTCAGACCTTGACTTAATTCTGTGTTTAGTAGTATGCTCTAATAATTGTTTGCTGGCTTCCCACCCTGTTTTAAACCCATACTGATTATATTCTCATCATTGAGACATGTTTTGTGGCCACCATTTAGAAGTTGCCAGAAATTTGCCTTGCATAAGATGCTGTCACGTGTAATAGTTAAAAGAGTTGGGTGTCATAAACTGTTATATTAAAATGGTTAAAATGGTTGAAGCTCATAAACTGTAGTGAGTTAAAATAGTGGAAGGTATAAATTGTGATAGATATAAGAGTGGGTGAGTAAATTGTGACCGCAGGAAATATGTTTCACTACAGTGTCTTTGAAAATCAAATATAAAAGGTGGTTGCCAGGGAAATATTCCCAATTATGAATATACCCAAGTCAACTGAGTTTTATAGAGAATTTAATTAATAATACAATGAGGAATTAAAGAAAGAGAGAAAGAGTAAGAAAGGAATAAGTATGAAGGGCCTTGAGCCAACATGGCCTAGACCTGAGTCTTTAGAGAGAGAGAGATCAGTCAGTCCTAATCACTCACCATAAGATCTGTTCAAGTGAGGATTCAGGGGGACAGAGTCTCCTCACAGGGAGTTCCAGCCAGATTCAGCCTCCCGTGAAAGACCTCCTTAGAGATTGTCTCTCAAGAGCCTGTATATCTCAAGAGATTTTTCAACAGTCTCTCCTTTTTCTTATATAGGGGGTTTTCTCCTATGTCACCTCCCCTAAGTTCTTCCATCTACCAATCACTGTATACGTTTTACAAAGGACAGCCCATTCTGAATTCACACCTGAGTCGATTAATCCTTTTAGTAATCCACACCTGAGTAGGTTAGAATCTCTTTGTAAGTTTTTTCCTCTTTGCTCCTTTTAAGTTCACAAGTTGCCTGACCTTTATAGGTACTTAGCACCCCTTTGTAATAATTCTAAAAATAGGCATGGCTTAAAGAACTTTTTGTCTCATTATAAGTATGGGTTTAAGTACTTTCATTGTTTCAGCAAGGAGTTTTTTCCTCTAAAGTTGCCTTAAGTACTGGTGGAGTAGAGGTCTTCCCATTTCTGATCTAAGTAGAGTTCTCACTTTCCAAATGGCGAATGTCCCAGTAGGGAATTGTTCCAATGGAGAATTCCCCAATGGGGAATTTTTTAACATTCACAAGTCTGAGAAATTTCAAGATTCACACATGACTTTATTTAGTAGAGCCTCTTTTAAAATGTAGAGTGGTCAGTCAAAGCCTGAAGTTATTTTCTTTTGGTCAGTTGAATGTAAATACTTATAAATAGTGTAAAGATTAATTTGTTGTCATTTAGCTTCATTTTGTGTTTTGTTTTTATTTTTTTAATTAGGTGGGAGTAATTGGTGGAAAATAAAGGAAAGAGGGTTAGAGAGCTAATTTATTTTAATTCCTTTTTTGCCTCTGATTCTGTAACTTTGCACTGTTTATTTTAGACTTTTTATTATTAATGATACTGATGATCATAATAGGAGGGTTAATTGTGGAGACTAGTTTAATAAAATTGCATTTATACTTGTTTTTAAACAAAAGTGAAAATAGACCTTTTTAACTAGGTGTAGTTTTAGATAGCCTAATTGGGGAAATTTTTGAAGAAATACATTTTATAGTTATCAGTGAATTCTTGTGAACAGACCTTAAAATATTTACACACCCACCTACTCTCTTGGTTATTTAACTGTAAGTGATGAACTTTGTGAATTATCTGTGACATAGTGTCATTTTTTTTGTTGACATTAGTTGAAGCAATATCATTAGAGAAGTTAGTTTCTTCTTCAAAAATAAGATTGAGGAAGTAAGTTAATGTATCCCAAAACTAGCAGGAATAATTTTTTAGTTATTTTCAGCTTTGTATTACCTGATCTTCTTTACTGCATGGAATTGAGAGTTAATTATATAGAGCCTTTTCTTTCTAAAATGTAGAGTTTGATCTGATACTTTCTGTTGCAGTCATTACTTTCCTTTCCTAAATAACTTTTCTGTAAACACCTATGACTATGTACAAGATTCCTTTCTTAAGTCACATTATCTCAATTTCTTTTTTTCCACCTAACTGCTCTCCTTTATTTTCTCTTTCTCTTTCTCTCTCTTCCTTTATTCTTGTGTAGGCCTGACCAAAGATGGCAGTAATGAAAATATTGATTCTCTTGAGGAAGTCCTTAATATTTTAGCAGAGGAAAGCTCTGATTGGTTTTATGGCTTCCTCTCCTTTCTCTATGATGTAATGACTCCTTTTGAAATACTAGAAGAAGAAGAGAGCGAAACCGCTGATGATGTTGATGGTACGTCACAGAATGAAGGGGTTCAGGGAAAAAAGACTTGTATTATTTTGGATTTACAGAACCAGTAACATTGATCAAAGTCATAAAATTATGGGCTTGTGCTAAACTTGAAGCAGCTCATTTCTTGCTCTATCAGGATTGAATTTCAGGGGGAACTTGGGCCTAATATTTGATTTTACTAAGAATAAAGTCAACCATGTGACCTTACTTCACTCGTTAATGGGTCTTTTATTAACTTTCTATTTTGTATTAGGAGAAGTAGCACTCCAGAGTTGTTTTAACAATCTACAAATAAATTTTTTAAAAAATCCTCAGTGGTATAGTTGGTTTCTGTATGATTCTGCTTTAGTTTGTGCATTCTCCAGACTAAACGTGAAACATTAACTGTAGTATTTTTTTTATTGTTAACACTTATTGCTTGTTTTTCTAACAATTTTGAGATGATGGTAATGGTCTTGATAAAATATTCTGGCATGATCTTTAACATATAAAAGACATGCTTCTTTCTAGACATTGATCTTTAATATAATTATGTATAAATTACAACAAAACAATTGATACAAATTTTAATTTATCAGAATTTACTTTAGATTAAGTAATTTCTACATTAGTTAACATCAATTTTAATTAAAAGCTCTGTATTGGTGCTTTTGAAGTACTTTTCAAAGGAAAAAAAACATATAATTTTGCCATAGGTTAGTTAAAGCAAATTGTTTTATGTTTTATGGCATGCCAGTATGTTTCTGTTTATGAAAGCAAACTTTCATTCTTACTTCAAAGTAGCAAGTTCACACTTATAATGTGTGGATATGATTTCCATTTTTTTCAAATTTTATGCAAGTTGGAAAATGTGAATTTGTATCTTATATAAATGTTGAAAATATTAAAATTATTCACTCACCCTAATATTCAATGTCTTTCTATTTCTTCCTGTATCTAATATTTATCTACAAATATTGGCATGTAAATTAAGGGCTTTTAAGATATTTTAAAATTAGTCTAAAATTTCTTAGGGATAATTAGAATTTATTGTAGTGATGTGTCTTTATGAAGGGAGACATTAAAAACAATTAGACTTTTCAGTAACTTTCTTGAAATCCTCCTTAATACATATTAATAATTATAATTTACTTTTTACATGACAGAAGTAATATAGTAAAAGCTATTACATTTGTTAATTTTAAGCCTTTAAGTAAGTGCCATACAAGTTTTATTTCATAGAGCTTTAAATAAAACTATTATAATTCGGGCATTTATTAGGGTAAACTTTCAAAGCTTATGAATTTTTAAATTTCAGAATAGTTCTCTTTAGACTTTTAAAGTATTAGTGTACATAATGAAATGGTTTGTGAATGAAATTGAAATTTTTATAGTTTTGAAATCTTGAAAATTTTAGTGTTTCAAGTAAAATAAAATTATACTTTTCAAATATTTTAATTTAGCCATATAGTCCATGACATGCCCATGTTATTCCAGACAGGATTCTTATACTAAATTCTGAAATTGTATTTATTGGTTCCTTTTGCCATTCTCAATGGAAAACATCTTAATTAGATTGCTAAATGGAATGGTCCATAATTTATGAAATAAAGTAGAAGTGAGAGGGCAATCTCAAATTATGCCTCATATATCAGATTTGCTTCCTACTTAACATTTCCATATTGTCTTGGTTTTTATTTGTGTGTGTATCATATTGATTATTATATTAAAATAATATTTTTCCTGGAGTTTTTTCTCACATAGTTTGTTAATTACTAGTTAATAAAGTGATGCTTAAAAATCCCTACCAAGAACCTAAACATGGTAATAGTTATAAAATGATTTAATAATTGAAGTATTTATTATCTTCCATTTTTGTTAGGTAATTAATGTTTAGCAATTTAAGGCTTGTGATTTTGAAGACTATATGAGGCTTATCAGAATTAAGGTTCCATCAGTACATATTATGATGTTCTGTCTCAAGTTTTGCAGTAATGCAGATATCTTCTTTTGTTTTTTGAGTTTTTAAAATTTCTTTTAAAGATTGCTTCAGGCTTTCTTCACCACTTATTGTGGCTTTAAAATTTTAATTATGTTAACATTTTAATAATCCTGAAATCTAACCCTTGATTTCAAACTAACATCTAATATTCACAAATTAATGTTTTCAATTTTTAACTTAATTTTAAATAATTCTATTAGACCTAGGATAAAACTTAATTTTTAAAATATATACTGCTTGATAAACTTATGAATGGCAAATCATTTAATTTGCGGAATGGTGAACTTACAAATGCCTTTTAGACATATTAATTTTTTATTAGTGTTTGCTTGCCTTGCATTTATGCTTGTATGTATTTCATATGCAGAAAATAATTATACCTCATTTCTCTCCATGAAAATATAATGGTGTAAATTATGTGAGAAGAAAAGGAATTTATCTGAACCCTGGATTTCTGTGACTTCCTTCAACAGTGGGCATATATAGTGTTTTTTTGAGGGGGTGGGTGGACATGGGATTGATCGGATAGGATGAGAAGGAAAGATTATTTAAAATTTAAAAGAGTTGATACTAAATATTTTGAAATTTGTCAAAATTTTGTGTTTTCACATCTTGTGATTTTATGTTTTCTTGAAATTCTTTAAATTATTTGAAAAGGTGCATTTTGAAATTGATTATCTTAGTTTAGTTTTATAACTTTGTATATGGGAATTGATAGAAATAAAGAATTTCAGACTTTGGGATTAATAAAATAATGATTCCATACATTATGTAAGAAATGGAGAATAGTCAGAATTTTGAACGTTGCTAAATTAATTCTCTGCCTTATTTTTGTTGACTAAAATTCTTTTTATACAGTTCCTTGTAAATCCAATATATAATACTGTAATTACCAAGCTAGCATCCTCTTTATGTACTTAATGCTGATTGCCTGGTGTCAATAATGATTGAACAGTGCTGGGTAGAGTTGCCACAGTGAGTGTATTGCTTTTATTCTCTGAATCCAGAATCTCTTCATCTGTGCTTCAGCCTCCAGTGCTATTAGCCCTGGTATATGCTATCTGTGGGTTTTGGAAAGAGTCTGTCTGGGGGAACAAATTCGTGCTACTAAATGTTAACTATTATTATTATTAATTATTAGTATGTCATGAAATTAGAAATATATGTAGGCAGAAATGCATCTGAACTATATAGCAAAGAATACTGTGTGGCGAAAACCTGTTAGGATGAAGTACAGGAGGATTGGAGAGGGTGTATTCCATCTGGGTTTATACCAACACAACTTCTTTTTAGCTATATTAAGAGGAAAAAAAGTAGACCAAAAAAGGCATAGATAGATGGTGACAGTGATACCTGACCACTGAGCAAAAAGGCAGAGATAGCTAATTCTTATTTTGTTTCTGTTTTCTCTGACAACAAGAATGAGTTTCGTTTTGGAAGTACCAGAACAAAAATGGCCAAGAGTAATTGATATCCAGAATAATTAAGGAGATTGTAAGAGGGTAACCATTTGCCCTTAATGAATCTCCAGCCCAAATTAACTATATTCTTAGATCCGGAAAGAATTGGAAGATGTGATGACTGAACTGCTGGTAGTGAAAGATATTTGAAAGATCATGGCCAATGAGAAATGTACCCCAGAATTGGAGGAGGGCAAATGCCTTGATTTTCAAAAGAGAGAAGAGGACAATCTGTTTACAATAGACAAGGGAGCTGAAAAATTCTAGAATGCATCCTTTTTCAAAAAGATGGTTGGTAAGCATCTAAAGTGATTACAAATAGCTGGGTTGGTGTCATCAAGAATAGGCCACTCCAAGCTAGTTTTACTACCTTTTTGAACAAGATTATCAAATTATTAGATGAAAAGGAATGCTTATATGTATATATAGTTTAACTAGATTTTAACCAAGTTTTAAATAAAATATCTCATATTTTTCTTGTGGAGAAAAAAAGGAGAGATTGCGATGAAAGTATAATAAAATCATGTGAATTCAAAACTGGCCAAATGGCTAGACTCAGAAGTGGGAGTTGTTCATAGTTCAATGCCAGCAAGAGAGATCTCTCCACCAGATTGTCCCAGGGATCTGTCCTTACTCTATGCTGGTTAATGTTTTTATCAGTGATTTGGATAGGGTGGGACATGGATAATGTGCTCATTAGTTAGTAGATGGATGACACAAACCTGGAAGGATTAGATGACATACTGAATGAAAAGTCAGAAGCCAAATAGAAGTTCACCAACTTCAGCATTGGACCAACTTTAATAAGATTAAATTAAAAGAATATAATTATATTTGGTACAGAAAACTAGCTTCACAGGCAGAAGGTAGATGAGACATGATGAGATAGCAGTTGTTCTGAGAAAGATTTTGGGGTTTTTGGGATCCACAAAATCAATATAATTCAGCATTCTAATTAGGAAGCCAAAGAAGCTATTATAATTGACTACAGATGGAAAAGGCTTCTATGAATAGAAAGATGATTATACCATGTACTATGCTTTTGTCAGACTTCATCTGGAGTTTCTTTCTGGGCACTTTGGCCTAAGAGGAGAAGAGTCTAGGTTTTGGGTTTAGCCAGGCATAAATGGTAATAGGATCCTAGAAAAGAGGGACAACAGGTTAGTAGCATTTAGAGGACAGTGTAATGTTGATGTCTTTAACTTTGAGGATAAGATTAGAGATGGAGGAAGTGAAGCCAGAGGATGAGAGAAGTGAGGGAGTCAAAGTCTTGGTGAAATAATGAGGATAAAATAAATTAAGGAAGAATGAGTGAGATTAGAGACAAAATGTAAAATGGAGTCATGATTAGATAATTATAGTTCAGAATTCTTGATCATGTAAATGTAATAATTTTGTGTGACTGAAATAAAAATATGACTGTGTGTATCTGTGAAGTATAGGAATTGAGGAGCTGGGGTAACTCAGGGGTTAATTTGTCAGAGGGAAGATTAACGTGTATGTTGAATTCCTCTAGTATAAGGGTGGCAAGGAAATCTGGTGAGATTTCCACTAGGATTAGTTGATATATTTAGGTAGGGGAATTCTCAAAGGAAAGTTTGTGAACTAATAGCATCAGAGGCAGAATCTGGGAATGCCAATGAGAAATGAATTGTTTCTAGATCTCCCATTTAGTTCACTGTTGAAAAGGTATGAGAGACTGGAAAAGGTTGTCTAGGAATTCTGTGTTGGGATTTAGCCACAGTGTTCTTTGGGTTTGGAGCTTTTCTGGCTAGATTGGGACTGCCAGAGTGTGTGCTTTGTCAGCATTGAAGTAGGATTTTAGAGAAGGTTTTATACTGTGTTTACTTAAGGACATTTGACTTGCTTTTGTAGGTAAAACAAAAACATAAGATATTTTAAATGTGCATCCTAGATTTTCCTAAATTTTGGGGCTCACTTTTATTGTTTTACTAGTGTTATTCAGGACAGATTGTATAAGTAACATGAAAATCACTAGGGCTAGGTATTACTTTAACTAGATTCTGATAATAATTTTCTTTATATTGAAATGTTAAGAACTTGTAATTTTTAAAAGTTTGAAGGCTCCTACCCATTTAGTTTGAAAAACCATTTAAAAATCAATCTTAGAAATCACATGAGCTACACAGAAATTAAATGACTTGCCCATAACTAATTGGTAGTTTTAGATACTAAACTTGATCCCAGGACTATCCTAAATATGAGACCAGCACACCATCATTTGGAGCTACCTCTCTATTATGTAAAGAGTGATTTTAATTTTATAGGTCATGGATTTTGAAGGCTAGGAAGGGAGCAATTATCTTGGAGCTTTAGATACTTTAAAAATGGTTTGCCACAACCGTTCTACAAGGGAGCTACTAGAAAGAAGTACAAAACTGAAGTTTTCACTTTTAGCAAGTATGGAGACCAGGAAGAATTTTGTAGTGACCTACATAGAATGTGCAGCATTTCTATTTTTGCCAAGGCCAAGTACCAATATCTATTCTTAAAGTGCAGCCAGATTTCCCCTCTGAGGAGAGTTAACAAAAGAGGTGAAGGTAAACTCTCCTTTCTATGTTATTGGGGACAATGAGATTCTCACTAAACAATTGAATAAGGCCTTAGATGTGAAAATAAAGAAGGAAAGAGTTCAGGAAGGAAAGATAGCCCTATTAGATATATGATTAAGAGATAGAAACAAACAATTTTCAGAAGAATAAATGCATATGATCATTGACCATATGAAGAAAAAATAATCTTAAATAACCAAAAGTAAAGTAAATAGAATCAAATTTAAGTTAAAACAACTTTGAGGTTTCATTTCATACATAGCCAAGTGCTTCACATAATAGAGGTTTAGAAATACTTGTTGATCTAATAAATTTGCAAGGATGATAAAAAATGCAAATAATTAAATGTTAGTCAATCCTTAGAAAGATAAGCATATTGTTATAATGGCAGTAAAATGGTCCACCTATTTTAGAAGATAGTTTAGAATTATGTTAGAAAGATAATTAAACTATTTATGCCCTTTGACCCTTCAATCTTATTATTGGACATATATCACAGGGGAAAGTCTCAGAAATATCAGATATTTTATAGCAGAAGATTTTGTAGGAACAAAACCAAACTAAACCAACATTTAAAAAGCAGGAAATAACGAGTGCTTTTCAATTGTCGATTGAAAGAACAAACTGTAATATTTAAATGTAATAGAATGTTGCTGTTCTGTAAGAAGCAATGAATCTGAATTCAAAGAAATTTGTGAAATCTTGTATTCACTTATATATGTACATGTGTATATATAATAGAGAGAATCAAGAAAGTAGCATACACAGTGACTATAGTAGTTTAAAGTTAAAATAGCACAAACAAATTAGAACTTAGATCACTGAAGTGACCAATTTTGACTTGAGAAGTATGATGGTTCAGAGGTGATAGATTTATAATTATACAATGAGCCCTAGAGTTTAAGTAATTTTTCAGTTGTGTCTGACTCTTTGTGACTCCATTTGGAGTTATTTTGGCAGAGCTAATGGAGTAGTTTTTCATTTTCTTCTCCAGCTCATTTTACAGATGAAGAAACGGAGGCAAATAAGGTTGAGTTACTTGTCCAGTCATACAGTAAGTGTCTGTCTGGATTTTCACTCATCTTCCATAGGACCTGAAGTTTTTATAATATGAGAGACTTTGAAATAATATTCTAAAGCACTTTGCAGACCTTAAAACAATGCATATGATGATGGTGGTGATAAAGGCTAGATAATAGTACCATTATGTGGATTTGAAACTAGGTGAATGACCAACACAAGGAATTTTAGTAAAGGCATAAGTATTAAAGCTTTGTTTTCAACTTAGAAGGGTAGTTCTAGTAGAGAATTCAAAGGGTCTTTACTAAAGTCCTGTGCTTTTAAACAGGTTTGACAGAGGCTTGAATAAAGGCATAAATCACTTATCAAATTTGTTCATTACCCAAACCTGGAGGAAGGATAGAATGACAGGATTCAGAAAAATCAATAGGCTAGAAAATTGGGCTAAATCTAATAATATGAAATTTATTAGGGCTAAATGTAAAGTATTACACTTAGGTTAAAAAATCAGCTTCACAAGTATTATAAGGTAGAGATTATTTAGTTAGATAGCAGATTGCCTGAAAAAGGGCTTTAGTAGACTGTAAGTTTTGCATGAGTTATCAGTGTGAAATTGTAGCCAAGAAAGTCAATTAAACAGTTTAAGCTATACTTGGAAAGGGATATTTTTTTCAGATCTGTCCTGATCTGAAAGTGTTTGGAGTTTTATGTTCAATTCTTATTGCTATAATTTGTCAAGGACTTTGATAAACTAGAAAGTGTCTTAAGGAGGATGATTTAAAGATGTTAAAGGGCCCCAATAAAATGTCCATAGTGGATAGGGATTAATTGAAATAATTAGAAATAGTTAGCAGTAGAGAAGAGAATTTTTGGAGGATAGGGGACCATTGAAGCTATCTTTTAAGTATTTGAAACATCCTACTTGGAAGAGGAATTAGACTTGTTCTGCTCATTTTTTGGGGGGGCAGAAACAGGGACACTGGACTTGATTTTTTTTTAATCTTTCCTTCATTCTGGTAGGCATATGAAGAACTGAATATTTGGAAGAAACCCCTATTATGTATCAATAAATAAAGGCTAGATTTTGAATCTTAATCCTGACTCTTAATTATTTTAATTGATCTTTAATGGAAAAACTTTGAGGTTGTTTTGTTTTTAGCCCCATGGAAGGTAATAAGAACTTGTACTATAATTTAATTAATATAAAACTTATAATTAAAATAACAAATTCAAACATTGGTTGCTCTCCTATTTTTATTTTTGCCACTTAACTTTGCTTGTCCATTTATTTCATTTAGACTTTTCAATGATGTAACCCTTCCGTTTATGTGCTTTTGAAAAGAGTTTATATTAGCATCATTTTTGTAATTTGTAAAAATGGGCAGTTTAGATTATTTGAAAGGTATTTTCCTGTCCTAAAATTCTATTATTACTGATAAAGTAACCTATGAGAAATGTGACTTAAAGTCTCCCTCTCTTGGCATAGAGTAGAATTACAAGTGTTCTTAGGTCTTTCCAATTCCATAACTAAATAGGGGAAAACAAGCTACTTTTTATCATTCTGTTTTTTAGCTTAGTTTTTAATGATGCATTTTGGTGAAAGAGAGAGGCTCTAAGGAATATATTTATAATCTTAGTTGAATGGAAAATTTTAGTTTAATGATTGTTAATGTCTTTATGTTTACATATTCAAGACTATTTTAAAGTGGATTTTTTTAGGGGAAAAAAAGTAACAACTTAATTTTTGTTCTGAAATGACATGTATGATATGAGAAGAGAGAAGATAAGAGATGCTGATATTGTCTACTGTTATGGCATCATCAGTGATTGAGAGAAAAAAATTTCTCACAACTCAAATTAATTTTTGTCTTGCACTAAAATTTAGTGAGAGCATTTTATATGCAGAGCATTATATTTGGGGCAGGGATGGTTTACAGAAGTAATGGAAGAACCTCAGAACAAAAAAATTGCCTCAGAACAAAAAAAATGTTTATAGTGATACAGAAGAAAGAAATACAGATAAACACAAGTGGCAAAAATATGTTAAACCTGGTTAAATTTTTTTTTTGAAAAATGGGAATAGTAAAATTTTAAATGAAGGCATTAAGAAGAGTGTTTTTTTTATTATAGATATGCCTAATAATTTAATATCAATTCAACATTTGTGATGTGTAATTTGTAGCTTGGAGAATAGAGATGGAAAAGTCTGTTGGGAGACTTCTTTATAAACTCTTGTTCAGGTTAGTTGAGAAGAGTGCCAGGAATATTGAAGGAAATGTTAGATACGATTGATAACTTTAAATTTAAGGAGTGAAAGAGACTATGATAAAAAACAAAAACAAAATCTGGAAATTATAATATCCTTAGTGATTTTTGAAAGAACAGTTTTAATAGAATATTAAAAGTGGAAGCCAGATTTCAAAGAGTTAAGGAGAGAGGGCGAGGAGAACAAATAGGCTGCCTTAATTGGGAGTTTGACTGTGAAGGTTTGTAGATAGGTGGAATTCAGTGATAGTTAGGTGAAGAAGAAGAGCCAAGGGAATGCATTTTAGCACTTGTTAAAGAGTTCAGGAGATTGTACTATGTATACAAGTGGGAAGGAGCCAATGATGGTTAGAAATAATTTAATGAAGATTTAAAAAGTAGAAGAGAATAGAAAGGACATGATTACTGTAGCAGGGAGTTGGATTAGAGGTACTGATAGAAGTTCCAGTTTTGGCAAGGAGTTAGAATAACATTTCTTCTAAGATTGACATAATGAGGAAGCAGACACTACTACCATATTTTGAAGAAAAGAAGAAGGAATTAACATTAACACTGCTAATTTGCTTTGTTGTCCCCCTTTTCCATTTTATGATATGAAAGTAAACCAGTCCCACCTTTTTATAAATATAAGTTCCTAATTAGTGAAGTATAAATCAGTGATTTCTTACTGTACAATAAAATGAAGATTGTTACTGGGACTTGCATTTAAGGTTACTGGCAGATTATGGCACTTATGAAGTAGATAGTGTATGGGAAAGTCACTGCTGATAAAAACATCCTTCTTCCTTCTTAAGGCCAGCAGTCTTGACCTTTTTCCTTTTTCAGAAGACTGCCAATGCAGTGTTTTCTAACTAGCTGGATTGTAGTTGGTCCAATCCTTTCCTTCAGTGCCCCAAAGAACACTGATTAGCAAGTAGGTACATCACTTTAGGTAATGTGGAATCTGTAGTGTAGTGCATTCATTGAATCTGCTTTAGAATTAGAAAGTAGGACGTGAAGTGATAGAGCAGAAACCAACATTGTAATCAAAGTATTGACCTTCACCTTTACTCCAGCCTCAGTTTCTTTTGTAAAGCCACAGATTTTTTGCTGGGAATTCTTGTAAGGATCAAATGAGATTATATAAAGCCATTTTGTAAACTATAAAACTCTATAACTTTGTATACTATTGTATTTTGGGTACGAAGTGAGAGAGATGGATCTGGTTAGAGTGGAGTGTCATGGAATCAGCATTTCACAGTTGAAAAGAATCTAAAGAGATCTATGTCAAATCCGAAGGAATATGTACATTGTATGAAGAGTTCTGAGAGGTGGAGGCATTTTTGGAATGGCAACTTAATGTCATGATAAGGATAGTTGTCAATGGGGAACTGCTCTGGTCCCAGGAAGGCCAAGTTTCCAGCTTCACCCCTAACACCTATGAGCTGAGTGATCTTTGACTAGTCACTCCTTGGTGCTCTAAGGAACTCTTGGTCTCCTTAAATTACAGAGAAGATACTGACCTGCATTGATGGAGAATGATTCTTTACCTGGAGGTTTCCTGTGTCAGTGAAATCATAGGCTCAGTCCCTATCTCCCTATCTTCACACATATGCCAATCTCAGGAGAAGAAATCTGGAGACCTCACACAATTTATTGGATAACAGCCAGAACAATATTTATCATTAATAGGAGAGTCTTATTAGGGAAGGAAATAAAATCATGGTATAGTTCTGTCTATATGGCTTCAGGCAAATTGCTTAAATCTTTCAGTTCTCTAGGCATCTTTTTTTTTTAAATTTATTTAGTCAATTTAGAACATTATTCCTTGTTTACAAGAATCATATTCTTTCCCTTCCTCCCCTTCCCCTTCCCATAGCCGACGTGCAATTACACTGGGTATAACATGTATCCTTGGTCAGAACCCATTTCCATGTTGGTGTTTGCACTAGGGTGATCATTTAGTCTACATCCCCAGCCATATACCCTCGAACCATGGGATCAGGCAGTTATTTTTCTTCTGTGTTTTTACTCCAACAGTTTTTCCTCTGAATGTGGGTAGTGCTTTTTCTTGTAGATCCCTCCAGGTTGTTCAGGATCACTGCATGGCCACTAATGGAGAAGTCCATTACATTCGATTGTACCAGTGTATCCGTCTCTGTGTACAATGTTCTCCTGGTTCTGCTCCTCTCACTCTGCATCACTTCCTGGAGGTTGTTCCAGTCCCCATGGAATTCCTCCACTTTATTATTTCTTTGAGCAAAATAGTATTCCATCACCAACAGATAACCACAATTTGTTCAGCCATTCCCCAATTGAAGGGCATCCCCTCGTTTTCCAGTTTTTTGTCTAGGTATCTTTCTTGACTCTAAAGACAGTTTACCAGTTGCAGCACTGAAGAGAGTTTCTATACCTGGAGGTTACTAACACAATGATATAGGACTGGTGATTTTTGTTGTCATAAGTGAAGCAATCACCCTTGAAATATTTTGTCATAGCATTTGCCCTATGTTTTCTAGAAATCAATCTGTGTGGCAAAGGGGGGAGCTGCTGTTCAACCATTTCCTTTTTATCCACCAAGACTTTTCTGTATAAAGGAGGTTAGACCCTCTTCTGGCATGCACACTGTCAAAATGGCTTAATCATAAAAAGTTGTTACTGTTGGTTCGCAGGGTAGTGGGTACTTGAAGGTCTTATTAGCAAAATAAGAGACTTTTCTCATTTTATAAGTAACACTATGGTCTTTTCCTACTAATAAATTAATAAATATTTCTTAAATATTTTAGACATGGTAAGTATGTATATAAAATTTTAAAATAAGAAACAAAAAGGTGAATTTTATATTAAGAGTGATTATAAGATTAATTGTTGCAACTTTGTAAGTTATTAGTGTTCATTACTTTCCATAAAAATGTATTCCTATAATCTCTCTTCATCTTGTGAATACCAACAGAGGAACCAGGTGGGGTAGCCAGGAGAAAAGCTAAGGCCAAAGGTATTTTCTGTTTTTTGATTTAGCTTTGTGCATATGATGATGAATTTTATGTTTTAAGTGCATGAGTTTTGCAAGGTGGATATTGTACATGCAGCTACTAATGTTAGGTGGCTTCAAAAATTGGTTTAAAAGGTTTGGGAAATACTTAAATTGTAATGAGTTTTCTTAGGACTTCAATAATTGGCTTAGTGACAGATTTATGAATTATCATTTTCAAGTTAAATTCCATATAGTCAAAGTTTTATAATGGGCATGTAACCATTAAAATGTTTATGTATTTCTGAATATTTTATTTAAATCTGTGTTGCACAGAAGACATTCTTTAGTGATTTGATTTTCTAAAAAAGTTCAATTATGCCTTTGTTCTTCCATTTTTTATTATAAGAACTGCTTTATTTGGATTTTGTTAGTCAAAAATGTCTTTGAAAAATGCATTATTTTTTTATAATCATAATTTGTAACATTGTAAGACCTTTAAGTGTCTTCTTAAATATGAATATTTAATAATTAGTTCATGATATACATGCTGAATCTTTTAAAATTAGCTTCCAAAATAGCCCAGTTTCCTGACTATAAGAGCAGCAGAATTTATTGTATTGAATAATAGTTTGCTTGTGGAATTTCTTACACATCTAAAACTTTGTAATCTTTTGTGTTTTCGCATGTGTTTTATATTATTACAGTCTGTCTTAATATTCTTAATGCAATACTTGTATTAATATAATACTTAAGTAATCTTAATATATTACTTGACATGGTTTGAAGAGCCTGGAAATTTTAAATATTTTGTGAATGTCATTGGTGATTTTGGAGAGGTGTTGATTATAAATTATGTGTATTCATTTAAAGAATGTTCAGATAGATTCACTTATTTATCTCAAAAGGAAAATTAGAAAAATACTCTATTTCTCACTGTCAAGTATAAAAAATAAGCAACATACTAAAACATTTTAAGTATTAAATTGACTAGAATTATTACTTTATTATCTTCTTTATCCAGGATATAATAGCATATGTGTTTGTGTATGTGTTTATACACATACACACACATTTTAAGTTTTGCAAAACCCTTTAAGTACATTTTCTTACTTAATATTCACAATAAACCTGTCTCATAAGTGCTATTATTATTCTCCTTGTTTTGTAGATGAAGAAACTGAAGCCAAAGCTTAGATGATTTAATTGACTTTTTCAGAGTCACAAAGTGGCTAGGTATCTGAGGCAAGAATAAGGCTCCCAGATTCTGCCTCCCATCACCCTATTCACTTTATAGTATGCCCTTATTGAGATACAAATGATTAAAAAAGAAAAAAAGAAAGCTGGTTTCAGGTTTAATTAAAAAAAACCCCAATATCTTCAGCATATCCTGAAAAAATTTTTCATATTTTGGGGGACTTAATTTTTCCGTTCACTTAACTGAAAGAATCAAAGTAAATAATTACATGCAGCTTCATTATTCAGTTCTTTTCACTGTTATGAAAAGATCATCTGTCAGTCTATAATATTTGACATTTTTGTACTGCTTTAGGGTAATATGAGTTATAGGATTCTACAGTATGTGACAAAATATTTTGGGGTCCTTTAGAAGAAGGAATCTATGAAATTAAAATAATTCAGTTCAGCTAACATTAAGCACTAAAACACTATTCTAAGTACAGGAGATACAAAATCAAATTAATAAAAGTGGGCATTTATATTGTAATTTTATGATTACAAAGTGCTTTACATACATTATCCCACTTAGGTCTCAGATTTACCTTGTGAGATATATAATGCAGATAGTATCTCTCTTTTATAATTGTGGATAGTGGTGAAATGACTTGCCTAATTTTACCCAGTTAGAAAGGGACAGAGCTAGATTTTTGGGCTGCAAATCTACCTTTTCCTACTATAGCAAAAAAAAAATTAATTATGAAAGAAGAGTAAATGTTAAAAAGCTATCCTTTGATATATAAAAATAGGTATTTTAACAAGAAAACAAAATTTATCTCATCGACAGTATTTCCTTAATTATTCCAGTACCTGGGGCAGTCAGGTAGCACAGGGCTTAAGGACAGGAATACTCATCTTCCTGAATTCAAATCTTACCTCAGACATTGACCCCTGTTTGTCTTAGTTTCCTTATCTGTAAAACGAACTGGAGAAGGAAATAGCAAACAACTCCCAATATCTTTTCCAAGGAAACTTCAAATGGCATCATGAAGAGTGAGACATGACTTAAATGACTAAATAACAACAAACTCTATCCAACCCCCAAATACCAGTACTTATGTGAAACTTCAGATGTTCATTAATATTAATTTCATTCAATGTGCATATGGATTGACTAATTTATTAATTTTGCATGCTGGTTGTTTTTAAAGCATATATTTATTTATCTCTGAAAATCATATTTTTTCCTTTGAATTAAAACAATTTAAAGAATTTGTTTTTTTAGAAACTAATCTGGATGCAACTAATTTTAGCTGTTTTAAAAGAGAAAAAGGAAGGATATTAACCTAGATAAGCAACTAAAAACAACTTTGTATTGGATGCTTCATGCAAGAAAAAAGGCAACTATGTTCAGTATGTCTGCAAATTAAATGATGCCATTAATTTTTTTCTTTTGATTGAAAAACCCTAAAAGTGAAAGAAGTAATTAAAGAAGATCTTAAGAAGGTGAAGGAGAAACCAGAGTCAAAGAAAGAAAATAAGAGTGAAGACAAAAAGAAAGGGAAGAAGGAAAAAGATGACCGGAAGGATAAGTTTGCTGCTGATTCAGATAAATCCAAAAAAGAATCTTCAAAGGGTAAAAAAAATAGGGAAAAAGAGAAAATATTACCAGAAAAAAGTACCAAAGACAAAGATATAAAAAAATCAGTAAGTGGAAAGGATACTTCTACTAAAATAACATCTAGACACAAGGAAGAAAAAAAAGTAGATAAAAATGCTCCTAAGCTTGGAAGCTTAGCAAAAGGCTATGAATCCAAAAAAAAGAACTAAGTCTTCATTACTTCCATCAACATGGAATGTTAAATGATGTGCCATTACTTATTAGTTGTTAAATTATTAAATGATACTGTTAATTTCAACTTCTGAAACTCACTTCCCTGATCCTAGTTTGTAATAGCTACTTAAAAACTTTCTGTATTTGCAAGTATGTGTGCTTGTAAAAAACCAAACTACTAATTCCATAATGAATTTATTTAAAAATTTGTTTGCAGTATTGAAAACTTGACTGATTTAATAATTTCTTTCATTAATTTAATTTGCTTTCTATGTATTGAAGTATTTTTTCAAGGTATGTTAAGAAGTATTATATTTAGACTGCTCAGAAATGGAAATGATTGTTATTTATGTAATATTCACATTTTTAAACACAAAATATTGTTTCTGTTCTGTACACAGAATGTCTATGACTCAATTATACTTAATATCTAGCATACTTACCACTTCGCTATAATACGCTCTAAGCTCCTTTGGGAGTCATTTGTCATCTTTGTATGTACAATGTCTAACTTGTAGAAGATGCTTAAATTGAATGGAACTAGAAGGTAAGTACATAGGTATCTATGTTAGGGTATGCATATGTGAATATATACCATTGTCTTATGGTATGAATTTCTTGCTACCAGTAGAATGGAAGCTCCATGAGGGCAGGGGCGCTTTTGTTTCTATCATTAGCACTTAATACAGTGTTGGGTATGTAGTAGATAAATAATAAAAGCCGATTGATTTTATTGAATTCCAAAGCAATTTAATCATTAAAGTAACAAATAGGTTGGGTTCTAAGGTATTTATATGGATTCGAGATGTCTATAGATGCTCTAATTATTTACACTCAAAAAGATAATTCTGTATGATTTTTCATCATTTGTATGGAATGGCATCAATTCTTTAAGATGTGTCATATCACATAATTGTTGAAATATTACATAATTGCATTTTAAACTATAGATGAGCCTTCTTCAGTTCAGCAAAAAACTTAGCTAAATATTTAAAAAATATGCTCCAAACAGGCATCAATTTCTTTTGTACATAGAACTTTAAGTTTCTAAGTATGACAAATATTTAAAGCATATCTTCTAATTTTATTTTAGCAGAGAATGTAGTGCTGCCACCTGGTGTTCAAGTTTTTTTGCAATGTAACTTATTTTGAAAAGCTTTATTATATGAAATTTTCACCATGCTTAGTTGATAATCACTAAACTCAGTATAATTTCTAGATCTGCATGTTTATGTCTGGTGTACATGTATATTTTACTGCTAAAACTCAAGCATCTAGAAATTTAGTTTATGCAAATTCTGTCTGATAAATCTAGAATAACAATATATAACTTCCATCAATTCCTAAGCAAAGTTCTTCTAAAATGGGTGCTTGATAACTAACTTATATATTAGTGGAATTTTTAAAGGATTTATTTATATTCTTATATCAGATGGTGACTTGTTTACTCTGTTGACAAAATATATAGACTAAAGGAAATTCTAAAGAGGGAGTGTATAAATGGTAATTTTTCTACCATATTGTAATTTTTAACCTATTGTTATCAGAAGTCAGGGAATTTTGTATTTCTACTGAATAGTGATATTGCAATAACTTTTAGGTATTTTTAGGTGATGGATTTAATATGGCATGATATGGAAAATTCTAAATAAATTAATTTTAAAAGGCAGTCTTTGCTTTATAACTCATGAACTCATGAATCAGAGAACTATATATTATTGACTTCATTTTTTTCAGTTTAATCATTGTTTTTC
The DNA here is from genome assembly GCF_027887165.1 of Monodelphis domestica. NCBI lineage: Eukaryota > Metazoa > Chordata > Mammalia > Didelphimorphia > Didelphidae > Monodelphis > Monodelphis domestica. The sequence goes on along the minus strand of NC_077229.1, from coordinate 310,753,213 downwards.
TCTCAAGTCTTAAAATGAGTTCTCATATATGTATATTAAAACAAATACAAATGCATTCTGAGACTGATTATGAAGTATGTGGCTTGATATTTTATTTCATTTGTTTTAATAAAATACAGATGGATTTTATCAAAAGGGGTAACATTTTTCATGTTACTGTATTTTAACGTTGTAACTCATTTGCTACCAACATATACCTAGTCAACTAAACATTTGTTTCCATTAATTTGATAAGGTTATATACTTGAGGTGTACTTTGAAATCTCTTTCCTCTTTTAAAATTATTTTTATTTGTGAATTTATTTCTGACTAAAATGTTTTTAGGTATAGTGAACTGAATGTAATTTAATTAAAAACTGGTTTGATTGCTTCAAGTTTTTCGTTAGAATTTTTTTGGGGGAGGAATTCTGTATTAGTGGAATTTCAAGATTCTTATGGACTACATTAATTGAGCAGTTTAAAAATCACATTAAATCTTATCATTTTCTGGTTCTGTTTCTCTATCCCTTATTCTTTCTTTATACATGATAATGTCTACTGTACTCTTCACTTCAACAATAAAGCTAAGTTATTAACCTTGATAAGCCATTTTTTGAGTTATGACAATTATTATAACTCTAAAAATAAAAATGTCAGTATTAAGGCAAACCTTAATCTATATGTAGAATTTGTCTTTTTTTTGAAACTTGAAATGTACTTAAAAAATAAAATTCTTATTTTTTCACTTATGTACATGACTGATATTAAAAAAAGGAAAAACCTGAGCTAGCATAAAATATGATGGGCAATTTTTTAAGGTTACAGACTTATGCTTTTATTTTTTCCCCAATATATTTTAAAAAGTATTTATAACATTTATTTAAAAATTTTCTGAGTTCCAGATTCACTTTCTTTCTCCTATCATGTGAGGGGGCAAACAATATAAATCAATTATAAATGAAGTCATGCAAACAATATTTCAATATTTGCTATGTTAAAAAGAAAAAGAAATTGAAAAATGCTTTAGTCTTTATGCAAAAGTTCCTCTATTCTTTCTAGTAGTGGATAGCATTTTTCCTCGTGTCCTTTGGAATTCTCTTAGATCGTTGTATTGATCAGAGTAACTAAGTCTTTCATGGTTGTTTGTTGTTACTGTATTACTGTATATAATGTCCTGATTTTAGTCACTTCATTTTACATCAGTTATTTTAAGTTTTCCCAGATTTTTCTGAAACCATCTTGCTCATCATTTCTTATAACATAGTAGTATTCTGTGATAGTCTATTCCCAGTTCAATTTTCTACCATCCCTACTTTTTCCTTTGGGATGCAGGGATTGTCATATTCAATTTCTTTGTAACTTACCATGATCTGTTACTTAGAATCAGGATTTCTCTACTTCACACATTCACTTTATACACATTATACCTTATACACAAAGCTGCTCTCTTGGCCTAGAATCATTTATATGCCACCTTTGAAGGCTTTTGGAGTGTTTATATATACAGTATTTTATCTGTTTCATGGGTTACTATGTCCAGAAAAATTCACCATTTTGTGGCCAATTTTCCAGCTGATCTTTGGATAGTAGAAACTTGGTCTTTCTAAGACTGTGTTTACTTGAACCCTTTCCAGCTTGATACAGTATATTAAAATTTGCACTTTGCTGTCGTGGCATTTAAGCATTTACGGTCACATATGTGATGATAAGTCTAGGTTATCTGGAAATTAGAGATCCATATGTAGTGAAGAAACAGACCTAGTTTGAAATAGTGCCCACTTTATATCCTCATGTTTTCCTTTTTTTTTTTTTAATTTAAGCTATACAGAGAAAGACAAATGTTGGGCAGGTGGTTGTTATTATGTAGGTATAAAGAATACTGAAGAAATTTTATTCAGTATTTCAGAGGTGAACTTTGGCACCCCAAGTCCTGGGACTTAGAGATGAGAAACAGGATTGGGTTAGGTGTGTGTGTGTGGTGATTGTGAGGGAATAAGTAGAAAAATAGAATAGTGTCAGGATAGGTTGACTAGTTCTGATGCTGGGGAAATGGCAGTGGTGGAGGAGAATTGTGAAAATAGGTACTTATTTTTCCTTTCGTCCCCTTATCAATTGATATTCTCAATCTTCTATTAGTGCTGGGGTAAGATGATAATCTGGGACTGAAGTTTGTTTTTAGGAATTATAAAAAGTAGCAACAATCAGAGCAGTTTAATAGAGATCTCTTTCAACTGACACCAATTTGAATATGACCCTCCAACCAATTCTGAATCTACCTCATTATACTATGTTAAAGTTTACAATTTGCATTAGACATTATTAAAAGAGTCTTGTGAATACCTTGATGAAATCCACATTTGTGTTATCCACAGCATTTACCAAATTAGTATCCCTGATTAGTTATAAAGGAATTGAAAATAAAAACAATAGAAATCAACCCAAATCATATCCATATATATATACATCTCCTTAGGCAAATGTGTTTTTATTTTGCATTTAAGCTCAGTAGTCTTTTCATAGTAGTCCTGACCTATTGTGGAGTAGAGATAACCCTGTGTTCTGAGAAGCTGTAAGAGGGCAGATTTCTAACAGACAGGAAAGTCTTCATATACAGACTTGGTGAATGGTTGTCTATATGCTGGCTAACTAATCTTAACTAAATTTAGAGAAACTTATCATTAGGCTGACTGCAGTGATAGATTTTTTAAGCCACAACTTTCAAAAAGCATTGATTAACTTTTAAAGAGCAAGAGCTTTTCATCTGGGAAAGTAGGGGTAGCCAAAAGTCACAAATTTTACAATTATTGGAATAAGCTCTCTTAAATATAATGAAACTCTACTCCTTTCTTCTTCTGTAGTTATATTTTAAAAGGTCTGTCTTTTCCGAGCCGGGAAAGTGGTTTATTATGCTGCTTACCAATCTAACTGAATAAATATTTATTAAGTGCCTACCATATGTCTGTGCCAGACACTGTACTAAGCTCTAGGGATATACATAACAAAAAGATAGGCCCTGCCCTCAAGGTGCTTAAAATATAAAGGGGCAGACAACACACAGAAGGCAAGAAAGATAGTAGGGAGGGATGCAGGGACATCTTGTCTGTGGGGTTGAAACCAAGCCGAGCAGAAGAGGCAAAGAGGAGTTAGTTCAGAGTTTACCCTCTGTCCTCTGTAAAGGAAGGCTTTGCGATGACTTTGGTACTTGATCCTCTAGTCCTCTAATTAGAGAGGCTTGACTTAGCAATATGGTGGTGAGCTGGGAGCTAGTTTATCCTGGGAGGGACATTTTTGTCCTTAAAGTTGAAACTAGGCAGAGCATCAGCATGAACCTGTTGAACTTGAAAGTTGCATGATTTAAAAAATCAGCTTTGTTTTATACTCTTAATGAGAATGGGAAGAATTTTAGGCACTTTGATGTTTTCTGGCCTTTCCAGGATCTATTATTCTCATAACTTTTAGGTACAGCCCTGAAATTCCTGGTTCTTTACTCCTTGATGCTAAAACAATATAATTTGCTATGTGATTTAGTTACTGTGAAATATGTAATTCTTGATTAAAGAAAAACACTAAAATATGCAGAAAGTGTTGGGTCAATAAAATCAGGTTCCATTAAATTTGAAATTATTAATTTATCATGTCTTACTAGTGTACTTTAACAATCTAACGTGTTAGCTCCTTCCACTTGTAATAAAAATGCAACAAAAATGCAAAGAATATGAGACTACTAAGGAAATAAAAAAACAAACAAAAAAAACTTATAAACCAAATACAAATAGATTATTCTATACCTGAAGAGACTTTAGTCCTGCCTTCTCATTTTACAGATGAGGAAGTTGAAATACCAGGGAACATAAATGACTTGCCCAGGGTCATACAATTATAAGTCTTTCTTTTAACCCATGTCCTCTTTTAGAGCCAAAAGACTTTCCATTACAACCATACTGCTTTCGCTGAAAATTGATCTGAAGGGCTAAAAATTTTAGCTGGTGAAATAAAGCATAAACATTATTTAATTTTTTTTAATCCTGAATTTACACATTAAAAAGAAAATCCTAAATAAACATTTCCATGTATACAACATGATACAAAAGAGTATTGTATATGAAATTGTGAAGCTCTGTTCATACTGCTTTTTAAAAAGTATATAATAAATTCATCATGTTACTTCAAAAACTGTCATGCTTGTTTGTGCCTCCTTCCTTCTGAATTTTCTTCTTTGTGTTTTTAAAAATATTTCAAAGGCTCTCATTTTCCTTCTTCCCTTCCCCCTTGATAACAATATTTCTCTATCCTGAAACACCCACCTTGCTCAATTCATACAGAAAATCCCTCATGTAACACGCCTAGTCACATCCATACAGTGGCCATATCCAAAAGTATATCCAAAAGTTTCTTTCCACATCTTTAGCCCTTTACTTCTCTTTTAGGACATGGGTGGCACTTCTATCATGGATTCTTGGGCACTGCAGCTGAGCATAGCTTTGATTAGGCTTAACTTTCAAAAGTTTTATTTTTCATATTGTCATTGTGCATATCATTCTTGTTATGCTTAATTCATTCTGCATCAGCTCCTATTTCTCAGTATTCTCCCAAATTGCATTGGTTCTTTTGGTCATTTCTTACAATATCATTTCATTACATTCACAATTGATATGAATCCTTTTAATTTACAGTACTTTCCTTTTCTTTTAATATCTGTTTCAGAATAAGGACGTTTGTCTTATTTGAGGTTATTCTTTCCCTGGTATCATTCTCCTTCTTAACAACTCTCTCTCCTTATAACCACCTATTACACCAAATTTTGTGTATATGGATGTGTATCCTCCACTGACTATCTTTTAACTATCTCAAATAAGAAGGAGGTTCATCTAATTCTCCTCCTCTCCTCCCATTCCTCCATGTTGTATGCCTTTCTCATATATCACAATTATCAAAAAATTTTATTTTTTAATATAAAAATTATAAAAAAAATATTAAAAATATTGTTACATTTCCAACTTTTTGCTTTCATTATTAGTATATTTTATTTACTATCCCTTTTCTTTCCCCCATTAAAACCCTCAAAAGCAAACCAAGATATATTTTCTGTTTTTTTTAAACTCAGTACTTTTTAAGACATTGCAGTTCTGAAGGGACATATTTCTTCTATTATAATGCTTAGAGTTCATCATTGTATAGTCCCTCCCCAAATAAATTTACTGTTCTAAGTTCCTCTTGATTTTTATAGTTAGGTTTTAGAAGTTCTTCAGTCTAGCCTTTTTTTTTTCCCTTAAACTGGGAATGCTTGAGTGTCCTGTATTATATTAAAAAGTTCATTTCTCCAACCTCATCCCTATCCTGGTAAGATCATACTTGGTTGTATATAGGAAATTATTCTTAGTTTGACTAGCTCATGTTTTCATGACACACCTGTGAATTTAATCTGAATTACTAACATTTTTTCCCATCACTCCCTTAAACCTTGATTAGGGGTTAGCAAACTATCTGCAAGAACTAAGAATGACTTTGACTTTAAAAAATAATTGAATTTTAAAAAGTAAAAGCCATTCTTAGCTCCCAGGCCTACCAAAAAGCAGACTGTGGGCAGAATTTGGCCTTTGGTTGTAATATCTTTGGTCTCTTCAATTGGCAAAACAATAAATGAAGCCCTGATTTGAAGTGTGATGGTTTTGAAGTTGTAAATTTTCACACTGAAAATTTAACAATTGCCATTTATTGACAGGGATAGTAGGCATGACTGGCTTCAGCCCAGCATTGCTTCCAATTGATGTAGAAACTGCTGGTTAAGAAACATCTAAGATGCCTTTAAACTCTCAAATATTTCTTTGTCCTGAAATTGCATAATAAAAGGGCTCGGGTAATACTTTCTCAGTATATGTTAAGATAGAAATCTGAAACTGTTATTGGGATGTTGTATACCCAAGCCTGCCTCCACCAGAGAGCTCTGAAAAAAAATCCTTTGTCCTATATAGCACCGTTTATATTGGCTTTCTCTGCTTGTAGCTTTTGGTAGAGTACTTTATTATACTCTTAAATGTTTGTCATTTGTATTCTCATAGAGGTTGGAGCATTGATTATTAAAAGAGGAAATGGGGTTGAGTCTGCTGTGGGACGTTCTATATCCTTACAGAAGGAATATGGGATTTGTTACCACTTGTACTATGGCCCTTTGGAATCTATTTGTTATTTTGAAAAATACTTAGATGGAGAAAAAGCCTCCATAAATAGAAAATGATAGTGATTAATTTTATTTAACATTATGTTTTGGTAAGGGGTAAAGTAGTTAAATTGAATTAGTAGGAATGAGAGAGCCCTTTCTGTTTTAACAGACTCTTCATAGTTTAAAAAACAAAACAAATCCTTACCTTCCATCTGAGAATTAATACTGTGTATTGGTTCCAAGGCATAAGAGTGGTAAAAGCTAGGCATTGGGGGTTAAGTTTCTTGCCCTGGGTTATATAGATAGGAGGTGTTGGGTCACATTTGAACCCAGGACTTCCTATCTCTGAGCCTGGCTTTCAATCCACTGAGCTACTAGCCACTCCCTTTTCCTAACTTTTTAATGTATGTGGTATGTTGAGGGAAGTATGAATATATATATTTGTATATATTTTTCTGTTAGGGCAGATTGTTAAGAAATGATGTACAGAGCAAGGAACAATGAAGAAAAAATTGAATGGAGTAAAATAGGATTTAAAAGAAACTGGAAATTAATATGAACCTTTTCTCTAAAATCTTTGTTTTAAATATGCTTATGAAGCTTTTATGAATCCCTTTTTCCAAAATGAGAAGGGCCTAGGAGTCCATGGGGAAACATTGTAATGAGCTAGAAATTGAATGGACCATTCTAACTAGGGAAACTAAGCTTTATGGTTCGAGGGTGCCTGAAGTTTTTGATAGCTTTCCACAACAACCATCAGACATTGGGCCATATGTAAATCTGATTTTCTTTTTTTCTTTCTTCACGTTAAAAATAAATTATGCACTAAAAGAACCCCAATACATTGAAATTTCCCATAAATCATAGAAGTGTAGAATTGCATTGTGAATTAGAAATATAGGACGTTTCCATATAATATAACATATAACACTCAAAATTGTACTACTTGTTTGTGATTCCTTTTGGCCTTCTTTCTCAGTTTTAGGGGATAAGTCTATCTCTTCCTGACTTTTTCCCCTAAAAAGAAAAACAAAGTCCTTGCATTAAATATGCAAAGTAAAATGAAGTCATGGTAGTGATACTTAGAAATGAATCTACCAGTGAAATTTTATTCCCTCATAAAAAACCTGAGGTGTCATTAAACATATTTTCTTTTTCAAATTGATGGTGATAATCTTGTTTACAGATATATGTCAGACTTAAAATTGGTGGTTTAACAGCAATAGTCTTCATGATATATATATATATTTTTTTTTTTAACATTTCTTTATTTTCTATGGCTTTCAGTTTTTCATTGGTATTTGAATTATTCTCTATGTTTATTATATCTGATATTTTTGTAATTGAAAAGGGGAGTTGGAAGTAAAATGGCTATTTTTTCAGTATTAGATATATAGTAGTTCTTTTTACTGTAGTGACACACTTTGTAGATACTTTAAAGAATAAAAGCATTATGATTTTATTTTATGTGTCAGTTTTCAGTATGACAATATAAACACCAAAATAAAATCACAAGATAATGTATAAAATTTGAACAACATGTAAATTAAATACATCTGATATCCTATATCCAAATTAAAGAGGACTTAGAAACTAACTAATTCTTTAAAATTTACTTATGGAGGAAATACTAGACAGTACTGATAATAGCTAGATAAAATTCTTATTTTAAATAGTATTTTTCTTCTGGCCAATTTAAATATAACTTTTAATTAGTGAAAAAGTGCACATATTAAGGATTGTTTTTGCTATTAGAATTTTTACTTGAAATTATACTTTTTCTAATTGGAGATATTAATTCCTAGAAACCTTTCTAGATAGTCTCTAAGCAAATATTTGAAATGTTAGTTAATGGGGTCTTTTTTCCTGGTATAATATATATTTGAGTAAAGTTTTCCATTTTTCACAAAAAGCCAAAGTTAACTTTATGAATGAAAAATGCAGGACTTAAGGAAAAATCTGCCACAGCAAAGTCAGTCTTTCCTGGACAACCAGAGGACCACATACAATCAGAAGATCACACTGCCAGAAAATCAGGTAAGATTGTCTTATCAATAATCCCTCATCCCCCTGGCTTTTACATTTTACAGTTAGCAAATTAAACCCCAGACATATGAAAACTGGTTCAGTGCCTCAGAGGTAGTAGTGGTCAAGCTGGGCCTAGAAGAATATCCTAACTCTGATTCTAATGTAGATTTTACTGGGGCACTCTTAAGTGCCTAAAATTCAAAATGACTTTTCTGTTTTAGTTTTACTACTAAAATTACTTTGAATATACGTAGAGAAGAAATTCTTTTTTTTTTTTGTTAAGGTTATGAGAAAGTAAAATGATAAAAGGATGGAGAGTTGGTCTTTGAGTGAGGAAGATTTAGGTTTCATTCCTACCTCTAACATATACCTGGTTATGTGACGTTGGACAAGTCTCTAAATCTTTAATATTTACCCCACACTATAAATTGGTTAACAAATGCTTATTTGCATTCATATAGATTAGGAGTTCATAGCTCAGGATCTCAGAACTTGTGTTAAAAAATTATTTTTGATAAAATTTTGAATATAATTTTTTTACCTTATAAACATATATATTTTATCTTGTGTCTAAAAACAAGCTTTCTGAGAAAAGATCTTCTGTAGGTTTTACTAGCTTGCCAAAGGGGTCTATGATACAATAATTAAAAGCCCCTGATATAGATGGAATTTGCCAATCGGGGCATTTATATGTTCTATCTTGTGCCTGTCTGTCATTTAGACTTAATATAATACTTCAAAGCTCTTCAAAGACAGGTATCGTCCATGAGGTTTTTCTGTTTCTTCCTCCCTGGCTCCAAAACCTCATTGGTTATCCCAACCATGCCTTATTCCTTCCTACCCACATTTAAAATTTGTATTCTTAGTCTTTTAGACATAGTAAGCACATATACATATTTTTGTTTTTTAAACTTAATGAGAGTTTTCCTACATGGGTGAAATCCCAGATCTGGATAAAAAGAAGAAAGTTACAATATTATATGTCTGTTGGTGTTCATTTTCTGTTGTGTCTTTCTCTTTGTGACTCCATTTGGGGTTTTATTGGCAAAGACATTGGAGTGGTTTGCCACTTCCTTCTCTAACTCCTTTCATAAATGAGGAAACAGAGGCAAAAAGAGTTAAGTTACTTGCGCAGGGTTACATAGCTAGTAAATGTCTGAGACCAAATTTAAATCCAGGAAGATGAGTCTTCCTGACTCCAGGGTTGGCACTCCATCCTCTGTATCACCAACCTGCCTCATGATAGGTATATAAACTGAAAAATGACTGATATGTTTATGAAGTGATTATTAAGAAATTTGATTTCAACTCTCTTCCTGGCAGTTTTAGGCATGACACACTATTTGCTGACAGATTAAGTTTGATGCCACCAAAAAAAAATCTTCCCAACATTTTGAGTTGTTTTAGTGGAATGGGCTGACTTAAGATGTAATAGTTTTCTTTTGATAGAACAGGTTGTAGAAGGAATTCTTGTTCATTTGATATTCTTTCCATCTCTGATATTTCTTGATCATGGTATTTGATAATTCAGAAATTAGAAAATCATTTCCAATTTGGAATTTGGATTTGAGAAGAAGGCATCAGTTGAACTGGGTATTGAAAGATGAGAATGATTTCCTTAGGTGGAGTTGTGGGGAAGGCTTTCTAGATAAAGATAACATGAACAAATACAAATGAACCTCATAATTCTGAGATTTTAGTGATAGAATCTGTTAAGGTGGCTTTTTCGCTTTTCAGTCAATCTAAATTTTTCCATGCTTGGAGTCTTATTCTATCCTTGAGTCAAGCAAATTTCATCTTTGAACTAAGCAAAACAATTCAAATTCACCAATATAGAATTTGAGTCTGGTTACTTTAAACTCATTGAAGCCAGCTAGCTAATCTCATTACGAAAGCAGATAAAAAAATGCCAGCTACTCCTTTATACAGTCCAATATCTTACTGAAGCCTATTGATTTTACCTTCGTTATTAATATCTCTTACGTATACTTTCTTCTCTGACATTGCTACCATCCTCCTACAAGCTCCCATTGCCTTACATCTGCACTATTGCAGTAGTCTGCTGTGATGTGTTCTGCATGCCACAAGTCTCTCCCCCATTAGTAATTTTCCAAAAGTACAGGTCTGACCATGTCAACATCTGCTGTGGTGTGTTCTGCATGCCACAAATCTTTCCCCTCTTAGCAATTTTCCAAAAGCACAGGTCTGACCATGTCACCATTCCACATTCTTTTTTCCCTTGCTCCCACTCATGAATTCCATTAGTTCCCTATTACCTCTGGGATCAAATATAAAATTTCTGGCATTGGAAACCCTTCTTAACCTTCTGTCCTTACCCCTCCATTTGCCTTCTAGTCTTCTTACATCTCCTCATATACTTTGCAATCTATTAATACCTTTTGGAAAATAAATGTCTCATTAAGACAGTTTGAGAATTTATTGATGACTTAGCATCTCAAAGACCAGAGCATAGATTACAACAACAATTATTATCATTATATTGGAAGTTCTATAGAGGCATGTGGCAAATCAAGGCTTAAAACTCAGGTCATTTGATGAATTATGGTAATTTTGGTAGAAATAAATGTGGATTTTGAGGTTTTTAACCCTAGACACATCTTAAATTGATAAACTTAATAGAAGGTTAGGCACCCCCCCCCTTTTTTGGCTTCTCATTGATCATTTATAGCTGTTCCACATAGTTCAGGAAGAAACATTGTAGATAGCTTCCCTTATGCTATGGGTCCCAAGTGGTGCTGGGGTTAGATAATGATTCTTTCTAAAACATGACTTTGTTTGCATACTATAGTTTGTATGTTATTACTTTCTTTTCATCTTTTTCCCCTCCTCAACCATTTATCCCAAATAGAATTTCCTTTTTATCTTTTTGCTGTACACTTATATATACAGTAAGGTAAATGTTCATATTATTTGTATTCTATTGGAAAGTATCTTGATTTTTTTTAAAAAGTAGGTTAATTTTATTTGGTGTTATATTTGAAGTCTAATTCAAACATGCTAATACAGAATCTGAGAATTAAGTAGTCATTGAAGAGAATTTGAAAATTACATTGTTTATACATTATGAATCTGTCCATATTCTTTATTATCTAATAAAATTAAAGAGTTGAATTTTAGGTAATAATTAAATATTGAATGTTTTTCATTGAGCAAGATGGTGCCCCCAAATTAAAAATTTGATAGGAGTAAAGGAAGCTTTAATTCATTTTCAGAAGTCATAAAGTAACATTAAAATTTTATTTTTGCTGATAATATTGTACCAGTTTTATCAAATTAGCAAATCTTAATTACTCTGAAAATCTATTTTCCTGTGCCTGTCTGTCTGTCTTTGTGTCTGTCTCTCCCTCTTCATTTCCCCCTCCCTTTCCCCCTCCTCCCCTCTTTCCTTTCCTCCCTCTGTGTCTGTCTGTCTGTCTGTCTGTCTGTCTGTCTCTTCCTTCCCTCCCCCATCCTTCATCCCCCATCAGTGCAGATACAGTTCTATAACCAGGACACCAAAGTTCAGGGAATGGCTCAATGACTTGTGATTTTTACAGACTCACATGTATCAGAGACCTGAACACCAATGACTTTTTGCCTGAGACTGGCTTTATCATCTGTCCCACACTGCCTCCCAGAGGAAAAATGCACATTAAGCTTATATGAACAAATTGATGTACTTTATTGATTGAAGATTTACATTTTAATTTATATAATTTGGTTTGATAATGAATGTTATACAATTTTGGAGATATTTTTATTGTTTTTTTTTTAAATGCTTTTAGAGCATCAGGATGCTGAAAATGAAGTGGAAGAGCATGTTCCGTTCACCCTTGAAGAAGCACTGCCAACCCAACATGGTATGAATTACAATGTGTCATTTTGTGACTATCATGTAATATATATCATCCTTATAAGGGAGAGAGGAAAAGAAAGATGACTGCTGTCCATGTAGGAGGAAATAAAGTAAGAATTGCTTTTATCATAAGGGACAAACAGCCCTATACCACTTAGGAGCTGTGGAGTGGTTGCTGCGCTGTAACAAAGGCATCCCATCTGTGCTTTGCCATTTTGGAGGGGGATCTTTCTCTGAAATGGCAAGTTACTTTACAAATTCCTTATTTCAGTAGTATTATAGTATGTCCACATAGCAATGTAATGTCACAATGAAAACAACAATTACAACAGTCTTTATGTAGGCTTTTAATATAAACATAATGACAATAGATAGAATGGTTCTTTTATCCTGGCTGTAGCAAGGATGCATGCAAATTGCAGGATAAAGTTCAGGCAGTAGGAAATAGTGGAAAGAGCCGTGGAGTTGCAGTCTGGAGAGACCTGGGTCAGAATACCACTTTTAGCATTTACTAGCTGTAAGACCATAGACAATCACTTAATATCCCTGAGCCTCAGTTTTACCAACTCAAAAATAGGGATGATTGTAGAATTTACTTCACATAATTGTTTGGTTTAAATTAATTAGTATGTATAAAGTGCTTTGCAAATTTTAATGGATTATATAAATATGTAAGTAAATATATACTATTTTTAGCATATTGGAGATACTCTATTCTGTTTTCCAGACTTTCTCTAGTGAAGGTTAAAGAGAAAATTAATGATAGTTGGCATTTACATAGGCCTGCGAAGAGCTTTATGTAGTCATCTTGTTTTAAACTTACAAGACCCCTATGAGTGAAATACTATCAATATTAGAGGATGAGGAGGGGTGAGACTGAGCAAGGTGATGTGTCTAGCACCTGATCCCAAGTCTGGGAAGGGTCACAGACAAATTTTGATCCCAGGTCTCTCTTGACTTTGTCAAGCATTTTTATTATTAACTCTATATGTGTTCTCAAGCATAGGAAAGTTAGGTTAAGCTTAAAACCAAAGAAAGAATTGCATATGACTGATTTAAGAAGGAAAAATAGGGGACACTTTTGATCTATCAGTACATTTACTTCTTGTACTTAATTATTCAAGTACTTGAGAATAATTTTTATATGTCATGTATTTTGACATCAGAAATCAGGCACATTCTTTGCAAATTCTTAAGGGGAACCAGTTTATCATGTATCTTGCTTAATTGTGGTGATATGACCATGTTCTCTGTGAGTGCTTTTCAGTGAAAAGTGTAAAGTGATTATTCCAGGAAGGAATTAATGATAACTGAAGGAGGGGGCAAAAGACTTTTATGAGGAAATTTAGAAGACTGAGCTCTAGCTTTTGGTTTTTGCTGGATGGCTTTGGTATTTCAAAGGTAGAAATGGCAAGAGAAGGCTCTCTGTCCCTCTCTGTGTGTCTCTATATGCACAATATGTGTATATATATATACATAAATTTATGCATTTATATGTAGCCATTGGAAAAAAACAAAATACAAAAGATTTTTCTCAGAGAACTTTCTGTACAGAATTTCTCTCCTGTCTTAGAAAATTAATTTCTGAACAGGTGTTGTAGACTGTTAAAATTAAGTCTATTTTGGTGATGCTTAACAAATTTTATGCTAGCAGATACTGGTGCCTTCTGGTTTTAAGCAGAGTAGAGACTAAATATATGCCATACAGGTGAAGATTACTACAAAATAAAACCTGTGGTATTTGGACAATTATACTTAGGTGGTATTCAAAAATGTCATATATTGACCAATCATATATTGAGTTGAGTTAGTGCATAGCTCAACTAAACATTTTTTGTTTCTCTGTCCTTTTTTTGCACCATAAGTGGAAGATACTTTTAGAACCATAGGCATATCTGAGATTAACACAACTTTTTTTTTTCTTGTTAGACACACCTGTAGAGTATCTTCTAAGGACCTAGAATTAGTATAAGAGACTGTTTTCATTGTTATTCAGCTCTTGTTACCTTTTCTGTAACAAAACCCATGTGGATCAGTGTTGTTTGAAATATGAAAAAAACAATCCAGAAGGACTTATGAGAAAAAACACTATCCACATCCAGAGAAAGAACTATGGGAACAGAAACACAGAACATATGATCGATTATGTAGTTAGATAGAGATACGATTAGGTTTTTGATGTTAAAGATCACTCTCCTGCAAATATGAATAACATGGAAATAGGTTTTGAACAATGATACATGTATAACTCAGTGGAATAGATAGTCAGTTCAGGGAAGGGGAAGGGAAGAGGGGTAGGAAAGAACATGAATCATGTAACCATGGAAAAATACTGTAAGTTAATTATTTATTTTAAAAAAATGAAAAAAGTTGATCCAGCATATAAGCACTCTATAGGATGATATGTCAAAGATTTTATTTTTGATGTCACTTGTGCCTAGTGTTCCTTTTAAGGAAGACATTTATAAATGATTTGGGGAGAAGAGGGGAGAAAATGTGGCCAGATGTTTTCAAAATTTTTCTTTTCGGAAGTGTTACCTTCTAATAAAGAATTTGTAGACTTGAGTAAACCTTTAAAAAACCTCTTAACAATTTCTTGACATACTCAGTAATTCTATTCCTTTTCTACTCCATCAGCAAATATAGAATGAATAAGGTAGGAAAAGATAGGCTTGAAAATGACAAAATAGAGTTTTATGTTAATATTATAAAAATGGATGGGGGTGGGCACAGCTAGGTGGCTATATTTCCTAGTTTTGTGACCTTGGACAACTCACTTAATCCCCATTGTCTAGCCCTTCCCACTCTTCTGCCTTAGAGTGAATACATAATATTGATTCTAAGATGGAAGGTAGGAATTAAAAGAAATTAAATGAATGATGATTTTTGAATGCTTATAATCAAGTCAGTGGACATGATTTTCTGGAGATTTCTTGTTCAAAGCTACTTTGTATTCTACTCAGTAATTAATTTTGCAATAAGATAGTCATAATGTTTATAGGTTCTGTAGGTAATGATAAAGAGGAACATGAGCTGGCTCCTGCACCCCTGCCCCCTGAAAAGGGAGAAAAAAAAAGCCTTGTCAATCCTTGCCAGTCTTTATTGGTAGAAGGAGGCTTCCTCGCTGGAGAGGTCCTTATACTGAAGCACATTATTGATACTATCAAACAATTTCTTTACACAATAATGTTTTTGTAGAGATATACGTTTAAAGTTTTAGATGGAGACATCAGATGCATCTCTTCCTCAGGCCTCAACTAGGCAACAAAATTGGAACCTATGGGTCCTTAGAATGATATTCCAGATGGAAGGAGGGTGTCACCTTCTAGTTCTGAGGAACATTGAAATTCCAAGAATGCAAGTAGCAGCAGGGAATTACAAAGCTGGAATATTGAGGGCATGGACCAGGACATTTATGATCTAGAAGGGATAGGTGGTGCTATGCTAATGAGAAGCCTTTAGGCTTCCCTATCCCATTTTCTTTTGTCCCTTCAGACAGATTGTTGCAAGAAAGATAGGGAGCATCCTTGGAGTTGGTGGTGATAGCTATTTTAAAGGATTTCATAACATTTAATTTGCAAAATCAATTTTAATTTTTCTTTCTCCTTAGTTCTTGCTCCTTTTGTGTGCCTCT
Source organism: Monodelphis domestica (assembly GCF_027887165.1). Classification (NCBI taxonomy): domain Eukaryota; kingdom Metazoa; phylum Chordata; class Mammalia; order Didelphimorphia; family Didelphidae; genus Monodelphis; species Monodelphis domestica. Next base: position 310,737,556 of record NC_077229.1, on the reverse strand, counting down.
CCTTTTCCTAACATAGCCTGTCATGCCTTTATTGGTACTGGAGTTATGAGAAAAGGAATGATTGGGGACAGCTGTTCCCAGATAGAAATAGACTCTGGAACATGGAGGATGGGAGTGAGGACAGAAGGGACGGGAAAATCCTAGCAGAGTGCGAACAGTAATTGAAGTGAAGTTCCTGTGGCTGACTATATAGTGATAGTGGTAGTCTCTCGGTGACCGAGAATGACTATTGTCTTTGTGCATTATCATCTATTGATGCACCCTCATGTGGCTTTGGAGTCCAAAGGCTGAGGCGCACAGTTTGTGGCACATGGGGCCTGGGACACCAGTTGTTACGGGAGGCGCGGTTGTGGCCTGGTGTCTGCATTCATGCGCAGCGGCAAGACGTCGACGTCGCTCATCCTCAAAGGTGGCAGCGGCATGGTTAATGTGGGTTCGCCAGCTGCTTCTCTCAGAGGCAGCGAGTTCTAGCTGCTTTGGTGTCATGCCAGCCCACTTCAAGTTGGACTTTAGCTGACTATATAATACAGGTTTATATGTAAAACATATTGATAAATAAGGGTGCCTTAAATAGTGACTGCCCATCAGTTAATCTGTTGATTATATTTAAAACAGAAAATGATAAGGAAGAAGAAGAGGTTGAAGCTGTAGGAGACCAGCAAGTAGAAGATGAAGATATTCCTATAAGAGATGAATTAATTGATAAACTCGAAGAACTGGAAACAGAAATACTTTATGAAGGTATAATAATATTTCTGGTACAGTTGCTCCAACACAGAAGACAGTTTTAAAATATGTTTGTATGATTTATTTTAAATCTAATTTGACATCAATTTTAACTTGAGAATGTCTACTTATGGCACATTTTTTGCAAGTTATACATTTTGCTTTGTGAAACTGAGATTTTCCTAATTTTGAGATTGTGCCCTAGTTTCTGAAAATACACCTTCCTCAATTATCTTTTCCCATATCCCTAGTTTAACCCTACCATTTTCTAATTCCCCTTGTTCTTTGTCTTTCCTTTCCATTATGATTTGTGGAACCTTCCTCTCTGCATAAAAGTTGTTTACGCAGGGTTCTTCAGGGTTATGGCATCTGGGTTTGGCCACTGACTTAAGCTTTAATCAAGTGCAAGGCACTGCCCTTATTTTCTCAAGAGGAGGGAGCTGGACTAGAGAAAAATGTCAGACTTCATCCAGTTAAAAAAATTCCATTACTTTTCTTTTTCTGAGGTTGTATTGACTCCTTTACTTAATAAGCCTAGTATTTAGAAGGGCAAGGCAGAACCAGCTCACTCATATTCATAATTAAACAGAATTATATAAGTGCCATAAGAATATAAGCTGAGTGCTAAGGTATTTCAGAAGAAGAAGACCATCCTTAACTTCTCCTCAGCTCCAGGCTCACCACTTTAGTGGCATACAGGGCATCTCCATTTGGATGTCTCACCGGTACCTCAAAGACATAATGTCCAAAATAAACATTTACCCCATAAATCTTATCTTCCTTCTGACATAATGATTTCTCTCAGCATTACTGTTCATCTTTCCTTGTCTTCACTTCCTATGTCTGAACAGTCAACAGCCAAGCAATGTTGATTCCATTTCTTTCATTCATCTGTTTCTCTTCTTTTCTTCCTGCCATTACTCCATTACAGAAAAACCTTCCTTACGTACCTTCCAGACTAGGGATTTGGAACCTGAAATCCATATGGATACATTTCAGTGAGGACTGTGAATTTGCCTGGAGGGAAAAAATTACATCTTAACAACTTTATTTTTACTTTATTTTTTCTTATAAAGATATGATTATTTTTTATTAATTACATGTTAACATTTTTATTTTCATTAACCTAGAACCAAGATTCAACATGTCCTTCAGTTCTGAATGTGGGCAGCAACTGCAGTCTTATTAAGCATTGACATACTGTCACAAGGGTCCATAACTCAATCTATTAAGGTCTTCAGATTTAGACTATTGTAGACTATTATTGTTTAGTAATTTCACTCATGTTTGCCTTTTCATAACCCCATTTTGGGTTTTCTTGGCAAATGTACCGTGAAGGGGTTTGCCATTTCTTCCTCCAGCTCATTTACAACAACACATATTCTTCTTTTAGAAGGAGAAATCACCTCTGCCTGGGAAACTCAGGAAAGGCATTATGAAGAAAGTCATGTTTAAGCTGAGACTTGATGGATTGGTAGGAACAAGTAGGAAACTATGAGGTTGGATAGAATAGGAGGAGCTAAGTTATATGACAGTATTTTAGCAATCCATAGTAGGAAATATATTAGTTATTTGTCTATTTTTAGTTGCAAATCATTTTTATTTCTCTTCTCAGCATGGAATATTTTTTAATCCTCAATGTGATATAAAGTGGATGGGGCACCAATCAGAGACAGTGTTAAGTGGTAGAAAGAGAAAACTGAAATATTTTCTAAGGAGACTTGTATTCTAATCTTGCTTGTGGTCTTAACCATCTAGTTGTCAATTATTTTTTCTCATCGCAAAAGGAAAGTAATTATCCCTTTTTTACCTAGGTCACAAGATTGTTCTGAGAATCAAATAAGAATATGTTTTCAAGTATGAAGCATAATAAAAATACAAAATTTCATCATTTACTTTATGTTAATGTTTAAATAAACCATAGGTATTGAATAATGAATCTATTTCTTTTTTTTTAGATTTAGGTTTAAATTTGCTTAGCAGTCAATAAAGTTGTTACAAACATTATCTTATTTTTCAGAAACTGAAGATAGATATCAGATAGAAGATCTTGAGTCAGGTGAGATTTTATGAATTTTTCTCCTAATTAGTGCTAAGAGGAAAATATTTTGATGTGAAAGTGTATCATGATTTAAGTAGAATCCATTCTTTCCATGGATTTTTTCCCTTCAAAATTCCTTTAAAATTGTTAGAATTAAGTTGCTGTTGAATGGTTTAGTGGATTGAAAACCAGGCTTGAGGTGGGAGGTTGTGGGTTCAAACGTGGCTTCAGATATTTTCTAGCTGTGACCCTGGGCAAATCACTTAATCCACCATTGTCTAGCCCTTACCATTCTTTTGCCTTGGAACCAATACACAGTATTGATTCTAAGACAGGAGATAAAGGTTTAAAAAATTTGTTAGAAATTACTTTGGCCTTAAGATAATTTACAAATTATGATTCATTTAAAATGTAATTTCTTAATTTTCAGATTCAAATGATTACAATAAGGATGTGGAAGAGATTGTATATGAACAGGAAAATCCAGGTTTGTGACAATCAGGTATAATAAACCATGAAAAAGAACTTCGAATATATACACACATTCAGTTTACATTTCATTCAGTTTTATTACTGAAAGATTAGAAGAGGACTCTTTCTTGGGAATATAGGGAAGAGAATTGGTGGTATCATGTTCAGCTCAGAGGAAATACTTTTTTCATTTGAAAATTTTATTGAGTTTTCTAGTGTAATGGAGACTTTCATAATTGTTAAGTATTTGGAAAAATTAAAAATATTTTAACTGTTTCTTTGGTTTACCCTAGAGCCTATGAAATGAAATATATATTGTCCACAGCGTGAGACTTAAGTTAATCTTTTAGTTTTATTTCATTGTTAAGACAACATGATCAGTTTGGCTTATCTTCATTATTTCTTGCTAAATAAAAACATTTATTTGATGCCTGTATGTTTTTGGTAGGTTATTTAAGACAATAGAATGCTGAGTATTAAATATAACTTCTCCCCCACTGTTATTAGATTCTTAGCTTGATTCTAAACATTTTAAATATAAAACTAAATAATGTATGCCATTTATCTTCACTTTTCATGATTTAAGAAAGATATACTTAATTTTCCTTTGTAGATTACCAAGAATCTGTAGTTGAAGATACAGCACTAGAGTATGATACAGGTATGATAAACTTCAGAATTTGTCTTGAAATTTTGGAAAGGAAGCAAATGTATAATTTTAAGTGATCATTTAGTGCTCTTAACTTTTCATGTTCAGCTTAAATACTTTTTTTCAAAGCTTTCCAGAGTCATTTTGGGGTACCAGAGCAGCTAGTTAGCAAGGTAGATAAAGAGGCTTAGTGTCGACAGGACCTAGGTTCAAATGTGGCTTTATTAGACAATTCCTAGGTATGTGACCTGGGCAAGTCACTTAACACCAATTGCTATAATTGATACTAAAACAGAAGGTAAGGTTTAAAAAAAAAAAGAAAGAGAGGGGCAGCTGGGTAGCTCAGTGGATTGAGAGCCAGCCCTAGAGACGGGAGGTCCTGGGTTCAAATCTGGCCTCAGACACTTCCCAGCTGTGTGACCCTGGGCAAGTCACTTGACCCCCATTGCCTAGCCCTTACCAGTCTTCTGCCTTGGAGCCAATACACAATAATGACTCCAAGACGGAAGGTAAGGGTTTTTATTAAAAAAAAAAAAAAAAGAAAGCTTAAAGCTTATTGAATAAAAAAGTTAATTATATCCCAGTGCTACTTTGTATCATGGACTTATTTGATTTCAGAGACCTTCATATCATCAAGTTTCATTAAAAACCCTTTAACACTGAACCACATCTTTTTATTTATTATAATGATTATATATTTTTAGAAATATGTTTATAAATTTATATCATAACTATTTTCTTTAAGTTATCTAATTTTCTAAATACTGATTTCTGGTTGAATTTTCTTTTTATAGAAGACACACCAAACCAAGACTATGATGAACAAGGTTTGAAAATACTCATTTGTAGCATATATAATATTTGGTTATAGATTGAGATTTTTAAACCATTATCAGAAGCTAGTGATGAAAAAAATGAATTTTTTTCTCTTAAAAGTTATGTTATTTTCAACTGGATTATGTCCAAATATTTATTTTGGAAATTTGGGGATTTTATTGGAGTAAGTTTGAGTCTTAAGAAAAATGATAGAAATTTAAAATTTGTAAGGAGGGACCTAAAAGATTACATAGTCCAACCACTTCAGATTCAATATCTTAAGTATTATTGATTACCAGCATTTAAAAAACCAGCTTTCCCATTCACCTTATTCACCAAACCTATACAAAACTTAAAACGTGAAAATACAGAAGAAGAGAAAAAAACAAATAGGGATTATACCTATAATAACGAAAATCCAAGTGAAGAAATTTCCCCATCAGTGCAAGTTGTGGCATTTAAAAGGAGTGGATGTCATAAACTGTGGCAGTTAAAAGAGTTAATGCCTTAAACTGTAAGAGTTAAAATGGTGGAAGATATAAATTGTAGTGATTATAAAAGTGGATGAGTAAATTGTGACCGCAGAAAATATGTTTTCACCACAGTGTCTTGTTTTAAATCAAATATTTAAGGTGGTCGCCAGGGAAATATTCCCAATTATGAATATACCCAAGTCAACTGGGTTTTATAGAGAATTTAATTAATAATACAATGAGGAATCAAAGAAAGAGAGAAAGAGAGAAAAAGGAAATAAATGAGAAAAGAATAGGCCGGCCCAGGCAGCCTTGGCCAACCCAGGCCTAAGCCCTAAAAGAAAAGATCAGTCAGTCAGTTATCACTCACCATAAGATCTGTTCAAGCGAGGATTCAGGGGGACAGAGTCTCCCCAGAGGGAATTCCAGCCAGAGTCAGCCTCCCTTGAGAGACCTCCTTAGAGATTGTCCTTCAAGAGATTCTTCTCAAGAGACCCTCCTTAGAGCCTGTCTCTCCAGAGAGATCCCTTCTTAAGAGATCCTTTTTCTTATATAGGGGGTTTTCTCCTCTGTCACCTCCCCTAAGTTCTTCCATCTACCAATCACAGTAGATGTTTTCCAAAGGACAGCCCATTCTGAATTCACAGCTGAGTCGACTAATCCCTTTAGTAAGTTTGAACCAGAAAAAACTTCTGAATAAATTTTCACCTTTTTGCTCCTTTTAAGTTCACAAGTTGCCTGACCTTTATAGGTACTTAGCACCCTATTGTATAAATTCTAAAAATAGGCATGGCTTAAAGAACTTTTTGCCTCATTATAAGTATGGGTTTAAGTACTTTCATTGTTTGGCAAGGAGTTTTCTCCCCTAAAGCAGTCCTAAGTACGGGTGGAGTAGAGGTCCTCCCATTTCTGATCCAAGTAGAGTTCTCACTGTCCAAATGGGGAATGTTCCCAGTAGGGAATTGTTAAAATGGAGAATTCCCCAATGGGGAAATTTTTAACATTCACAAGTCTGAGAAATTTTAAGATTCACAAAGTTAGTACCTTCTTTGCAGCTTAAAGTCACAGAGACGTGTTTATAGTAGAGAGGTGTCAAACATGCATCCCACAACACTCCTCAGGGTGGCTCAAACCAGATTAAAATGTAATTGGGAGATAGGAGAGGGTGCAGCTAGGTGAATCAGTGGATAGAGAGCCAGGCCTAGAGATGGGAAGTCCTGGTTCAAATCTAGCCTCAGACACTTCCTAGCTGTGTGATCTTGGGCAATCACTTAACCCTCATTGTCTAGTCCTCACTGCTCTTCTGCCTTGGAATCAATTCATAGCATTGATTCTAAGATGGAAGGTAAGGATTTTTTTTAATGTAATTGGGGAATATATAACAAAATAAAACATAGAAAATATTACATTTTGGGGCAGCTAAGTGGCTTAGTAGATAGGACATTCAGGAAAGCCAGAATTCAAATCTGGTCTCAAACATTAACTGTGTGACCCTGGAAAAGTCACTTACCCATGTTTGTCTCAGTTTCCTCATCTGTACAATAAGCTGGACAAAGAAATGGCAAATCAATTCAGTATCTTTGCCAAGGAAACTCCAAATAGGATAAAAAAGATTGAAATGATTATACAGAAATAACAACAAATGGTGAATTTTAAAACTAAATGAGATTTAGAGGCCCTTGTTTCTATTTAAAGTTCACCACAACTGATCAAGAGCACTTGGGGGTGGTTATATATCAGAAACAAATTTTGAACCCAGATCTTCCTGGCTCCTAGTTGTCCTTTTACAACACCCTGCATCTTGAGGTCTATTGCTATACTTCCAAAATGCTTGACACAAATCTTTTTGTTACTTCATTTTCAGGGACATAGATGGGAAACATTTCTATAACATCTTTGTATCCCTGCCAGCTATCACAATGCCTTGCCAAAGCAGTTACTTAATAAATGCTTGGTGAATGGAAATTGAATCAATTTTCCTTATGGTCTTATTCTTCAGAACATAATTTGGAAAACATTGATCTCTTTTGGGAATTAAATTTTGACTTAATCAAGTAAATAGAATTGGCTTACACAGAAAGTTTTATACAGTGTACATATATACATATAAACACATATAGTTTTATGTGTTGTAAGATAGAGAAATAATATGTGATTTAATTATTTATGAGTATATCCTTTTTATTCCAAAATTGGTTTTATAATTATATATAGTAATGCTTTTTTGAGGGTTAGAATTTTGGCAACTTCAACTATCTAGAATTGGGAAAAACCCAGGTGTATAAAAAGTGAAACTCTGAGTAATAACCCTTATCAAAAGAGCTAAAGATTTAGCTTGGTATAATGGGGAGAGCACATTTGGAGTCAAAATAGCTTTTAAATCCAGCCTTTGTTTCTACTTGTCTGACCATGAGTGTAATTAATTTTAGTTTAATAAGCCAGTTACTTAACCAGGGGCCTCAATTCTCTCATTAGTAAAATGAGGGATTTGGAAAAGATGATTTTAAAGGACTCCTAGCTCTTAAGTCTCTACTTCTAATTACTTTGCTATTTTCAAAAATCAAAGCCGCACTCAGAGGACAAAGACACAGCATCATTGAATATATTAAAAAGACTAGGACACAATTAATGGGAAAATTCTAAAATAAGAAGGGAAAATGTTTTACAGTAGATTTGGTAAAATATATTTTTAAGTTCAGTAATTTAGGACAATATAATGACTTACATAAATTCTGGTATAAAATTTTAAATAATTGGTCCTTTTACTTTATGACTTATTTATAAAATTAGATTTATTCATGCCCTATTTTAAGGCTTTATATTAGACTTATTCCTTGATAGTTTAGGAATTAGCTCTACTTCATGGCCTCTTTCTTGCTGAACCACGGTGGGGTGGAGGGGGTATCTAAAGTTGGTTAGAGATTTGTTGGAAATAATAAGAATTACTATCTTGAATTTCTTTTACTTTTCTGAAGTTCTTTTCTAATATAATTTCAACAAAGAAGACTGTTGAGAGATTGGTAATGGATAGATAGCTCTTCTCTCCATAAATAGTTATTTCATATTTTAAAGCTTTCTAGCATAGTTGTGTAGATCCAGAACATTTGGAACTAGAAGGGACCTGAGAGATCATCTAGTTCTAATTTTTAATCTTATAAATGAAGAGATTGCCTTAGAGATTTGAAGTGACTTGCCCAGGAGCAGAAAAAGTACTTTTGACATATTAATTTATTAGACATATTCTAGTTTGAAATAAATAAGCCTTTTTAAAAATACTTCTCAATTCATGAACTCAGTAATTTTATGCATTAACATGAAAAAGATCGGAAATCATTGATGTATTTCAGCTTCTCAATAAATATTATCCAAACAAAAAGGAAATCTCTCCATATAAAAGGACTACAAGAGAGGACCAAAAAAATTGATAACATATTGATTATATTTATATATCAATAAAGGATGCTGAGAAGAATAGTCACACAAGTAGAAAGAATGCCCTATTAAGAAAGCAAGGAAAGAAGAGACTATCTAGAAAGGAGGGTCAAAAATATCTAACCTTAAAGTGAAATCAAGAAGAATGAGGACTGAGAAAAGGCCATCACTTATGAAGTGCCAATATTATCATTAGTACCATGGAAGAAAAGAGTTTCAATGGATTTGATCATTTCAGAAAATTTAGATTCTAAGATTGCCAAGTTGATGGTAAGCCAGAGGCAATGATTATCAATGACTTTTTTCCCCTAGAGTTTTGTCTATGAAGGAGAAGACAGACAGAGGACCATAGATTGCAGGGTAAAATAAAAATCTTTTAAGAATTGGAGGGACTTGGATGTGGTTAGCTGTAGAAGAAAAAGGAAACTAGTGGAAAGGGAGAGATTAAAGATATAACATTGAAATGGCAATTAAGGGAAGATTACAGGGATTGAGATGTGAGGTGCAACAAAAGGTATTGGCCTCTTCCAGAAGTAGTCCTATTTCTTTGCCAGGAGATTAGAACATTAGTGGGACAAATAGGGGATAATATAGAGTGGCTTTGGAAGTGAAAAAAAGAAGAAAAAGAGGCAAATCCTCATAGAATGCTTATTAGAATAGTTGATTAGGAGGCAAGGTCTTCTGCTAAAAGGAGGTTGGAAAGTGATATTTAGAAGAAAACTTTGGTATAGCCACTACTTGAGAGTGGGATAGAAAATCTATCATCTAAGAAGGAAAACAAATTTGAAGATAGGCATTGCCTTTCTCCTGTAGTAACACATCCTTAGATATGGAGGCAGTAGATTATTGAGTCACTTAGCTTTGGTGTTTACAACTATCAATGATAGCAGGACAAAAGAGCAACTGATAGCAAAAGTAAAGGGTGGTATCATTCAACTACTTATTAGGGTAGATCTTAAAAAGGGGGGAATGCAGGACCAGAACAGGAGAAATGAACTGGGAAAGAAAGGAAGGATGAAATTCCTGGAAGTTACAGTGAGAATGATGCAACAAAGTGACTGAGGGGAAGAAAAAGATGTGATCCTGAAAAGAATTTCAGAGCTCTAGATCCTGGAAGCAAAAGAGTTATGGGTGAAGGTACGATCAGGGAAGGGTATTACCATTCTTATTGTAGGTGAGGAGCGCAGTGAAGATTATGGGAAGTGTATCACCTGGGAAGTCAGAGTGTTTGAGGATTCATCAGTGTGTACAGAGACATTTCCAAGTACAAGAACTGGAGCTGGGATAGAGAGGAATTCTGTAAATTAGGTATTAAACTTGATAAAAGATGCATAATGGCCTGGAGGTTAATAAAGATTGATAAAATATCAATTTTTTGATATTATCAAAATTTTTGATCAAAATATTATCAAAAATATAAAAAATTGATAAAATATTGATAAAATAAAACTGGTGACACAGATGGATTAAATGAATCTAAAAGGAGAAGAGTGATAGCAGCAAAGAGGTTTCCCAGAAATAACCACAAAGGGCATAACGTTTGCCTGCTTCCCTTCCTGGCGAACGAACACCCATGACTGATGAGGGTGACCAGGACTCCATTGCCCTCCCAGAGGACCCAAGAGATCTGTGGTAACAGAAATCACACCTTCTGAGAGATAAAGGAATCTAAGATGAGAGGACCTTGTCAGTCACAAAGTATAATTTCTAAATGTGAGAGTAATGGAGAATATGGTATTATGACAGAGCTGAGAAAGATAAAGGATGGAATTGCAAAAAGAATTAACAGGGAGAAAGAATTTTTGCTTCTGCAAATAGTAACTGACTCAGAGATAGAAAATAAGAGTTTGCCTGCCATAACATAAGGGAAGAACTAATTGATAGGAAACTCCCTATTCCTGGGTCCACTGATTAGTTAGCACAAAAACATTGCCAAGGTGGTGGCATCAACTTCTATAGCTTGTCACTCTACATACTAGGGAGTGAGGGTGGCAGAAGCTCTGTCCAGGCATTCAATTCATTAAATACTTGGTGTTGGGTCTCTTGGTTTGGCCTGAATTCATACTTGGTGCCAGCCCTTCTTCCTCTGTGGTAGGCTTGAGTTCCACAAGGCTCCTGGTAGTTTAGGTTTAATATTAAAATAAAATGAAGCACTTGTAGTTATACAGATGGAGATTTACATAGCCATTACAAGAGAAGAAAATACAGATCCCCAGAGATGTAGAAATGATATATATTTGAATGTAAAACCCTCCATTTGAATTGTTTTTAAAAATTTTATATATATATAAATATAGCACAGATAACAACCCACATCTCAAGTTATCTAATTCCTGTTCTCAGTGGTGAAGGTAATAAGATCTCACCATACTTGGAAATGATGCCATTTGACTTCTTTATCATCTATTCTTTAAGCTAAATATTCCTCATATCTTTAATCTTTCTTCTATTTGATTATTTTATCATTAAATCAAGGATATCTTTGGATTAAAATTAACAAAATAATAATATCATAGATTTAGAACTGAGAGGCTTATGAATTCAACAAGTCCAACTCTCTGGTTTTATAGATTAGGAAATAAGCTTTAAAAAAAGGTAAATGCCTTACCAAAGTCACATAGCTAAGTGTCAGAGACTGGATTTGAACCCTTGTGTTCCTGACTCTAAATCTATCAGCTTCTCTGATATACCATCCACTTGTTGACTGTATAATTCTCTAAGTAAGAATAATAGCTATACACAGTTGTTCATTAATCTGAAATATGTACTTAATAGAGGGCCATATTATATTTTTCAGTTTCACAATGAAAACTGTAGGGATGACATGCAATTTTTTTCTCCTTTTTTATAGTCTACGAACCTCCAGAAAATGAGAAAACAGAAGTTGCTTCAGGTAAATTCTTTTTATCAGTTAATGTAATATAGTAATTTAATAGTCCAGTTCAAGCTAATGAACATTTATTAAGTCCTGACTATGTGTCAGGCTCTGTGCTAATTGCTTAGACTTTAATTGGGAGAGAATGTATAAAAGGAGAAAGAAAAGTGATGGGTGGGCAATGATAGGGCATCACGGGGTAACTTGTATCATGGGGTTAAAACCAGTGAACTGAGAGAGTCCATGTTCTACCTTCTCTAAAGGAGTACTTTGGGAGAAACCCCCAAATCCAAGGGGAGAGGAGGCTGAGGGAGAGAATATCAACTAGGGCTTGAGTTTGTAACAGTGACAGTGAGTTTAAAAGTGATGAACTGATCCTGGTTGGGGAATCTTGAATGGAGGTAAAGACAGGTGGGACAACAGTGTATATTCTTAAAAATGACTTTAAATTCTAAGACCAGTTGGAGTAGGAAGTCAATTTTAAAGCCAGTAATTCTTGGACTATTATGAAAGTATGCCCATATTTCTTTATATCCATACTTAACATTATTTAAAAAAAATTCTATCATTTTAGGGATTTTGTCTTTTACAGTAAACTCAGACATTCCTTACTCTCTTATGTTCTTCCTCCACATCTTCATCTATTGAAAAACTTTTGGGGCAGCCAGATGGCTCAGTGGATAGAAACCAGCCCTGGAGATAGGAGGCCCTGGGTTCAAATGTGGCCATAGACACTTCCTAGTCATTTAATTCCAGTTCCCTAGCCCTTATTGCTTTTCTGCTTTGGAACCAATATTTAGTATGGATTCCAAAACAAAAGTTAAGTTAAAAAAAAACAACTTTGCCCTTTAAGGAATAGGTCTTGTGCTATTTTCTCACTTCATTTCAACTGAGTCAACATGTATTAAATTCTTGCTATTTTTACGACACTATCCTTATCACTGAAGGTGCAAACGAAATAGCTCCCTCTTTTAAGGAGCCTAAATTTTACTACATTGATATAAGAGGTACACAGATAAATATACAGGCTAATGGAGAAGGAGGCATACTACTCTAGGAATATTTGAAGAGTGAGAGGACATTAATAGCAACAGAAATTGGAGGTTTCAAATTGATGATACCAGAATTGAGTCTTGAAAGGTGAATGGAAAATGTAGAGAGAAATTGCGAACTTTCCCTTCCTCCTGTGACAAGGAAATCACTTTAAAAGACTGATATATATTAATTTAAGGTCGCCAAGGAATTCAGCTATGTAATTCCTAAATGAAAACTCAAGTCAGCAGTCAACCTTTTATAGAGTTTAATTACAAACAGGAGGAAGAAAGTTTTAGAGATAGAGAGAGAGAGAGGGAAAGAGAAAGGGGAGAGAAGGGAATAGGGCTTAAATACCCCTTCTGTTTAGGCTGGGCCAAAAGGCCCAAGCCCTTATATAGCTGAGGCAAAGAAAAGAGATCAGTCCCTATCACTCACATGACCAAAATGGAGAAACAGTCTCAGGGGCCTCCACCTCCAGCTTCCTTCAGAGCCAACCCTCAAAGCACCACCTCTCAGAGCAAAAACCTCTCCAACCAACCACCCCTCAGTCCTCAGACCCCTCTATCTTTAAGGAAACCATCCAAGTTCCCTCCCCTCAGTTCTCACATCTACCAATCACTGTCCATGTCTTCCCTGTGCCAATGGTGGCTCTAGCTTAACCCAGGACCGCCCAGAGGTCTGTGGCTTTGCACATGTCTGTTGAAGGTCATATTCTCAAATAATTAAATCTTGATCCTTTGCTGCAGCCCTTCCTAAATCCTGTTAGGACTGAGTGGGGTGGAAATTGTATTTTCCAAGACCTGGTTCTGTCATTCCAAGTATCTCTATTGTATCAATTCTAAAATCAATCATGACTCAAAGAACTTCCTGTTCTATGCTTAAGCATAGGTCAAAGCCCTTTCCATTGTTCAGCAAAAGGTTTCTGTCCTAAAGTAATCTTAAGAAGGGAGGAGGAGGAACCTCCCATGCCCATGGGGTTCACATTCCAATAGAGTTCCCACTATCAATAGGAAATTTTTCAAGTATGAAATTTCCCAATGGTGAAATTTCCAACATTTATAAGTCTAAGAAATTTTAAGGTTTACACTCCCAAGCCAAAAGTTTTTTTTTTTTTGTGCCGATGAAGAGCTGTATATGCCCTCTGTTTATTTAAGAGCTCTTTGAAAGACAAAGGCCATTTAAAAAGTTCACAGCAGTATTGACATAAATATATTTATAACAGCAGTTTTAGTGCATTGCAAGCTTAGTATGAATTAACAGTGGGATGCATCTGAGAATCCCTCTGTACTTTCCCCTTGTCAGACCTCATATGAAATACTGGGCACAGCTAGCGTCCCAAGGAGGACAGTAAGGATGGTGAAGGGCCTTGAGACCCTCTCTTGGGAACATTGGTTTAGGGATCTGGGGATGGTCTGGATATAATAGCTGTCTTCAGATATTTGAGAGCTTTTTTATATGGAGGAGGGATGAGGCTTGTTTTCTCTGGCTCCAGAGCACTAGGTAGACAAATTTAGGCTGGATGGATGTCAGAAAACTTAGAAATCTTTAGAGAAGTGTCCAAAAGTGAAGAAACTCACTTTAAAAGGTGGTGAGTTCCCTGTCAGTTAAGGTCTTCAAGCAGAGACGGCCATCCATTCGGTAAGTTATATAGTGAGTACTCTTTTCACTTCTGGATTGGACTAGACTATGATTCCTTCCACCTTTCAAATTCTGTGATTCTGTACTTGGTGTTTAATTTATAGTGTTCTTTCTTCACAATAGTCCTGCGAGAGAGGTATTATTGTTTCTGTTATTAATAGAGGTAAGAAATGGAGACTCAGAGCAGTCAGGGACTTAATCATATAGGTCTTTAGTGGCAGAGCCAGAATTCTAGTCCTGGTGTGATGTTGCTAAGCTCTTTGCACCGGACTGTGCAGCTTTACATCTAGAGAAGAGCAAAGAGATACAGGCACCTCAGAGGATTGATTTCTACTGTTGGGCACTAAATTTGGCACTGACTTTCATAATTTAAAACAAAGTGGGAAACACCTCCTAGCCATGCAGTGGAAATTACTTTCTCTTCTTCTTGGGCTATAATAGCTTAAGGAAAAAGTTTTTCCACTTCCTCTCCCTCCAAACAAATATTTATACATTTTTCTTCTATTTGGAAGGACAAATGAAAGATGAATGAAAACACTAAATAAGTTTGGGGTTGATAATACATTTTTTTAAAGGCAGTTTAGTAGAAGAATGTTTTTAGGAAGCTTCTCTAGATCTTCTAGAGTTCAATTGTTAAATATATATATTTTTTATTTTTAGACATTGCCATAGAAGAATTAAACATGGGCATAGAGGGTAAGTTAACATCTACAATTTTTTCTTTCTATAATGAAAGTTAATGATTTTATTTCTTAGTTTATGTGATTCAGTTCTTATTGTGTTGAAAATGGAGACATAATATTTAAAAAGTAAGTAAAAGTAAATGCTATTAAACTATTTTTTAAATTTTATTTTATTTATTTATTTGAAACCCTTACCTTCCATCTTGGAGTCAATACTATCTATTGGCTCCAAGGCAGAAGAGTGGTAAGGGCTAGGCAGTGGGGTTCAAGTGACTGACTTGCCCAGGGTCACACAGCTGGGAAGTGTCTGAGGCCAGATTTGAACCTAGGATCTCCCATCTTTACTCCTGGCTCTCAATCCACTGAGCTACCCAGCTGCCCCCTATTAAACTATTTTATAAAGGATATAACAGAATTTCATAGCATTTATATATTACAGCAATTTTATAAAGCATATAGAAGAAAAAATGCTTTTAAAGGGAAACAAAACTGTACATGGAGGGAAGAGAGATGGATAGAGTCAGAGTGGAAGAGTATATAGTAGGAGCTAACCAATTAGTAGAATACCAATTAATAATATTTAGGTGAGATATGATATATAAAGCTTTATCAATCTATAACTACAATATACATATGCACTTATAGGCTCTATACATGCACACATGCAGAGGCTATACAACTTATAGCCAGGGAACATTGTTAAAATAAACTTTCATTTTCATAGTAATTTGGAATTATTATTCAGTTTGACATTTTGATGAGCAATTTTATAAAGACTGTCAGATCCATATTAATTACCTGGTTGATTTGTCAGTATATCTTAAATAATTTCTGAATTTTGAAGCAACTACTATAAAAAGAGACTAAGTTATGGTCATATATATTATAGAAAATTTTTTTGAGTATCATTTTTCAAAAATAAAAATGTAAATTGTACATTTTTATTCTTTTTCAGAAATTGTATTTACAATTAATTTGGAAAGCTTTTTTAGTTATTGTCATTATTACTTTAAAATTAATTAATATTAATAGAGACTATAGAATGTCCTTGGCATCTTTTACTAATTCTAAATGTAATATTATAAGTTAAATATTCTCACATTACTAACAGGAAACAAGATGGTTAAAAAATAATTCATTGTCTTGTAAGTAGTGTGAGAAAGAATTTGGGTTAAATTGAAGGTTTTCTGACTGGTTTCCTATTGGTTTCTTCATTAGAAGATTGAGATTAGTGAAATAAAGATTTTATTGTTTTGTGCAGAGTATTGTAACAATGAGAAAGAAATTAATTCCAAATATTTTATCATCAGTAATTTATTTCCTTAAGGTTAGGGTATAATATTTTCTAAAAACTATGATTTAATTTTTGAAGTTACTTGTATATGTAATTTTTTAAACTATTAGTAGTAAGAGGCAAAACCATATATAAATTAAGCGTGTATAATTGATTTTTTTTTCTTTTTAGAAGGAACAATATCCCCCATAGAAGAACCGCATGAAATACCAACAGGTATGACAAATCATTACTATGTAGTTTATTTTCTTCCTGTTTTTAGTTTAAAATGTCTATTTGGAAATCTGAATAAGAGAAAGGAAGCTAAATTATCCTGCTAAAGTAAGTTTATGAATAATAGCAATTTTTATGATACTCTAGCTCAAAAAAAATGTGGCTTTTTTTTTGATCAGCTACATAGAAATAATGAAATCCTTTCTCTGTAATTTACTATTTTAGACTGTCTATTAGTTTGTTTAAATAGAGCCATAGTGTAGTGCTATTATATTCTAATCATCATAAGGTATTGGGATAGGACATTTATTCTTTGTCATCTTGCCAAATCACAAAATATTTGATATAAAATAATGTCAGAGCTGGTCTCATACAAAATTTATGAAGTGAAGTTTCTCTTAGACTTGTTGCTCTTTGGTTGTATGATTATTAAAATTTTTGTGGAAATCAATACCAAATTTTCTTCCTTTTTCTTTCATCTCATATTCAAACCATTATTTTATCTTTATTTCCTTGTTTTCATCCTTATTTTCTTGTAAAAAATCAGTGGGTATTGAAAAATGGCAATATTTCTGTTGCTTTATGAAGGCAAAAAAGAATCTTTTATATTCTCTTTTTTAAATATTCTGTTTATATGTGTATATGGTGCTGGCTTTGTATACAGGTGGCACTTAAATATTTGGATGGATAGAGTCAGTGCTTAAAGTAAATTTTTGTTTCCAAGTGCATTCTTTTATTTTTGAGATGCTTTTGACTACGCTTACAAGTTACATTGGGGTATGATGCTTTTTGTCCTTATCTAATATTAATCAAAAATATATTTTTAATTGTTTAAGAATTATTATAAGCAGCTTTTCTCTACATTCTATTTATTTTCTTTTATATAATATGTTTTGGTTTCCTTTCCTGTCTCACATATATGTCTTGTTCAATTTAATGTAATGTTCTTTTTAGATAAAATAATTATTGATTCATTGATTATTCTTTTATTGGCTCTGATTTCATATTTTCCTTTTGAATTAAAAAATCTGAATTTGTGATAGAATTTTTATTTAATTCAGTATAAAAGTCTTCAACCAAAAGTCATACTTTAAACATTCATTGGTAACTTTTGTTTTTATATCTCATTCATTTATGAATATACAACTTTAAATTTAAGAAGAAAAAGGATCTTTTTTCCTTTAGGAATCTTACTTCCACATAGTACAGGAACAATGTGTGTGTGTGTGTGTGTGTGTGTGTGTGTGTGTATTTATATACACCCATGCACATACATGTGCATGTGCATGGGTGTATATATATATACATTTTACTGTCGATATTTCTTTACTTGTCTATTGCTCTTTTCAGTAGGCAAGTGAAGAAACATCAACAGTAAAACAATTCATTTATTTAGTGAGTTTTTTGGTATAAGGGAATATATAGGCAATGTGAAAAAATAAAAATTATTGGTATTAAAAATGAAAAATAAACTTAAAAATCAACTATATCTAATGTTTGTTAACATTTAATATGAATTTTAGAGAAGTAGCATGTTTAGGCTTTGCTCATTCCTTTTTTTTTTGAAGTTTTCAAGAAATAAGATGTGCCTCTGCACTTCTGATGAATATGGATTAAAGAAAAAAGTAGATATATGACCTTTATTATTTATAAATCATAGAACATATACCATTTCTGAAACATCTTTACCAAAGGAAATTTTGCCATGGGAAGTAGTTGCTGGAGTCAACACAAAGTGTTTCATGTAGAAGATGATGCCTGAACTGGGCTTTTAAGGAAATTGGGGATTCCTAAAGATGGCGTTGAAGAGACCTTGAGTTAAGAGATGGAATGTTATGTGTGAGGTTGGTTTGGACCATAGAGTATTTGAAGAGGAGAAGTATGTAGGGCTAGAAAAGGTAGGTTGGAGCCAGGTTAGGAGGGCCAAAGGGAAGAGTTTATTTTATCCCAGAATCAATATGGAGCCACTCTTATCTTATTTTGCAGAAAAGTGAAGTGATCAGTTCTGAGTTTTAAAAGTATTACTTTGATATGCAAAACGATGGTTTGGGAAAGAGATATGAAAGAAGGAAATCAATGTGGAAGGCTATTTCAGTAGTCCAGGGGAGAGGAGCTGAGCTATAAGTTATGTGAGTGGTGAGAAGGGGACAGATATGTGAAACATGCTTCAGAGGGAGTGTTAAGTTTTATGCCTGGGCTGTCTCTCCTTCTCTGATATGGCTGCAAATTTACTCCAGAGTTCATTTAATGAGCATTTGCTGCTAAAAGGTAGAGGAAGATAGATAGGAGTCTCTTAATTTTATATTGTATATGATTCTATGATTTTCCTTTATGAGAAGGGATTATTACATTCTTTATATTTGTATCCCTAGTACCTAACTCAGTTTCTGGTACATAATAGGAACTTAATATATATTTATTGGTTTGAGTGATTAGTCAATTGATTTAAATTTGAAAAACAAATGCCCTCCTTTGTTATTTCAACCTCTGTCCACAACATAACTTTTTCTTTCTGACCTTAGTGCTGCTGTCATTATTCTGTGATTTATGCTTTCTATATTATCCATTGTCAAGTGAATTCTTTAAGGCAAAGCTATAGGGGCAGAACTTCTTAAGAAGTACTTAAAAACTTCAGTGCAAAAATGAGCATAGCTAATGATAATGAAAAATATGGTTCTAGAATTTAGGAGTGTAAGAATCCAAAGATTTTTTTTAGACTACACAGATGCCTTATGTGTGTATGAATATTATGAATATTTTCTTAAATAGTTGAATCTCAAATTCTAGGCATAACAAGTCCAGAATTACATCACAAAAGTGAAATTGATTATTTTGATGGGAAATTAATTGTTGATAATTGTAGACATTCTTGAATTGACTTCATAGTTAGGCTACTGATTTGTCAGGGAAAAGATTAACATGTGAAACTAGCAGAAAATTTAAAAATAGAGATATGATATGCATTAAAACATTGCTGTTCTGACCTCTTTAAACAAACCATTGACATTGGAAAAACAGGAAATGGATGGATAAAAAGACCAACAGGCACAAATTCTGGCAGTTTCACTTAGATATTTAACCAGTGCAAATCATTTGCCCTAATGAGACCAGAAGAGCTCCCAAAAGTTTTTAAATGCTTGATTTATTTGCCAAACTGAAAGATATAATTACGGTCAACAACTAGTTTAGACGAATGCAGATTGAAGCATGCCATTCTTCACTGTATTTCCTCTATGAATTTTTCTCTACTGTTGTATAATAACACATGTTCAACTAATATATTACCAGTGTCTTGGGCAATGGAGGGAGAGTTCATGGATTACAGAATCAGAAAATGATTATTGAAAATTGTCCTGATGTAATCTGGAATAAAAATCCTTAATTAAAAATAACATTTAGAAAAAATCTTATGAATTAAGGTGGTGAAAAATTGTGAGTAATATTACTTAAAAAGATAGCAAAAAATTTTGGAAGGGTAAAAGTAGTTCTTGCAAAAGATACAGCTAAGTAATGTCATTCCAAAAGCATTTAATTATCAAATTGAAAGGACAATAAACAAGTGAAAGATATATTTTTCAACTTTTTTTTGCCACCATCAAAGACAGAATCTACTACAAACCTAACTGTGCTCACAGAGGAGTAGAAATGGCACTAAAATGGACTTGGGAACTATATAAACTTAACAAGGAAAGCCACTGAAGTAGGCACAAATATTCCCAGAGAAGATCTCTGCTGGAATTGATCCAGATTTGGGGAAAATGAGATCAATTCAGAAAGGATCTAGAGGGGAAACTATAAAGAGGCATAGTTTAAAAAAAAAATATATATATATATAAAAATCTTACCATTATTCTAAGAGAGATATTTGAAAAAAACCTGGAAACTTCTTACCCATATACCTATCTTCCTAGCTACATATTTTTTTATGAAAATAATAAATATATAAAAGGGACTCATTGGTTTAACAATTAAAAGAGAGCAAGTGGGTTTTCATAAGCATTATTTTATAGAAGACTCCATTTTTACTATTGCATAATTGTTTGAAAAATGTAAAAAAAAAATCTGATGCCAATATATTTTCTTGGTTATTTAAAAACAGAAACAGAAATTTAATTTGGTCTCTGAAAGCTGTCATCCCAAAATGTCCCTTATGTATATGTCATCAAAGAATCAAAAGATTCCGTGAAATACATAATTTTAAAACTATAATCTCTCAGTAGGAAAACCCCATTCAGAGACACTTTAATTATTAATATCACGCGAGGCATAAAGTAGGAAGATTCATGCTCTCCAAAAATGTATGTTATTATTCATTGTGATGGTCTAACAAAGTCCAAGTTGAAGATAGCTACTGAGGTGGTTACAGTCCTGGTTCATGGGTGATATTCTGCTGGTAATGTCAATCCCAAGAACATTTCAAAATCTAGTGATATCCCAAAAGTACTGAAAAGTATCTTGCCATCAATCAGCATTAGAGAAACTCAAATGAATATTGTATATTTTTTTATATGAAATTGGATGGCTATCTTAGAGTTAATTTATACATGGACAGACAAGGCAGATTAATAATAAATTGGGCCCACCATTGAACCCAAGGTTGAAGAGAGTGCAAACTACATTATCTTTGGAAGTATATAAGCATGGCAAGGGGGATCTTGGGAGAACCTATGTTTTGACTGAAAAATATTTTAATGATTCCAAATATCTCAGGTTCATATTTTGAATATCAGAATTCTTCTGGTAATGATGGATGGCTGCAAATCATAGAATGTTACATTATCCATAGATTTCAAGTTGATCATCCAAAAGGTAAAAGCGACACATTGTGAATTTGAGTAAGCTCCATCCTCTTACTAACAAGGAATTAGGGCAATTTTAGATTTAGACATAAGGGTAACTAAATTAGTTTGGAAGAACAGAAGGTTTAACATCTCATGGGAAATATTGGGGAGAAGTATGAAATATTAATGTTATCAGGTCTCAAACTATATTATAAATAATAACCCTCACGGTTCTTTGATACGAGTTTTAAAAAAAAATTGTTCATCAGTGGAATACACTTGATTAGCAAGAAACCAAAGCTGTCAAAAACACTGGTTCTATGTTTGATAAACCCAAATACAGGCAATACTGGAGGAAAACTCCTATTTTAACTAGAACTGAGAAAAATGAAAAACAGTTTGGTGGAAATTAGACTTAGGCTTACTAACATCATCATATCTAATGCTCTGCCACTAAATTTGTCATAAATATGTGATCTGAAGATTAAAAAACATCATTAAAAGTTAGAAAAAAAATAAGATTCGATGCCTCTCACAACTGTGATAAGAGGAACTGTTCTTAACAAAGCATAGAGGATATCATAAAAGACAAAATAGACATAGACATTAGTCAGATAGATTTGTAATTTCATTAATTTGGTCAGTCATTCAGTTCTCAGCTACTCCATAGTCTTCCATGAATTCCTCAAAGGTGGCATATTCAGTGTGCTGGGAAGCTTTCCTTAACTGTACCCATATACTAATGAAGCTCTTTCACTGTTCTCCTGTTTTTGCTCTTTCTTTTATTTGCAACATAACTGGTGCATCCTCTCTTCCTATTGAATATTTTCCTGTTGATATCTTTTACTTGTTTTTCTTTGAAGAACATAGACTCTGTGTTGCATCCTGGTCACACTTGTGTGCCTCTAATTTGTCCTTTAATCTTTGCATAGGTAACAACAATAAAAATTGAATAAGATAAACATTTGGTTGGGAAAATTTATTGACTGATAAGACTGATATCCAAAATATATATGATATTTGCATAAGTTCTAACACTGAGTCATTCTTCTATAAGTAAGACAATAAAGGATATGGACAATTTCCAAAAGATGAAATTGCAGAGTATAAATAACCATTTGAAAATGTGTTCCAAATCATCAATAGTGAGATACAAATAACTTTAAAACAACTCTTAAAGTTCTAGATTATCTCATATAAATTGAAAAGTTGAAGGGCTATTAGAGAGGCTATTATGGCACATAGGCTCTTTAGTAAAGTTGTCTAATTGTTCTGTATTTCCAAATAAAGAGCTAGGAACAAAGTGGATTTCTATTGAAATTTTATGGCATATGATTGTAATAGATGGTTTCATTCAATAATAAAGGACAAAGTATTAAGAATTCAGAGAAATTGGAAATATTTTCATGGATTAATGCAGAACCTGTAGAATAGTATACATATTGTTTATAACTTTGTAAATTAAAATATCATTAAATCACACTGTACATTATTGTAAATCCAGGGATAGCTCCTGAAAATAGATAATGAAATGTACCTCCTTCCTTATGACTGAGAGATAGTGGAGGAAGAATATTGCTTATGTTATCAGATGCATGAATTCTGCTAACCTTATTCCATAAAATCCATTTGGGAACTGAGGAAAAGTCCCCATATAAGCAGACTTCACTTTTTTTTAATTTTAGTCAGAATCTTACCTTTTTTTTGAAGTTATGGTAATTGACCTTAGCTTTTATTTCACTAGTGAGACTAAAAAAAATTTTTTTTTAATGGTTGTTAGGGTAATAGAATCAGAATTAGAAGGAGATCTTCTAATACTAGTCCAACTTTTTCATTTTTGGGATTTGGAAACAGGCCTAGAGATGTTCAGTTATTTACTAATATTCTTACCCAGGCCCTACGAGTTTATGAATAATATTCTCTAATGTGTTTGCCTTTGGACTTTGTTATTCAAATGATTTTATGAACCTTTGGAATCATGGTACTGATTTAAGGGGAAAATCTATAGAAAGAGAAAGCATAAAAGAAAACTTTTAAATAAAAACTAGGTACTTAATATGGAACAGGAAATTCTTTTTTTAATTTCAGCACTCTGTTACCAGTTATTTGGTTTTCCAATAGTCATTTAAACAGAGATGATGCGATTTTAGTTAGGACATCTAAACTGTGGCTATTCTCTTTAAATACCCAGTTTAAAACTTATACAAGATACAATTTTGAGATATCATTCTAGATTTTTCCTTTATGAATCCTCTTACCCGTAATGGAAAACACTAAAGAGGGAAAGAATAAGTGAATTGAAGTACCAGCAATTGTGTTTCTTTGATCAATTTAAATTCTCTAATTTCAGTCTTCCTTGATTTTGGAGAGGTAGTATGGCATAGTCAATAGAAGTTTAGTCTTGGAATAAGAAAGATCTGGATTCAAGTGCCATTTCTGACTCTTACTAGTTTTTGATCAAAGACAAGTTGTTTGTCCTCTCAGCAGAGGAAATTTTGCAAAACTAATTTATAGTTCAATGTTTATTTGTACTCGTAGAAGGAACTTACATAACAATAGTTCCCTATACTGATGAGGCATGTCAGGACCAAAAACAAAAAAAAGGAAAGAATAAAGAAAAACAAAACTTTTGATTTTATTTGAAAATTAAGGAATTCAAAATTCATAGGCAATCGCCTGGTTAATATATAATCTCACATCCTATATACTCTTACTTAGTTTAGCTGATGCCATCTTAGAACATCTCATGACAGGTAGTTATTAGAAAGTAACTATTTTGTCACAAAGTTTTCCTCTGTATAAAGCATTTATAATTTGATTTATTTTTAGTGTTTTAAGTAAATATTTAAATTCAGTAATATTACATTTTGTGTCTGGTTGGTCCTTTAATTTAGATCTCCCCTTATTTTCACAGATACTTAAAGCTTCAAAAAGACTGTCCCTACTACAGGAGGACCAGCCATTACCACAAGGGAGAAACAGATGGTTATGATAGCTCTTGTGAAGTAATTGCTAAGGAGTTCAGTATCTTTGGGAAAGAACACTAAGATATCTTAAAGGAGTGATAGCCGACTGTCATATTAGGACACTTAAATAAAACACACATAGAAAAACATTTTAGAAGTACTTTATCTATATTCCTGTATATTTTTTTTGTGGGGCCAATGAAGGTCAAATTCAGTGCATTTATTAGTTTTATTTTGCCTCTTTTTTTTCCTTGTTTTAAGACTTATCTGCATTTATGTGTGATCTTCAAGTAATTCCTTGTATTCTATTAGTAATGTAGCATCAATAGACTTTTTTGAGAGTTTTAAAATGTATATTTTATTGTGGATACTTAACAGCAAAAATTGAGAATAATTTGGATGGACATAAGCATAGAATGCTTTTAAAATCATTTTATAACTGCTAAGGAGCTTTTGAGTCAGTACCTTTAATTAGTAACATTAATGAATATGTGAGCTGTGAAATTTTGAATTGCACTGATTATTTTATCAACATAAATTTCAAGCTTCCTAATAAAAGTGCAAAAATGAAGCTTTTATAAAGTACTGTTTGTTTAACTGGCTATTTAGAAAATGGTTTCAATATTAAATATTGAATTTCTTATACATAAGATAAATCATTTTCAGAATGATGGAGAAAATGACATTTTAAATATGTAGGCAAGATGTAAGCTAATTTATGAAACACATTTTGTCTCAGCAGAATGATAGGATCCTAGCTGTATTTTTAATCTACTATTGAAATTTTAGAAAATAAAGCATAGAAGTTGCTGGTGTATTATTTGAAAGCTTGTTCACCGGCAAGTTTGTTTAAGCTAATAAAAGCACTTGGCTGTTGCATATACAATGATATTAAGAATAAAATTCTTTCATAGTCAATTATATCTACCTACTTTGATTGATTAATATTTTTCAGAATGGATATGTAGTCTCTGTTGCATGTTACTATTTCACGCCATTTGAGATATTTTGTTTTTGTTTTTATTTTTTTACATTATTCTGTGTTTTGGATCAGAAAATGTTTTGGCTCTGAAATTATTGCTGTAAAAAAGTAATTGTTTCATCCATTAAAAAGAAGTGGAGAAAACTTCACTTTTAGAGAAGCATTTGTGAAATAAGCCATAAAATTTAGTTGCATTTTGATTGATAGGCATGTATTTTGAGTATGTTAAATACTGTCTCTTGAGAGGGACACCTTTATTTTCTGCTATAAAACCCTAAAATCTATATTGTGTTTTTATCACAGTGCTCAGAGTATTATTTTAATAAGTTCTGAATGCTAACTACATATGAAATATATTCCAAAATAATAAGCTATAAACTGGTAAGGGAACCAATAATCCTCTAAAGCTGTGACATGGGCGATACAGAACTAATGTGTAATTAAAAAAATTCTCAATTCATATTATGAATTGTAGAATATTTTTATAAAGCCATATTTTTTAAGGAAATTTGAGAGTAACATATGATTGATGAAAGGGAATAATAAATCTTACTGCATTTTTGTATTATGATAATCTATTTATAGAATACTGGAAATTGAGAATACCTTGTACTCTGGTCAGATTTTAATTCCTTTGTAACTCTAAATAACTGATTTTATGAACTTCATGTTTACAAATGTGTGCCAAGCGGGGAAGGATCAATGGATTAGAAAAATTTTTTAAAAAGATGTATATTTCTTCTGTTTAATGTCATTTGACTGCAATAAAACACAGAAGAATATTTTTGCCTTTGCATTGTCATTATTTAAAAATACTTTCAAGTGTCATTATTTATTGATATATATTTCTGCTTAATCTATAAAATATTATATTGGAGGACTAATATATTTGGTTCCTTGAAAGGCACCTACATTTTAGTAATTTTCAGACTTGCTATAAGCCTTCCTGATAGTCATTGTTTATATACTACACTTTTAATGATCTATAAAAAAAATTGGCTAAAAGTTTATGGAATTCCTTCCTTCATTATTTGAGGGGAATGGAGGTGCTATGGAAGGAACCATGTAGAATCCACAATGTACAATGGATTCCAAATATAGCATGTCTGTAATGTAGATCAATAATAGCAAACTCAAAAAGAAGCAAGAATCACCAAAATGGTAACATTTACAGCCTCTGACTTTGAACCACATACCAACATTATCTGTGTTTTGTTCTGTTTTTATTTTGTCAAAGATTTTCCAATTATACTTTAATTTAGTTCCTGAGGCATTGGGGAAAGTATGTTTATACTTCTGGTCTAAATGGCAGAAGCTTAGGGGAAAGTACCAAAAGGAAAAGAAAAACACAAACTTTTGGTAATGGTACACAATTTTATTTTCATGCCTTTCCTTAACATAGAGCAGATACTTAAAATAAAAGGATTTGTTTTAGAAAATAGAGGTACAAATCTCTAAAAGCAAAATCAGATTTTTTTGACTATAAGAAACTCCTTAAAGGAGGATATAAAATGTACAGATAAGTAAATACTGTATAGTAAGACTAAAGGTAAGTTGGAGCCATATTGTGAAGGGCTTTAAATGCCAAACAAGGGCATTTGTATTTGATCCTAGAAGCAGTAGGGGGTTACCAGAGTTTATTGAGTAGGGTGGAGATGTAGTCAGGCTTATGCTTTAGGAAAACCTCTTTGGTGACCTTGGGAAGGATGGATTGGAGAGAGCCAAGGAGACCAAGTTAGGAGGCTGTTGTGATAACTAGGCTATTGGCCATGGAATGGAGAAGAGAAATATCCTCCATGTGGAAGAATGAGTGAGCCTTGACAACTGTTTAGATCCATGGAGTGAAGGATGATAAAAGAGCCAGTGGTGACTATGTGTCTGGTGGTGCAATCACCAGAAGTGGTTTGGAAGAAAGGACAAATTCTGTTTGCACAGGTTGAGTTTGAGATGCCTGTAGTATACATTTTAAAATGTGAAAAACACTTTTCACTGGAACCATTTGTCTTAGAGTTTCTCAGCACCTAAATCCCATTAGTCTGACCTTTCTCCTGTCCTGATACAACTCTTATGACTCCCTATGTCCTTGTTCTTCCACCGTTCCAGAAGGCATATGTGTGAGCTTGTTGCCTTTTGTCTACTTCTGCTCTCTTCACCCAGCATTGATTATGTATCCTGTCATATCTTTTTGCCCTGCTTCTGTATTTAGCCTGTCATTTTTATTTTTATTTTAAAAAGATATGTGTTCCCCCAATATACTGATTTACTTTTTTGTCTTAACTGCCCTCTTGATAATTAATATTTCTCATGATATCTGTATTTGATATTTGATATTTTTCCATGATATTTCTATAGAGATTTTTTAAATCCATGAGTAAATGTCTCTCAGATTTGGGGTTTAATTTTTTAAGAAAATCAAACATAAATCTCAACCCACATTCATGTTTGTTTATTCCTAGCCAAATAAAAATAATTTTATTTTTAGTTTTTTTCATTGCTATATGAAAACATTTGATTTTCTGCTGTTTACTCATTTTCCATGCTTAGTATTTATTTATTTCTTAGTTCTTTTGAAGGTATGACTGAAATTCTTCACTTTTACTATATGCATAATGATTTTATTTGCTATTTAGGCTCAGATTTGCAGGATGTTATTTTTGGGTGCTGACCAATCTTTGCTTTCCCAAACATATTCCAGTTTTTCCTGGATTAATTGCAACTGTCGCATGATTCTTTGATTTTCTGATTCACTCACCTTTGAGTATTTTTCCTTGTTGCCTAAGTAAAAAACAAAAGATTATTGCTTTTTTTATTTGGATATGATGTTTCTTGGATATTTAAACTTTTATATTTTTGGTCTTCTTTGGATTCACATACTCTTTACCTTAGTGTCTACTCCCAATATTTCTGTGCAGTGTTTCTTCATGATTTCTCAGTCATGGTGTTCAATTTTATTTTCATGATTTATTTTTCTGGAAAATTTATAGTTTTTATATTATCTCTTTATCAGGTTCACTTTTCTTATTTTGCAGAGCTCTCCCATAGTTGTCTTTTGATTTTGTCCAATTACTTTATAACTTTTTTTTTTGTGATCCAATTCTGTGTGTTTTTAAAAGAATTTACCATTTTGGAGAGCAGTTCTTTTTTTGTGCACAACTATTTTAGTGTTATAACTTGTTAATTTTTTAAGGGTGTTAATTTCTAGTCTTAAAAAAGTGTTCTAACTTTCATTGTTCCCTTGAACTATTCTTGAGGTTATTGAAATTTTCTGTCATAATTCTGGAGACAGGCAAAATTTGTTGTCTTCCATTGTGATTCTAGTCTCAGTTCCACCTCTACTGGATTCCTTAGGCATCAGGATTCAGATAAACCATTCCTTTATTTTTTTAAGCCTCTAATGTCTGTCTCAGAATTAATACTGTGTAGTAATTACAAGGCAGAAGAATGGTAAGGGCCAGGCAAGGGGAATTAAGTGGCTTGACCAGGGTCACACAGCTAGGAAGTGTTTGAGGCCAAATTTAAACCTACGTCTGCCTGGCTGTCAATCCACTGAGCCACCTAAGCTTCCTCCCAACCATTCCTTTAATAACAAACATAACCAACAGCACCACTCTCCTAGGCAAAAGCAGAGTCCAAGATGCAAAAACATAGACCAGGAAGGTAAGTGTAGGCAAAAGTCAAATCTAAGGATATTAGAGTTAACAACAATCGACATTAATTGTAACAACATATCTTTATATTTATATTTGCAAAATGCTTCACAATTGTTAACTTTTTTCTTTTAGAACAACTCGATGAGATATTATCTCCATTTTACAGATAAGGAAACCACAGAAGATAGCTTAAAAAGTCAGCAAGGAAGTTCTTTGGGGTTTCAGGAACTCCTCATCAAAGTCCTAAAACTTTTGTGTCTTATTGCCTGAATGGTCTACAAGTGGGTCCCCACATCACTATCTGGAGACTGTAAGATTATTTTAGTGTTTTGACTTAAATCTAAATTATTGGTCACTAGAGAGAGACAGAGAGACAGAGATAGAGACAGAGACAGAGAGAAAGAGAGAGACAGAGACAGAGAGAGAGAGAGAAAGAGAGAAAGAGAGAGAGAATGAATTTAAAATGCTCTGGCTCAAGTTGAGCCAGGCCTTGGCCAAAGTGGCCTCCCTGAGCCTAAGGTTAAGGGAGTCAGTCTTATCACTCACCGCGAGGTTCCAGTCCTCCACTGAACTCAATCTTCTGAACTGAGTTCAGAATCTAATTCCACTCCAAAATCAATTGCCTGAACTGACTTTTTACCCCTCCTTTTAAAGAAAATTTTCTCTTGTCACCTCCCTTAAATTTTTACGTCTACCAATCACAGTAGATGCTTTTTTCCAGGGCTGCCCATTCTTAGTTTTCACCACTCTTTAGTTCACACCTTCTCTGGTTAGATTATATCTTCTGACTACTTCACACCTCTTTGTTAAGCTTGCCTTTTGTGAGTTACTTGACCTTTTTGTGATTAATTTAACCTTTACAGGTACTTAACACCTTTTTGTATTGGATCTAAAAATAGACCTAGCTTAAGGTTCTAGCTTTACTATAAGGTATGAGTTAAGTGCCTTCATTGTTCAATCAGGAGTTTACAACTTTTATCTTCCCCTAAAGTATGTCTGATTAGGGTGGAATAATTTTAAAAGTTCCCAATACATTCCTGATTCTTGTTAGACCAAGTATTTCCATTGTTACAATAAGGAAATAGCTAAATCAAATCTTTCTAAAGTACAGTCTGAGAAGTTTTTAAGATTCACAGGACAAAGTGTCCCAGGTCTATTACTTAAGAGCAAGTTTCAGAAAAGAGAAAGGGTATGTGTTCTTTTTACTCTGTCCCTTTAAGGGAGAAGACCACAGAATTTGCAGCGGTCACTTTAAAAGGCCCAAATAAAAGAGCGACAGTAGGGAGTTTCTAGGCCTGTCTCTTGAGCTTCTGGAGAGCAGGTGGCAGTATCTTTCCTCTGAGAAAAACATAAGATTTTAATTACTTCGATACTTTTTTATTTAAAAGTGAGATTCATACTAAACAGAGAAAAAGAGTTTACTAAGAGCTTTTACAAAACTCTCTGACACCATTGGGAGTGGAGCTGAGGCAAGAAGAAACTGTAAGAAGGCCTACTTCTTGGCCTGATTTCTGAAGAAAGAGAGAAACTGATTCAACTTCTCTCCCTCGAGATCTTACAATTACTTTAAGTTACTTTAGGTTTATATATTTAAAGTTTATCCATTTAGTGTAGCTTAATAACAGAGAAGTTAATATTATAGACACAAGTCTAGATGAGGGCAGGTTCGCCTCCGTGAAAATGAAGACACTCTGTGAGGAGAAGTTGTGGGGGTTGGTTTATTTAGAAATCCCAGTGTTAGGATTATATAAGAGATTTCCTGTCCCATTCCTAGCTCCTATCCTCATACTTCCTTTACTACCACTACTAAGAATAAAACTGGAATTGGATGAAACTGCTTCCTGAGCTCCATCAACCATCAGTAATTAGTTTAACAACTGACAGCTACAATGATTATAATAGCCTGGGCCATGCTAGATTTAGTTTACTTATTACGACTAATCAATAATAGTTTGATTATCAATATACACCAGCTACTATTGACCTATTACTAGATTCAATTTATATATTGCACTTAGCATTTTGACTCACTACATTGCAAATTGTGTAGATAAATATGTAGTAAGCAAGTTTCATATATATTGGGGCTCCCAGTCTTTTCTGTGATTTTGATTTCACTGAAATAAGACATCTTTATGGATGTGTTGCTTACTTTGATTCTTGTATCTCCAGAACAGTGCCTGACACATAATTGCTGCATGAGAAATGCGTATTGAATTGAATATGAAACTAGGCAAACATTAAAACTGATACTGTGTAGGGTAGGACCAAGCCTTTCCCTCCCCACTGCCCCAAAGACCTGACCATGGTCAACTTTGAAAATTAATCTGATTACACATATGCACATACATGCACAAATTGTATTATTCTGACATCCTTTATACAGAAATAATACTGGTGAGCAGTAGTCAAGAAAGGTAGTTTTTAGGAATGTTCTGGTATTAATTGATAAGATTTTCATGGACCCATTCTCAGACCCAGCTGAGATGCTTGGCTAAGGTGGTAGAGAGGAGGAGAGTTTTGAGAGTCTTATTTCCATGCATGAAATATGAGAGCCTAATATGTTGGATCTATGGCTTCGCCTTATTTAGCTCAATATTCCTACCTATTAAAAAAAAAAAAAACAGCTGAGAATGGTACAGGGATAGTTCCAGACATGGAGTCAGAAGATGAGTATCTCTGTCACCAGGTTTCTGCATAGTCTTTAAATTTCATTTTGCTTCTCTGAACTTTAGCATCCTTATATAAAAATGAGTGGATTAGAGCTGACTATTTCTCTGAGGTCCCTTCCAGATCTAACAATCTATGTTTCAGTGAAGTGGTTGCAAACACAGATTTACAGACACAGAACTCACAGAAAAATCTCTCTGTACATAGATTTAATAAACTTTAGGACTGTAGGGTGAAAGATTTAGTTAAAAAACTCTAGATGTGATGTGGTTTTAACTATAATTTTACAAATCAAGGAACTGAGGTCCTGAAAGGTTCTGTCATAGATAGATAGACACAGACAGACAGACGGATAGATTGATAGATAGTGATGGATAGTGTAAGGGGAAAAAGTGTTAATTATATAAAAAGGTTGGACTGGATTTTATTTAAAATAGGGTCAGGAATTTATATTAATTTTATTTTAAATTTAAATTAATTTTATTTAAAATAGGGTCAGGAATTTATATTAATTCCAAAGAGATTTATTTATAATTTATGCAAAATATAAAAAGAGTGAAGAAAATCGGAGAGAGGGTAGGGTAAAATTTCTAGCCTAAGCACTAAGTAATTTACTCCCAGCCCCTGGTTCAACCTGATCAAGGAGAGTTAGTCCTTGGGCCTCCACAAAGCCGAGGACCTAGGGAAGTCTCTCCTGAGACTAGCCTCTTCAGAAAATCCAATATGAAAGGAATCAGCCTTTTATTCACCATGTCTCAGGTCCAGTCAGCAGATTCTCCACCAGCCTCCACTCCAAAGAAAGAGAACTGCCAGTAGAACTGCAAGTAAAAACTCCAAGTAGGACCCACTCAGAAAGTTGTCACTCTCTTTTAAAGACACTTTGTTTTGCTTCACTTCTTGTGCCTTCCCCTAATTCTATGCCTACCAATCACAGTTGAAGTCCTGCTTTAGGATGGAAGTTAAAGGTTTTTTTTTTTTTTTAAAGAGTAATCAAGCTCTCTATGTTTGGAATTAAGTGTCTGAATTAAAGTGACTTCTATTTTTCCTTTAAAACTTTTATCAACTTAGTTTTGACTGAATTAAAATTCTTTTTTATTTTCTGTTTTCTGAATGATAATAGTAACAGTGGAGAAATGTCCTGGGGGAAAAGGCAACACTCAGAGCTGAGCACTTGACCAGCTTGGGTGTATGCCTGTGTTAGGCTGGGGAGAAAGAAGATTATTCTCTATGAGGCCTTTGATATTCAACAGTGTAATAATGTGTGCACATGAGAGTGGATAGCTTTAAACTCATAGGTTAGCAGAGGTAGAATTCAAATCTAGGCCCCTATCCGAAACCCTGTATTCCTACATTATTGCTCCTTGCTCTTCTGTAGACTATGACTATGAAATGATAGGGCTGACATTCATGTGTAAGATTTAAATTAATATCCAGTACTCCAAGTATTATATTTATTAACAGTCACTTGAAGTAGAAGGAATAAAAAGCAGATAGAAGTATAAAAACCTAATTATCTAACAAAAATAAGACCACATGAGTAAGTTCTCCTGCAAGAGACAGACAGAGAGAGAGAGAGAGAGAGAGAGAGAGAGAGAGAGAGAGAGAGAGAGAGAGACAGGGAGAGAGGGAGAGAGAGAAAAAGAGAGAGGGAGAGAGAGAGGGAGGAAGAGAGGGAGAGAGAAAAAGAGAGGGAGAGAGAGGAAGGGAGAGAGGGAGAGAGAGAGAGAGAGAGAGAGAGAGAGAGAGAGAGAGAGAGAGAGAGAGAGAGAGAGAGAGAGAGAGAGAGACACACGCAGGACTGCACAAAACTTAATATCCTCCCTATGTCAGTACGTAACGTGAAGAGGAAAGTTGGATGCTGGGAATTGGAGTTTCTGAGGAACAGATTCTATTTACACACATGTGTAGCTTAGACTTGCATAGCTCCATCAGATATAGTCACATAACACTAATATTTATTTATGAAAATGCTCTTATGACTGAAAATAAATGAAGCCTCAGTAGGATGTATTTTTTTGCTGTTTGTCTTTATGGCTTCAATCCAATTGTATTCCTATAGTAAGGGCTTACTATCATTCCACTAAAGTAAATTATATGCTTTAAAAGTTCAGTATTTAGAGAGACTTTTTATTTACTTAAAATTCATATTTCATCAAATGATTAAATGAATGAAATTCACTATTTTCAATGAAGCTTCTCCTATGTGTAAGGCATTTCAATAGGGGGTTCAAAGATGATGAATGAAGTCATCACTATTCATGAAGAGATTTAAAAACTTTTATACCTTGAGATGTTGAATGCTGCGTTTCATGTCTCTTTTTTTTTCTCTAATCTTTCAGAAGCAGCTATGAAAACAAATGATCCAGAACAAAAAGAAAAAGGTGAGATCATTTTGTTTATCTATTCAACTACAGTTTATATATAAATGTCTCTGTGTTGTTAATGAGGAATGTAACATTGTATTTTGTATTTCTAAAAGAAATTGTTTATTTTATATTTTCATTTTAGTTTTTTCTAATTAAGTAGGTTCTGCTATAGGATGACTGTTGTCTTATACTCTATGATGTGACAGTAATAGTCATTAATATTATATTACTATTTGTTAATATTATTAAGTATGATTGTTAAAAAATAATAACTGGACTCTAGGATGGGGGAAGGAAAGGGGGGAGAGAGACAACAAGAATCATGTAACCATGCAAAAAAATTAAAAAAATAAAAACTAAACCCCAAAAAAATCTGTCCCCCCAAATAATAACTAACATTTATATAGCACTATATGCCAAACACTTTAAAATTCTTATCTTCCTTTTGTTCCTTATAACAACCCTGGGAAGTAGGTGCTGTTATTGTTTTTATTTTGCACATGAAGAAACTGAAGCAAATTGAGGGTTAAGTGATTTTGCTCCAGGCATACAGCTAGCAAGTGTTTGAGTCTAGATTGCAACTTGGGTCTTCTTGACTCCAGGTTCTGTGCTCTACCTCCTTGACTAAATGCAAAGAATGTATTGTTGCCTCTGTTAAAGTATATATAAAGCAAAATCAGAAAAAAAATTATAAATTAGGTTTTCAATGTCATTACCATATACCATTGTTGGTATACAGTAGATGCTTAACATGTTCTTATTAGTTGATTATTGAATATTCAAGAAAAGACATGGTTTGATGGCAATGATGGTTTATTATTCTAGTATTCATCTGTGGCATTTTACTTCTGATTTGATTACTTCACTATTTTCCTGTTGACTCTATTGGACTTCCCAGTGAAAAGAATGTTGTAAAAGATTTCTTTCACCTGTTTATTAGAAAAATCCCTCTTTTTTTTTTGCAGTTATGTATTCTGTCATTGAAATCCTAAGAACAATTTGTCTGAATAAATTAATTCCTCTTTTCCTCTTCACAATGAAAGTTTAATTAAATCAGATGCAAATTGCCCTCAAGCAACTCTGTAACTTTGTACATCATTGTGGATGCGCAGCCACAGAAGTTCTGTTGTATTTGTCCTGGAAAATAGGGAAGTGTGTATTAGATCCCTCTCTGAGTTGCCATATTTGATAATTAGATAAAAGTGAATACTTTATGAATTGATCACAATTGAATTCTTTACTGGATTTGTTATATCATTGATGTAGGTATTCCCTTCCTGGTGCAGGTTTCAGCCCATCCATAATTTCTGATCCTGTGTAACTGCTGTCCATGCCACTCTCTAAATTCTTAACAGGACAGCTTCCACATATGGTGCATATCTTCCTGTTCATGAGTGCTACTTCCTAATGAAACCATCACCTCCTTTTCCAGACATCTTTGATATTTTTTCTAGCTTATACTTTGGTCATTAGTAATACATTCCAGTCTGTGTCCACTCTGTTTCTTCCTTTCCTTTTTGGGAAACCCACAATTTTGATTTTATTTTTTAGAGATTATAGCAATATATGATTAAATATATGATTAAAGCATCCCAGAAGGATATTAGTGTTTTTAAAAGATGGGCTTTTGCTTTAAAGAGTGACTTGGCGACATTGAAAATATGACATGATTTCCCAAGCTCATTCCATTTGTTCATTGAGCTGTTCCCAAAGTAATTCATGATTCTTTGGCAGATTCTCAGTAGTTTGGAACTCCAGTCTGATTTCTTAAGAGAATTGTACTAACTGAAAAGCATGCGTCAGCCTATTGGGGGCCAAATTTCTTTGCTGTAGAGAATGTGTCTTAGCTCCTGCTATCAAATTGTAGAGTTTAACCTGTAGAGCAGGGGCT
Source organism: Monodelphis domestica (assembly GCF_027887165.1). Lineage (NCBI taxonomy): Eukaryota > Metazoa > Chordata > Mammalia > Didelphimorphia > Didelphidae > Monodelphis > Monodelphis domestica. Next base: position 310,701,904 of record NC_077229.1, on the reverse strand, counting down.
TTTAATTTGGAATCCATGGCATCCCCCCTTATCCCTCAAGAGGTCCATAGATACATTTCATAGATAATCTGTAACATGGGTGGGGAAAACATTTATCTTTTTTTTACTAACTTTTAACTTGAGCATTTCCTTCAATTATGAATTTTTTAAAAATTATTTTGAGAAGGGATTTATAGGTTTCAACAAACTTCCAAAGTGGACAATCTCACACACACATACAGAATTAAAAAAAAAAAATCTCAGCCATACTGTGTGGAGAAAAGAAAGAAATTATAAATCTCAGTTTTACCTTCCACGCACTGTTCAGTCCTAAAGTCACTAGAAAATCCTGGTTATTTCCTTCCCTGAAGAACAGTTATAACTGCCATCTCAATATCCCCCAATTTAGTCTTCAGATAACACATTTGATGACAGTTAGGATCGAAAAAGTTCTCATTAAGCTACTTTGGCCAGATCTAATGACATGAAATTTGAAGTCTTATGTTTGGGTTAAAAGAAATAAACTTTGACAATATAAGACGGAAGAGATATGGCTGGTCACCATTGTGATGTGGTAGCCTCCGTAGCTAATGAGTTCCTTTTGGAAAAAGCTGACTTTAGGGGTTTCATTGATATTCTAAAACTATGCAGCTAAGAAACGTTGTCTCCCACCGCAGGTCAGCACTCATGTAGAGGCGCCTGGGGGACTAACAGTTCTTAAGCACAAGTCTTCCTGATTCAGGAACCGCTTCTATTTTCTATGATACCAGTCTCACTCTTAGACTGCATTAAGGGAATTATAATTTGCAGGACTAAGGAGATGTACTCTGAGTGCCACATTTTGGAAGGATGTGGGTAATCCAGAGAGTGCCTCGGAGTAAGACAGCCAGGATGGTGAAAGGCTTCAGAGTCACACCTCATTGAGAATCAGTTTGAGGAGTTGAGGGTTTTTAACCTGATTAAGAGCTTTAAGCACAATAGCTGTTATGAGGCAAATGAGACACTTAAGTGACTCCATGGATAGAATGCTTAACCTTGAGTTAGGAAGATGTGAGTTCAAATCTGCACTCAGATACTTACGAGCTGTTGACTCTGGGCAAGTCACTTAACATATTTGCCTTAATTGGAGGAGGAAATGGAAAATTACTCCAGTATCTTTGCCAAGAAAACCCTATGGATAGTATGGTTCAAGGGGATCATAAACCAACACAACAATGGCAGTTGCCTTCAACTATTTTGAAGGACTTTGAAACAGAGATTAGGTTTGGCAGAGCTAAAATAATCAGTGGAAATTGCACCCCAGGCAGATTTTGGTATAAATGTAAGGAAAACTTTCTAATTATTAGAGCTATCCAAAAATGGAATGAGAGCTACTAGGATAGAGAAAGGTCTGGCTTTGGAATCAGCAAATCTTGGGTTCAAAACTGTAGCTGTACTAGTATTTAAGAAATGTTTATTGATCATTGATTGTTTAATCTAGGTCTTTGGAGAGAAATTCCACACTGGGTATTCCCTATACTGTTTAAGTCACAGGGGCAAAATTGCCTTTGCCAATAGGGGAAGACAACACATAATAAAAGAGATCAAAAGAGTTAGGGTGGGGAGGCATCTTTTGCCACACTAGCTTTTCCCCTCAGAGAATGCTTTAAAGCAAAGGCTGAGTGACTGACTGCTTGTCAGATATATTGTAGTGAAAAATCGTGTTTAAGTGTGGCTATACTTTAGTCTCTGAGGTCTTGTCAAATCTTAAGATTCTGTGATTATTATTCAAAGGAGTATCTTGGATTCCTGTCCAATATTTAGGTATTTTTTGGTCCTATATAATATTTAATGCAGTATTTGCTAAAAAAACTCAGTTAGCCACTTTGGAATTGAAATATGCTGATGGAATTCTAGTATTCCCTAACTGAGCATACAGAGGGGTTTGTAAAACTTAGAATAAAGTAGATGAAATGGAATCTACTGTACTCTAAAAATTGCTGCATGTGAGTATTTGTGTAGCTTCTTGATTGTTTTCCAATGTAAGTTTCTCTGGCATACAGTTTTTTGTAGCATTTTATTTCACATTAGACAATGACTTAATGAAATTTTTAACTCTTAAATGTAGCTATCCAGGACATCTCTATGCGGTAATACAGAAAGTCAGCATGGTTTAGTTACTGAAGCATGGATATGGCTAGTTTTGATTGTAAACTTGATTTCTTGAATATGAGTAATGATAATTTGGAGGTTAGAGTTATCCTGTAACTTACATGTGCTTAACCAGAATGTAAAGTGCCATTTCTTTCACTTACTACCTGGGAGAATTTAGGCAACTCACTTTACCTCTTAGCTAATTAGTTTTCCCTTCATAAAGAAATTGGACTGGGTGATCACTAAGGTTTTTTCCATTTCAGTCCTATTTCTCGTTGACATCAATTCTCCATGATAATAGGGACTTCTTTCTAATAATAGTAGCATACATTTCTAGAAAGCTCTATGGTTTAGAACTATAAATGATTCTGTGACCTTGGTAGGGAAGGATTTATCATTACCATTTTTACAGATGAGCAAATTGAGACAAACTGAATTTTCCATAGTCAGAAGATAAGTCTTAGTAATGGAATTTTACCTTGATACTCTAATGCTTTCTCCACTATCACACTTAGTTAAAAAAAATCCCACATTTATTGAAGCAGCAAAAAAAAAAAGAAAAAAGAATGAGCTTGTGATAATTTTAACTGTAATTCTGTAAAGAAAGTACTATATAAAATACACAAAAACCTATCCAGTGAATCTTAGGCTTGCTAGTACAAGAATAGTGTGTGTATATCACTTGATCAATAAACTTTCTTAGTATTTGAAAGCCAAGACTTAGATTTACAAAATAGACACTTAAAAAAACTTGGCTGATGCTTCTTTGCCCAATTGGACATAGGAAAAACAGTAAATTTCAACTGGTGTCCAAATGAACACATGACCATTGTTTTGGCATCAACTGCAGGGGAAATTAGAATATAAAAATTGGTGTATCTTTCCTATTCTTTTGTCTCTCCTTATCTCTCCTTGTGTATTTTTCTCTCTTTTTCTCTCCTTCCCTTTGTTTTTCCTCTCCTCCTATTTCCACTATACCACAGCTTTAGAGAGAACCAAAGCACCCATTTCAGTGATTTGCTCTGTCACTATGGGATAGTTTTGCTACTTGCAAAATGGAAGTTTATTTTAGTATTAATTAGGTGTTTATGGTTTAAATTTTGGTAAAACATGAACTTTTAGCTTTACTTTTATACAGTACACAATGTATTAGTGTTAAGATACTAAAAAAAGAATTCCTACAAATGTAGCCTTAGATGCCTTTATTGAAAAATGTAACAATGCATGCAGGAATTTTTTTAATATTTATTTTTAATTTCAAACATTGTTCCTGGGTTACAAAAACCATTTTCTTTTCCTCCCTCCCCTTCCCCCACCCCTCCCATAGCCGACGCACAGTTTGACTGGATATTGCATGTGTTCTTGATCAGAACCTCTTTCCATGTGTGATTTTTAAATTTCCTCCATCTTGCTTGGTCTAGCACTCAAGAATGTGCACACCCACAATACATGGGCATGTACTAGCTAATGACAAATCAGAAACAACTAACTTCCCCCCTGGATTGTCCTAAGCAAAGCTTGAGCCACCATTGGCACATGTGAGACGCAGGAAGTAAGGTAGAGAACAGCCTCTGGAGTTCTGGTCACTTCCTGTGGGAGAGCCCTAGAGGCCCGTTCGATCTTGGAGGTCTGGCTGGGAGGAGCCCTATAGACAGCTTTCCTTCAGATCGGTCACGTGAGTGATAAGGACTGACTCACTTCTCTGCCTTGGCTCTCCAAAGCCTTAAACTCCCGCTTGGATCAGCCTGAGCCAGAAGGTTCAGTTAACCTCTTTCCTTCTCTCCCCCTCTCTCTCTCCCTCTAATAATTTCTTCCTCCTGTTGTAATTAAATTACCATAAAACTCCATTCTGACTTGAGTGTTTCATTTAGGATTTTTATAAGTGAAATTGGCGACCTATAATTAATATAATCAGTCTTTAACCCTAAATTTGAATCTAGCACATGTTGTTGGTATTTGCAATAGGATGTTCATTTGGATTCGTATCCCCTTCGTATCCCCTTCGATCCATGTCATTAAGCAGTTGTTTTTCTTCTGTGTTTATACTCCCACAGTTTTTCCTCTGGATGTCATAGTGTTTTTTCTCCTGTATCCCTCTGGGTTGTTCAGGATCACTGCATTATCTCCAATGGAGGAGTCCATTACATTCGATTGTACCACACTGTATCAGTCTCTGTGTATAATGTTCTCTTGGTTCTGATCCTCTCACTCTGCATTACTTCCTGGAGGTTGTTCCAGTCCCCATGGAATTTCTCCACTTTATTATTCCTTTGAGCACAATAGTATTCCATCACCAACATATACCTCAATTTGTTCAGCCATTCCCCAATTGTAGGGCATCCCCTCATTTTCCAATTTTTTACAACCACAAAGAGCACAGCTATGAATATTCTTGTACAAGTCCTTTTCCTTATTATCTCTTTGGGATACAGACCCAGCAATGCTATGGTTGGATCAAAGGGCAGACAGTCTTTTATCGCCCTTTGGGCATAGTTCATGCAGGAATTTTTTAAAGGAATCAACACTACTGCCATCAGTTCAGGAGAATATTTTAATTGATCCCACTGCATACTACTGTTTTTTATCATCAATTATTGCAAATGTTGCATAAAATTAATGCAAGCAATTTTGTCAATTGACTCCAAAGAAGGAAAACGATGCCTCTTTTTTTTTTAAACCCTTACCCTTTGTCTTAGAATCAATACTGTGTATCAGTTTCTAGGCAGAATAGTGGTAAGGGCTAGGCAATTGGGGTTAAGTGACTTGCCCAAGGTTACACAGATATGAAGCATATGAGGTCAGATTTGAATTTAGGACCTTCCAACTCTAGGTCTGGCTCTCAGTCCACTGAGCTACCCAGCTGCCCCCCCGAGGACATATCTTTTTGCTGTTTATGAGTTCCATTTAGGAGTTTTCATTTGAGGAAGTGCCCTTGCCAGCCAGACACACTACTAATCTGGCTCAGTTCCTGATTCACAGGACTATTTTTCCACCTTTTTCTTAGCATCTTAACTATTGCATACACCTCCACTCCTTTGGCCTCTTTCTCTCTCATTGTTGAGTTCCTCTTTCTGTTTCTCATTTGAGGAAATAACCACCCATGCTTAATTCTAACCCTTGTGAGTTGCCTTTCCTACCCACTCCTTTGCTTTCTTTTATGTTTTCTTTATCTCTTAGAATGTCAGTCTCTAGTGGGCAGAGACTGGCATTCTTTTTCATTGTGTTTCTATTCACAGTGTGTGACACATAGTGTTCAGTTAATAAATGCTTTATTTAATGCAATCCTCCTTTTAGAAAACATAGAATGCTAAAGATGGATGTAACTGTTGTGCTTGAATTTGACACAAAGGAAAAATGAGATTTGTAGATAAAACTTTCTTTAATTTGTTTAAAAATAATTTATTTTGGGGGCAGCTGGGTAGCTCAGTGGATTGAGAGCCAGCCCTAGAGACGAGAGGTCCTAGGTTCAAATCTGACCTCAGACATTTCCCAGCTGTGTGACCCTGGGCAAGTCACTTGACCCCCATTGCCTAGCCCTTACCACTCTTCTGCCTTGGAGCCAATACACAGTATTGACTCCAAGACGGAAGGTAAGGGTTTAAAAAAATAATTTAGAATATTTAGAATAGAAAATAAGAATCGTCTTAGAATAAAAACTTCATTTTTCATATCTCTGTCTTCGATATTATTTTATTATTTTATTTTTTCCCATGGTTACATGATTCATGTTCTCTCCCTCCCTTCTTTCTTCCCCCCTCCCAGAGCTGACAAGCAGTTCCACTGGGTTAAACATGTTTTATCACTCAAATCCTATTTCCATATTATTCATTTTTTTTAATAATCTTTTAAAACCAAAAGCCTGAATCATATATTAGTTATTATTTTAGTGTTTAATTGTGGTTGGATTAGAAGCCATATACCACCCTCCTTTTTGGGGAAAGTTTATACTCCAGGAACTGGTGATATATTGAAAGTAGATCATTCTTAGTGTTTGTGGTTTTAGAACACTCTAGTATCAAAGATTTAGAACTGGAAAAGACCTGATAATTTTCTAGTCCAAGTTCATCAGTTTACAGTTGATGAAACAGGCCTATTGAGGTTAAATCACTTGCCCAGGAGAATTAGAATTAATTTGACTTCAAAGTGGCACCAAATTCTAAATATATGGCCTTAGCTAATATTCCTCATTTCAGACTTGAGATATACTTATTTGTGAAGATGAAAGACATTCCATTCATTTTCATTATGCCAGTTCTCTACTGGTTGTCATATTTTTACACATAGTGGTCACTAGTTTTATTATACACAAAAGGGAAAATGGATATAGAATGCAAACAATATAATTGAATACTAAACTCTTAATATTTCTAGACACAAAAGTTATACTTTTAAAATGTGTTGAATACCAGTATGGTCATTTGGTTTGATATTATGTGTTATTGAAACTGAAGTAGAAAACTTAAATCCTGGGGGTTGTGGCAAAGAGTGACATTTGGAGTTTTACAAGTATGGTATTTTTTGATCAAGCATTATTATTATTTTATGTACTCTAACAAAGAAATTTCATATTTGAAGAAATCCTTTTAGGGAATCTTTCTTCAAGGCAGCTCAGTGTATAAATTTGCACGTTCCACATTCTGGTATCAGACTTAGATTAAATGAATTAATTACAGTGATAGCACTTTTTTGTTAAATTCTTCCTTTATTGTCTTTAATAACATGATGGGATATCAATGATATTCAAAAAAGAATTTTAAAAAATCCCACTTTCCATCAAATAATAAATCACATTTTTTGAGGAATCTATGCTCTAAATATGCAGCAGAGGGCACTAGGAAACAAGTCAGCTTTGATATTTGTATTAATAGACATGATACAGCAGAAGTTGAAACCAGCATATTTATTGGCTCAAATGAACAGTTTTCTATGTTAATTATATGTTATATATAATAATATGCAAATTATATGTTATAAAGGCAATTCTGTATTCTTTAACTTTTCTGTGAAACTTTTCCATGACTCTACAATTTTGATTTATAACACACCATCCTCTTAGCCTTAAAACATGAAACATCCTGGACTCTTTTTCCTTCCTTCCTTCCTTCCTTCCTTCCTTCCTTCCTTCCTTCCTTCCTTCCTTCCTTCCTTCCTTCCTTCCTTCCTTCCTTCCTTCCTTCCTTCCTTCCTTCCTTCCTTCCTTCCTTCCTTCCTTCCTTCCTTCCTTCCTTCCTTCCTTCCTTCCTTCCTTCCTTCCTTCCTTCCTTCCTTCCTTCCTTCCTTCCTTCCTTCCTTCCTTCCTTCCTTCCTTCCTCCCTCCCTCCCTCCCTCCCTCCCTCCCTCCCTCCCTCCCTCCCTCCCTTCCTCCCTCCCTCCCTTCCTCCCTCCCTCCCTTCCTCCCTCCCCCTTCCCCTCTCATCCCCTCCCCTCCCCTTCCTCCCTCCCTCCTTCAAGGGAAGTTATGGCAGTTCTAAGACCATAGTATCTCATATATCAGTCTCTTCTTTCTTGTTCCCCCTCCCACTAACTAATTCAGACTAGATTATCATAGGTGCCTGGTAAGCAGTCTTTTCTCTTGCTACTCTTTGCTGTCAAGGTTTAGTCCTAAGGCAGGGCTCTCATCAGTATGCATGCAAAAGATATTCTCTTTGAGTATAGAATGAAGTGCCAGCAGCAAAGCCTATCATCTGAGAAGCTTCATTTTCTGCCTCCAAACCTTCCTTTCTAGCCTTATTTCCTGTAGTTGTTCAGTCATTTTTAGTCATGTCTGACCTTTCATGCATATATTTGGGGTTTTCATGGTACAGATACTAGAGTCATTTGCTGTTTCCTTCCACAGGTCATTTTAGAGATGAAGAAACTTAGACAAACAGTATTAAGTGACATGTCCAGAGTTACACAATTAACAAGTGTCCAGAGACCTGATTTGAACTCATATCTTTGTGACTCTAGTTCTTGCGCTCTATCTACTGCACTATCTAGCTGCCCTTATTTCTTGTAAGCCTCCTTTATCTATCCAATGTACCAAAAAAAGTCACTTACTATAGGAGACTGTCTGTCTCCAAGTTACTGTCTGTCTGTCTGTCTGTCTGTCTCCCTCTCCTTCCCTCTTATAGATGTGTATGAGTGTGTGTGTGTATGTGCATGTGTATATGCATATATATATATATGAGCTCTCCTTGAGGACAGGAACTGGGTTTTCCTTATCTTTGTATGCCTACCACTTAACACAGTGCCTAGCACATGGTAATTACTTAATAAATGTTTGCTGACTGACTTGGAAACACAGAGAGAGAGAGAGAGAGAGAGAGAGAGAGAGAGAGAGAGAGAGAGAGAGAGAGAGAGAGAGAGAGAGAGAGAGAGAGACTATTATATGTAAAGAACAGAAAAAGAAGATTGTATAAAAAGCAATGACTATTAATGAAGAATTTGCTTTTATTTATTGATTGATTTTTAATTTATTTGAGTCAATTTAGAACAGTTTTTCTTGGTTACAAGAATCACATTATTTCCCTCCCTCCCCCCACCCTTCCCATAGCTGACAAGCAATTCCTCTGAGTATTACATGTGTCCTTGATCAGAATCCATTTCCATGTTGTTGGTGTTTGCACTAGGATGTTCTAAATCCCCAACCATATTCCCTCGACCCATGTATTCAAGCAGTTGTTTTTCTTTGGTGTTTTTACTCCCACAGTTTTTCCTCTGGATGTGGATAGTGTTCTTTCTCGTAGATCCCTCTGGGTTATTCAGGACCACTGCTTTGCCACTAATGGAGAAGTCCATTACGTTTGATTGTACCACAGTGTTTCAGTCTCTGTACAATGTTCTCCTGGTTCTGCTCCTCTCACTCTGCATCACTTCCATTTGTTTGTATAAAACCTTTTTAATTTGATGTAATCAAAATTATTGATTTTACATTTTCTGACTTTTTAGATATATACGGTTTATTATTTTTAGGAAAGGCCCTTCTATTCTTATAATTTCTAGTGTTTTCAGTAGGAATGGGTGTTGTATTTTGGCAAAGGCTTTTTCTGCATCTGTTAAGATAATCATGTGATTTTTGTCAGTTTGCTTGTTAATATGGTCAATTATGCAGATAGTTTTCATAATGTTGAACCAACCTTGCATTCCTGGTATTAATCCTACCTGGTCATAATAAACAACCCTCGTATTGAGTTGCTGGAGTCTTTTTGCTAGTATCCTATTTAAGATTTTTGCATCTATATTAATTAAAGAGATTGGTCTATAGTTTTCTTTCTCAGTTTTTGACCAGCTTGGCTTTGGGATCAGTTCCATATTTGGTTTGTAAAAGGAATTAGGTAGAACTCCTTCTTTGCTTATTCTGTCAAGTAGTTTGTATAATATTGGGATTAGTTGTTCTTTGAATGTTTGATAGAATTCATTTGTGAATCCATCTGGACCTGGGGATTTTTTTTTAGGGAGTTCTTTGATGGCTTGTTCAATTTCTTTTTCTGATATAGGGTTTTTAGGTAGTTTATTTCTTCCTCTGTTAGTCTAGGCCATTTATATTTTTGTAAATATTCATCCATATCACCTAGATTGCTATATTTATTGCCATATAATTGGGCATAATAGTTTTTAATGATTGCCTTAATTTCCTCTTCATTAGAGGTGAGGTCTCCTTTTTCATCTTGGATACTATCAATTTGGTTTTCTTCTTTCCTTTTTTAAATTAGATTGACCAGTACTTTGTCTATTTTATTTGTTTTTTTTCAAAGTGCCAGCTTCTAGTCTTATTTATTAAATCAATAGTTCTTTGACTTTCAATTTTATTAATTTCTCCTTTGATTTTTTGGATCTCTAATTTTGTCTTCATCTGAGGATTTTTAATTTGTTCACTTTCTAGTTTTTTAATTTGCATGCCCAATTCATTGACCTCTGCCCTCTCTAATTTGTTAATATATGAACTCAAGGATATAAATTTCCCCCTGAGTACTGCTTGGTCTGCATCCCATAGATTTTGAAAAGATGTCTTATCATTGTCATTTTCTTCAATGAAATTGTTAATTGTTTCTATGATTTGTTTTTTTAATTGATTCTGGAGAATTGTATTAATTTTCAACTAATTTTTGATTTGCCTCTCTATGTACCCTTACTAATTATTTTTTCATTGTATTGTGATCTCAGAAGGTTGCATTTATTATTCTGCTATTTTGCACTTGTTTGCAATGTTTTTGTGCCCTAGTACAGGGTCAATCTTTGTGAATGTACCATGTGCTGGTGAAAAGAAGGTGTATTCCTTTTTGTCCCTATTTATTTTTCTCCACATATATACTAACTATATTTTTTCTAAGAATTCATTCACTTCTCTTACCTCTTTCTTATTTATTTTTTGGTTTGATTTATCCAGTTCTGAGAGAGGAAGGTTCAGGTCTCCCACTAGTATTGTTTTTCTATCTATTTCATCCTTGAGCTCCACTATTTTCTCCTTTAGAAATTTGGATGCTGTGCTATTTGGTGCATACATGTTGAGTACAGATATTTCCTCTTTGTCTATACTGCCTTTTATCAGTATGTAATTACCTTCCCTATCTCTTTTAACTAGATTTGTTTTTACTTTGGTTTTGTCAGATATCATGATTGTTACTCCTGCCTTCTTTTTATCAGTTGATGCCCAATAGATTTGGCCCCATCCTCTTACTTTTACCCTATGCATGGTCTACCTTTCTCATGTGTATTTCTTGTAGACAGCATATGGTAGGGTTTTGATTTCTAATCCACTCTGCTACTCGCTTGCATTTTATGGGTGAGTTAATTCCATTCACATTCAGTTATGATTACCTGCTGTGGATTTCCCAGCATTTTGATTTCTACTCCTAGACCTGCCTTTTCTTCTTTCACTATTTCCTTCTACACTAATGTTTGTTTTTAATCAGTGCCCCTAATTCCCACCCTTATTTTACTTCCCTTTCTACCCCCCCTTCTTATGCCCCTCTTATTTTCTTTGCAGTGTTTTTAAACTACCCATCCACACTCTCCCTCCCTTGTACTGCTTCCCTGCCTACTAATCTGTTTGTTACCCTTCTAATTCCCTATAGGGCTCAAATAAATTTTCTGTCCCAATGTATTTAATTGTTCTTCCCTCTTTGAGTCAATTTCAATGCACGTAAGAGTTGAGGATTTTCTATTTCTAACCTCTTTACCCTTCTAGTGTTTTGATGTTCTCCCCCACTCCCGCCATTTGCTTCTTTGTGACATATAAATTTACCTCCTTTTGTTTCGTTTCCCATTTCTTTTAGTATTAACCTCTTTTTTATCTCTAGTTGTGTATATATATATGTGTTATTTATATATACACACATATATATGTATTTATGCATACATATATCTATATACATATTTTTGTCTTGGCATTTCATCCTTTACAATTTGTCACTGTTCACTCTAATTCTTCTAGCTACTGAGGTGATGATAGCAATTTTTAAGAAATACCAGTGACCTCTTTTCTTAAAGGGATACATCTTGTTTTAACTTATTGGGTCTCTTAAAAAAAGTTTTTATTTTTGGTTTTGTTTTTCTTTTTTCCACTCTTTCTTAATTACTTTTTGATGACTCTTTTGAATTCTATTCTTGGGCATCAAATTATCTGTTCAGGTCTGATCTTTTCTTTACAAATGCTTGAAATTCTTCTATTTTGTTAAATGATTATACTTTTCCCTGTAAGAATATATAGTCAGTTTTGCTGGGTAATTGATTCTTGGATATAGACCTAGTTCCCTTGCTTTCCAGAGTATCATATTCCATGCCTTTTGGTCCTTCAGTGTAGTTGCAGCTAGATCCTGTGTTATCCTCACTGTGGTTCCATGGTATCTGAATGATTTCTTCATGGCAGCTTGTAATATTTTTTCCTTGGTCTGATAGTTCTTGAGTTTGACTATAACAGTTCTGGGTCAGTTAGGGATTAAATACAGGAGGTTATCTCTGGATTCTTTTAATCTCCACTTTTCCCTCTTGTTCTAGAATATCAGGGCAGTTTTCTTGGATAATTTCCTGTAGTATTATGTCCAGGCTTTTTCTTTTGTCATGGTCTTCCGGTAGATCAATGATTCTTAGGTTGTCTCTTCTGGAATGATTTTCTAAATCTTCTGTTTTTTTTCATATTTTCCTCAATTTTTTCATTCTTTTGATTTTGTTTCATAGTGTACTGCTGCCTTGGGAAGTCACTTACTTCTAATTGTTGTTTTCTGGTTTTTAAAGACTGGGTTTTATTTCTAGCTTTTTGGTCATCTTCCTCTGGTCTGATCTTCTTTGGAGGTTATCTTTAATCTCCTTTGCCCCATTTTCAAGCTGATTAATTTTGACTTTCAAGACACTATTTTCTTGTTTTAGTTCAAGTGCCTCTGTTTCCAAATGACATATCTTGCTTTTTAAGTTCTTTTCCCAGTTGTCTTCAGTCTCTCTTAATTGTGTTTTGAATTGTATTTTGAGTTCTTCCAAAGCATGTATCCAATTTGCTGGGGTTTTTGATTTTTGCTTGGTGTTCCCTCATCCTTCTCTGTTCTGTTTTCTCTTTGTTCATTTCCGGGATAGAAGCTGTCGATTGTAATTTCTTTTTTCTTTTTCTGTTGTTTGCTCATGTTTACTTCTTCTTACTCTCTGTAGTTGCTTGAGCTCTTGCTTCTCTCATTTTTTTTTTGTTGGATCTGTGGGCTTTTCTGTCCGCCTTCACCATTGGAGCTTAGTCAGCAAATCTCTCAGCAGAGTCTGTGGGGGAGGGATGTTGGAGTTTGAGCTTCCCTGCCCTCTGAAGTCTTTGATGGGATTAAGTCCAGCTGGGTTGAGCTGGATGTGTCCCGAGTCCAAAACCTTGGGAAGGGGTGTGGTCAATAAGGAGTATCTCTGCTGCTGCAACTAGAATGCCTGCTCTGGGCCTCTGTGCTTCTTCTCCAACTGTTTCCTCACTGCCTGTGTTCGCTAGTCTGAGCCTGGCACAACTTTGCCTGCAAGGTACTCCCTTCAGACCAGCTCCCTTGCCTGCCCAGAGGTTCAGCTGCTGCTGGAGGCTTAGCGCTTTAGGTGCACGTGGGGCCTGGAACCTTACTTCTTCTTTCCGCTTAAACCCAAGTGTTCTCGGATTCAGGTTTTTGGCAGGCGTACCTTTGAAGTTGAGTCCGGAAGGAGGGTTCCTTGGCTCTGTCTTGTTGTTAAGTTTGAATTTCAGTCCCCTTGGAGCATTTAGTTTGTAATCATTAAGGAAGGGTTTTCAGAGGTCTGAACTTTCACTGCCTCTACTCTGCCATCTTGACTCCGCCTCCCCTTAAAAGGTTGTACAAAAAGCAATGACTGTTAATGATGAATTTGCTTTCAAAAAATATCATAAATTCAGCATGTTATCCCCTAATTTGTCTTTCTCATCTGCTTAGCAATGACCTTTGTTCTGTTCTCTTCTATATATTCCAAAAAAAAATACCTTAGTGACCACTTTTTTTATTTGTTTTTTCTTTCAGTAACTATATTGCTAGCTTCCCTCTCCTTCCCCAAATATTTTCCCCACCAAAAAAAAAAATAGAAAAAAATGGAAATAAAGCCATTATGTCATGTGAGTAGTCAAATCCCCAAATCGGCCATCTCTGAATGTTGTTTTCTGAGTTTTTGTTCATGTTATTCGGCACCAGTTCATACAAATCTTGCCAGGTCTGTCTGAATCTATCCTTAAAGATTTCTTACTCTGCTGTTATAATATTCCATTGCATCCACATGTCATAATTTTTCAGCTGTTCCCCAAGTGTTGGGAAGCCTCTTAAATTCCCATTCTTTATCATTGCAAAAAGAATGGCTGTAAATAATTATGCATCCAAAGATCTTTTTACTCTTCCTTTGATATTTTTTGGGTACACATCTAGTAAGGTTCTGTGGGTGAATACGAACTGGGTTTATTAAAATTTAGTGGGTTTTGTTTGTGAGTGTAGTTCCAGATTGCTTTCCAGAATGACTGAAACAATTCTTAACTTCCTGAACAGTATGTTAGTGTGTGCAGGCTTCAAAATTCACCCACAAAAATAAGTTGTATTTCTGAACAGTAAAAAAACAACAACCTATGAGGCAATTCTAGAAACAGAAATCTCATTCAAAACAACTACAAAAGTTATAAAATATCTCAGTTTTATTTCCAAAGTGTACTCAATACCTATATAGATATAATTATATAAAGATTTATTTAAATAACTAGAAGACTGCTCAGTGCTCATATGTGGGCCATATTGATATAATGTTAAAAATACTACCAAATTTATAGCAACAGTACCATCAGAGTTAATTTATAGATTTAATACTATATGAGTTGAACTATGAAATGGATGCTTTATAGAGCTAGATGAAATAATTAAATTCATATATAGGAACAAAATTTCTAAAATATTAAGAAAAATAATTCAAAAGGACAATAGCAAAAAGGAATTAACTCTTTTAGTCAGACTATTTTGTTATAAAGCTTGAGTCATCAAAAATATTTGGTGCTAGGAACAGCGAGGCGGCTTAGGGGATAGAGAGCCAGGCCTGGAGATGGGAGGTCTCAGGCACTTTGTAACTGTGTGACCCTGAGCAAGTCACTTAAAACTCATTGTCTATCCCTTACTGCTCTTCTGCCTTAGAACATAGTATTTATTCTACGATGGAAGGTAGGGTTTAAAAAAACCTATAACGATTTGGTGCTGTTTAAAACATGAAAAAGGTCAGTGTAGCAGCCAAGAAAATAATCAGAAATAACTGCATTCAATAACCCAGTGTTCAATAATCCTGAAAACATAAATCATTTAGAAAGGAATTCATTATTTGATAAGAACTGGGGAAAACTAGAAAGCTATCTGGCAGAAAATTAGTTTGGAACAGACATTTTATACCATATTTCACAATTCAAAATTGGTGTGACCTTTGAATATTGAAAATATAAGAAAATTAGAATAGAAGCAGACCATATACTTTTTTTTGCTCTGGATGGGGTGAATTCTTAATCAAAGCATTATATGAAATTGTAGAATGTAAAATAGATATTTTATAACATGAAATTGAAAAACTTTTTCATGAACAAAATTAATGGAACTGGGCAAAGAAGAGATGGAATTGACTGGGAGAAAAAGAGTCTTTTTTTGTTTTTATCAAATGTTTCTCATAAGGGTCTGATATCCAAAATGTATAGACACCTACCAGCAAACCGGCAAAAATGACAGACTCGGAGCCATTATAGTGTCCTTAAACATGTAATTGTCATCGTCCTTATAATAATAATAGCATTTATATAACTTGTTAACATTTGCCAAATGCTTTATAAATATTATCTCTTTTGATCCTTACAACAGCCCTGCAAGGGCTGTATTACTCCCATTATATGCAGTAGGGGCTATGTTATCCCCATTTTATAGTTTAGGAAACTGAGCTGAGCAAAGGTTGAATGACTTTCTTAGAATTATATAGCTAGTAAGGGTCTGGAGCTGAATATGAAGTCAGGTCTTCCTGATTTCCAAGTCTACTCCTCTTCCTCATTTCACTGCAGTGCCCCCCCACTTTCATAACAGAATCACACAACCTGAATTGGAAGGAAGCAACCTAAAACCCTACTTTGATAGATAATCCGTTCTACATTCTGCAAATGCATGATTATCCAAACCTTTACTTGAAGACTTCCAGGAAAGGGAAACCCACCACCTCCTGAAGCAAATAATGCAACTTTGGACTCTCTCTCTTTGTTAGGAAGGTTTTCATTCTATCAAGCCACACAAATTTTCTTCTTGGCAACTTCCACCCATTGATTTTAGTTCTGTCCTCTATCACACTCTCAAAAGTTAATTTTAAAAATTGGAGAAAGTATAATAATAATTGAAGAAATGATTTTAAAAGTCTAAAAGCAGAAGGAGTAACCAGAAAGAACTGTAGTCCATGAATAGTCAAGATTGGGCTCAGATGATCTTAACCTCTTAAGCATCAACTTAAGGTGGAACACCTGTAGGTAACACATCCAGAAACATTCTTTCTATTTGCCAACTCCCTGGGAATCCAGGTATGGAAGATGTGCTAAGGAGACTCTTCCAGATGTTTGTCACCTGGAATACAGGCAGCTCTAGCATCCCTTGGTAATGACAATAAACTATAATGCTGACACTTTTATTTTTCAGGTGTATTGAAGCATAGGAAAGTCTGCATTTCAACCTCTTTTAAGTAAAGGTCTCTGAAAACTTTATTGTCACGGGCCTCTCATTGCTGGTATTGTGTGTCATCACCAGAAGGTGATGCATAGAGTGAACAAGAAACAGTGCTGGGAGGGGAAGAAGGGGAATGTAATAAACATTGATATAACTCATAC